>NC_088375.1:125894469-126197500 GCF_037993035.2 Macaca fascicularis | reverse complement strand
AGGAAGTGAACCAGACTCAAGAGAGGTGATGAGTTCAGATTTACACATATTTAAATTGAGCTGTTGATGGGACCACCAAGTTATGATTTTCAGTAGGCCGTTGCAAATGTGAAACTGAGACTTAAGATTTCAGGTGTTGGTGTGTTACCTGAGAGAGCTGTTATTTGAGGCCAGGAGATTGCCTCTGAAAAAAGTAATGATTTTAAAAATGCTGAGAAGAAGACTTTTGAGAAGGCCTTAATTTAGGGAGTGAGAGGAGAAAACCATGCCAGTGAAGCAGACAGAAAAGATTTACTTGGGTAAGAGGAGAGTGCACTGCCCTGGAGAGGAGTTTTAAAAATGGGACTATCTAAAGTGTCTAGTTCCGCAGGGAAGTCCATAAAACAAAAGGCTTCCTACTGACCGCTCAGAGGCAGCCCCATCAAAATACACAGTTTTGTCAATCAAGACAAAGTTTATACTTAAAAAAAATTTAACTTTTGTTTTAGATACAAAGGGTACATGTCTTGACTGTTTTAGAGAGCCATTTCTCCAAGCATGTATAAAGTACCTTTGAATTAATGGAATTAAGATGACAAGGAGTGAGACTCTATCAGGAGAATTAAATTGTGTGTAGGAATATTGATCATATACAGCCTACCAGGGCCTACTATTATCCTTATAGCTTCTGGGATTTCAATTCTTTATGAGCATAGAATGAGCCCAAGTCATATAAAATTGCAGTTTATGGGCCTCACTGTTACAATAGTTACCAGAGTATGTACTTTAAGCATATGTAGAATGTTTTATTCACGCTGGTTCTTTAGTTTAACATGACCATATATGTTTTCCCTTGAAATTTGGCTTTCTTTATTCTGAAGCAATAATGAATTTATTTCAGAACATGTTGCCTTTCAGCACATTAAAGGAATTTGCATGGATATATCACTCAAAGGCACCGGGATTGATTTTATTTTCCTGCTTGAATAATTTTAAAATATCTCTGTACTGTATCAGTTGTTCATAAGTAAGAGCCAGTTATTGAGAAGTTACAATCATGTTTATGATTGCTTTCTTTTATGATTTCTCTGATTTATAAACATCATGAGATAATGCAAATCCCTGGATTGCTAGATAAGATGGGTGAATCTGATCAATATATCTTTATTATATTCTTTTACATTTAGGTACTAAAGACCAGACTGGCTATAGGTAAAACTGGAGAGTATTCAGGGATTATTGATTGTGGCAAGAAGCTTCTAAAACAAGAAGGTGTCAGATCATTTTTCAAAGGTTATACTCCTAACTTGCTAGGCATTGTACCTTATGCAGGCATAGATCTTGCTGTTTATGAGGTGAGTTTATTCTTATAATATGACGTTATATGTTAGATTTGAAAATATGGCACAACAAGTTTTATTGTAGAAATATGGTTATAAATGACTTTTCATTAAAACAGCTTCTGACCAAGAGAGAATTGAATGGTTTTATCTTATTTTTCATTTTATATGTTACATATCTGGTATTCCAATAATACTTTTATTTGGTGTTTTTTGTGAATCAATTTTTGGTAATAATAATTTTAAGTTCTGATAAAACAGTGATTCTCAATCCTGGATGCATATCAGAATCACCTACATATGGATCTTTAAAAAATATGTTTTTGTTTTTTTTTTTTTTTTTTGAGATGGAGTCTTGCTCTGTCACCCAGGCTGGAGTGCAGTGGCGTGATCTCGGCTCACTGCAAGCTCTGCCTCCCAGGTTCACCCCATTCTCCTGTCTCAGCCTCCCGAGTAGCTGGGACTACAGGTGCCCACCACCTTGCCCGGCTAATGTTTTGCATTTTTAGTAGAGACGGGGTTTCACTGTGTTAGCCAGGATGGTCTTGATCTCCTGACCTTGTGATCCACCCGCCTTGGCCTCCTGAAGTGCTGGGATTACAGGCGTGAGCCACCGTGCCTGGCCAAAAAAATAGGATTCTTGGGCCACATCCTGAGATATTCTCATTTAATTATCCCGAGGAGACCGAGTGCGGTGGCTCAGGCATGTAATTCCAGCACTTCGGGAGGTTGAGG
Organism: Macaca fascicularis; assembly: GCF_037993035.2. Taxonomy (NCBI): domain Eukaryota; kingdom Metazoa; phylum Chordata; class Mammalia; order Primates; family Cercopithecidae; genus Macaca; species Macaca fascicularis. The sequence goes on along the minus strand of NC_088375.1, from coordinate 126,195,446 downwards.
GGGTTGGATCCCTTGAGCCCAGGAGTTTGAGATCAGCCTTGGTAACACAGTGAAATCCCATCTTGACCAAAAATACAAAAATTGGCCAGTCTCATAACTTGGTCTCAAAATAAATAAATAGATTTAAAAATTTTTTAAAATTATCCTGAGGAGAGGCCTAGGATTCAGGTTTTTTAACTGCCCGGAAAAATCTGTTGTATAAGTAAGATTGTGAAAGTTGAGATATCATCACACAGTTGTAAAAATGAGAATGGAGGACAGGAGTAATTGCGGCCTGAGGAAGAAAGGCAGGATGGAGATAGGACAAAAAAGCTGATAGTGTAATGCATAGGCAAGATGCCAGCTTACTCCCCTTTCAGCTGATCATTTTATTTCTATGGCCATACATCTGTTTCAGGAAGCGCATCTTAGCAGTATATATACCATTTTGTCATAAGAACCAGGTGAAGGTGTGTGATTAGAGAATAAATTCATTCTCAACACAGGAAGGGCAGTTCTCTAGATATAAGCCCAGTGGTATTTTTGGCAAGTGGTGTCATCATCATGTGAAAGACAGATAACTTCCTTTAGCACTTTTAAAAGTACACTTATATTTTTGTAGGTGTTTAAAGTATTGAATATTACAGCATGCATTTATTTTCCTTTTTGTTTTCTTGCATCTATGATCCTATTACAATAAATTTGTTGCTGCTGTTTGTGTTGGGCTGTCGTCATCCTTTGATTTCTATGGTTCAGTATCTTCTGCTTTACACATTTGCCAGATGCCATTACACATTTCTCTTTGTATTGTTACATGACTGTAGTAAGTGCATACTGAGTAAAAACATTTCAAAATTTATTTTTTCAAAAGCATCAAATTACACATTTTGTAGTAATCACTGCAGTGCATAATGGTAAAGTTGCTGTCCTTTAATAAATGAACAGTTCTGGAAGCACTTACTGATGTTTTAAACTCAATATTTCTTAATTTCTTACAGTCACTTTTATTCAACGAAAAGAAAATAGGGACAGAGGACTCTTAAAAGTTGAGAAAATGTGATTTTGTTAACCTAGAGTGGATTGTGCAGTCTTCCTCTCTACAATAGTCTGTTGATCCCTGTGAGAATCTCCAGGTTTTTGTTTGAATATAATTACAAACCAAAGAACAAGCAAAGCAAACAAACAAACAAACAAAAAAACACCAAAACCCAAAACAAAACATAGGGGAACTCAAACTGAGGCAGTATGAATATGTTGGTTTGAAAACATTAGTGCAACCTGTCCCTGATAAGACTACAGGGATAGAGGCCGGGTGCGGTGGCTCACGCCTGTAATCCCAGCACTTTGGGAGGCCGAGGAAGGCGGATCACAAGGTCAGGAGATAGAGACCATCCTGGCTAACACGGTGAAACCCCGTCTCTACTAAAAATACAACAAATTTAGCCAGGTGTGGTGGCGGGCGCCTATAGTCCCAGCTACTCAGGAGGCTGAGGCAGGAGAAAGGCATGAACCCGGGAGGCAGAGCTCACAATGAGGTGAGATTGCACCACTGCACTCCAGCACTCCAGCCTGGGGGACAGAGCAAGACTCTGTCTCAAAAAAAAAAAAAAAAAAAAGACTACAGAGATAGCCCCCACCTTACTAAAACTTTATTCCACTTAGAGTTGCATAGTAGTAAGTTTTGTTTTCTATTGCATAGTAGTTGCGCAGTAATATATTTACTACTCTCTTCTCTGCCAGATTTTGAAGAATTATTGGCTAGAAAATTATTCAGGAAACTCTGTGAATCCTGGGATAATGATTTTGGTGGGATGTAGTACGTTGTCTAATACTTGCGGTCAGTTAGCCAGTTTCCCTGTGAACCTTATTAGAACTCACATGCAGGCTTCAGGTGAGTTTCTTTTCTTTAATGAATGAATAATAAGTTTAAAATTATGTTTTAAATGAGTATAAATTAATGACTTCAAAAATAAAACTGTAGAATTGATAAGCAAGAATCCCGAATTTATTATTTTACTGACTTTAGTCAGCTTTAGCTTTTTGTGCTTTTTAGATTTTATTTCCTCTCAAAGTATTGTTTGGAACTCTCCACATTTTCTTCAGTTACTAATGATCTCTTTAAGGAGTTTACAATTAGAAAGTACCATGCAGAACAATAGAAAAGATTATGCTTTTTTTCAAATAAACAGTTATTCCATATGATCATGTAATTTTACCTTAGTTCCACTATTATCATCATATTCTGCAACTGGAACTTAATACATTTGTGGAATGGAACTCAATTTTTTTTTCCAATTTACTTAAGGAAGAGATATTAAGAAAAGGGAGGATATCTGTATTGTTTGTCTCAGTAAAATGTTAGGAATTTAGTTTTTAAGAAAATATCTTTATCACTTTTCAAGAAGGAAAAAAAACCCCACACAATCCTATTGTTATCTTCTTGACTAAACTGTTTATAGTTCATGTGTTAAGTGATATTCTTTAACATTCTCTTTCTTCTTGTCTTTTTAGTTAGATTTTTGGTTTTGATTTATATTCTCCAGGTGGAATATCTCTCCATCCATCCCATCGCCCATCCTTTCCTCTCTCTATTTGTGTCAGATCCAATTCCAAATACTCCTTTGAGGTCCCTTATGAAAGACTTTCAAGTGTTGTTTAATAAAATTTTCTGTGATGATGGAAATATTTTATATTTGTGCTATTCAGTATGATAGTCACTATTCCCAAGTGAATACTTGGGATTGTTGCCAGCGCAACTGAGGCAATGAATTCTTAGTTTTATTTAATTTTAATTAATTTAAATATAAATAGCCACATGTATCCATTGGGTACCATATTGAACAGCACAAGACATTCTACAGGTAGGGAGAGAGGTATATTCTGAAGTAATTTCAATGTCTGTAAATTCTCATTTATCATTGGATTTTCTTTATAAATATTAAATATTGAATTATGCTTTTTTTTTTCCCAATTTATAGCCCTAGTGGAAAAAGGAAAAACAACTTCTATGATTCGGCTCATTCAAGAAATATATACCAAAGAAGGAAAACTGGGATTTTACAGGGGTTTCACCCCAAACATCATAAAGGTGCTTCCTGCAGTAGGCATTGGCTGTGTGGCCTATGAAAAAGTGAAGTCACTTTTTGGATTGACCTAGAAGTGATATATCAAATTGTTGTCATTGCCGTAATCACTTAATTGTAAGATAATACCTGGATTATAAAGAGATGTTATCTTGTCCTAAGAGGAAAGAAATGTCAGATAATTGTTAAAATATTTTTTCATTATTACAAAATATATAAATTAAATAATAATTTTTATAAAGTTCTCTAATAATTTAAAATCTTTAATAGCCAAAAAATACTATTTACATTTTCTACTACTCTCCCTTGAATCCTAACTTAAAATTTGTTCTTGATTTGATTTGAATACACCATAGAGTAACATAAAACATTTGGTCAGCAATAGGACTTTATCTTTGAAAACGTTTTTATATTTGAAAACTTATTTTAAAAAAGCTGAGCTTGAAAAAGCTTTATACACTAAAAGAAAAATCAGTGCATTTAAAATTGATGTTATAGCAAATAATTCGGAGTCTGTTTCTTTTACTTAAGCAAAATGGAAAATTAGTTTCTAATTCCTTCTATCACATTTTAGATGGAATAATGATAACATCTTTCTTACATCTCTGGGCGTTTTTATTTGTACATGTGAATACTGTTGGTTCATTTTGATTCTTGATATTGTCAGCTTATATAAGGAAGTTGGCATTGATAACAAATCCAACACTGGACAAATTTTATTTATCTTCTGGTTGAAAACATTCGAGTGGAAGAATTTTATATATTAAAACCATTATCTCATAGTTGTTGAAGCAATTCTTACTTCAACTTAAGAGTTGATTAAGTCAACCCTTTGATACCCTAAATATCTTCTCTTCACTTTTATTTAAAAAAATTATATTCTTTCCTGGGATTAAATAATTGTGTGGAGAGATGGTGGTAATGGGTTGATTGGACACTAACAGGCCTCAAATGAAGACGCCTGGCTCAACCGACTGAAGTCCAGGCTTTGATTTTTAGCCTTGATGGTCCAAAAGTTTGACCTTATTAATTTCCTTAAAATGATCAGTTTTTTGGTGCTAGATTAACAAAAATTGCTCACAGGATTGAGATATAGATCACAAAGCAAACCCATTAACATTCACAGTGGTGCTTAATACTTTCCATTAACCAGAGAACTTTCGTCCCTTCTCCAAGGCACACTGTTTCCTAGTGTCAAACTACCTTGGAAACCAAATAGTTACTAGGAAGAGTGATGTGGAATTAGAACAAAGAGAAGAAGATACTTTTGAGGAATATTTTACTTAGGCCCATCCCAGTTAAGGTGGGAAGAGTTGGGAAACTTGCATACAAGGGGAGAGGAGCTGAGAACTAAAGTAGGAGAGCGGAAAGAATTGTGAAACTTGAGCTAAATTAAGCCACAGATCAACAGAAGAGAGAAAGGCAAATCTCATGTGAACCCTGGGAATAGGTGTGTAAGAAATTTGACTAATGGCAGTAGTTGTACAGATAGACTTTTATAAAGCATTCCAAGGTTCATGAAACAACTTGAACAGTAACATGAAAATGGAGTTCATGGAACATCAGGAAGATTGCAAGTAACCTGGTCATTTGAAAATGTATAGTATATAGGAAGATATAGTGAGCTACAAGGCTACTGCCTTGTAGTAGGTTGGCAGGTTGGCAACAGGGGCTTTCTATTATATATGCTAATAACATTCTCTAGTGTAAAAAGATAATTTTGGCAATAGAATGAAACCATTGAAAGAAGAGATAGGGCCAAGTGTGGTGGCTCACACCTGTAGACCAAATGCTTTAAGAGGCTTAGATGGGAGGATCACATGAGGCTAGGAGTTCATGACCAGCCTGGCCAACAAAGTGAGACTCTGCCTCTGCAAAAGAAATATGAAAAATTAGCATGGTGGCACACGTGTGGAGTCCCAGCTACCTGGGAGGCTGAGGCAGGAGAATCACTTGAGCCCAATAGTTAGAGGCTGTAGCAAGCTATGATTGTGTCACTGCACTCTAGCCTGGGCAGCAGAGCAAGAATCCATCTAGTAAAAAAAAAAAAAAAAAAAAAAAAAAAAGGAGATAGTAGAGCCAAGGAGATCAATTCAGACATTATTACCATAGGTCTAGTTAGAATATGCTGGCTTCTAAGTAAAGACTTCTCTTTAGAGTAGGTAGAAGTCTAGACTTTTTGATTATTGTATCCGAGGTCAAAGTCTAATCTGTCTTTTTTAAAATTAGAAAATTAAAATTTATTTTATTAAGTGCCTAATATGTGCCAGGTACCCTTTCAAAGCACTTTTAAAGGTTCTCTTGCTTAATTCTATCAACTCTACTAGAAGGTTGAGATTATTATCCTGATTTTCAAATGAAGAAACTGAGTTCAGAGAGGTAAGTGCCCTAAGCAAATCTTCTAATATTTCCCACTTTATGAAGGATTGTGCTCATTTCTTACCTTCAGGGCCTTCATTTTGTATAAGAGCCTGCTGTCAGCCATAATCTTGGCTGTGACTTGGATATTTTGTAAAAAACTTAAAAAATGATGATTTAGCCCATGTCCTCAGTGTGTAGCCTCTCAGTACTCTTTTAGTCCAAGCCTGACTGATACTCTTCTTGCTCTTAAATACTGAGAATGCTTGAGAGATAACATTTATGTAAAAATGGTTATCACAATGTAACATGAACACTGAGACTTGAATCTAGAATGAATCATGAAGAAATACCAGCAGTTCTTTCTAAGCATCAGAGAAGAAAATAACTGGATAATATTTTAAGGACTGCGGTGTCAGGAGTTGAGTTTAACACAGAGGCACATTTCTGCATGGTTTCTCAGATAGCACAGTTTAAAGATCAGCCTCCCCAGTTACCTTGCAGGCCTGTGATACAAATTAGTAAAATTCTGTCTCATGGCCCCTGGGTTACTCTGTTTCACTCAGGCCCATCCCAATTAAGGTGGGAAGAGTTAGGAACCTTGTATACAAGGGAAGAGGACCTGAGACCTAAAGTAGGAGAGTGGAAAGAATTGTGGAACTTGAGCTACATTAACCCAGAAACCGCCAGAAGAGCATAGTAGAATGTTATAGGATATGATTAAGATTTTTGGCTGGGAATTAAATATAAAGAAGACCATAGCAGATGTCATCTGGGAGGTGGTTAGGATTAAGTGCCTATTGAAATTTTTGACTCCAAGAAATCTCTGCATCTCATCCAGAAAGATAAAAAACTCTCTGGACAAGTACAGAATCCTTTCAGGAATTTATTTGCAGTCCACAGAAGCAAAACAGTAATCCCTCAGATCTCTAGAGTGGTGTAGTAGAGTGCCCACTTGCCTAGTTTCAGGCAGAACCTGTGTTTCTGAAGGCACTGCTGAATGTTTTGATACTCCCACTCTGCTCAGACTGCATATTTAAAAGTTAGTTTATTAACCCATTTATTTTAGAGAAAGCAACTGAAAAAGTCATACTGTATTAGTCATAACATGCTAATGGAGGGTTATAAACCTTTGCAGAACTCAAAAAGCAACCATGAGTTCTTGTCGTAGTCTTTTTTTTTTTTTTTTTTTTTTTTTTTTTTTTTGCTGTTATAGCAGAATACCACAGACTGTGTTATTTATTTATTTATTTATTTATTTTTGAGATGGAGTCTCGCTCTGCCACCCAGGCTGGAGTGCAGTGGTATGATCTTGGCTCACTGTAACCTCCACCTCCCAGGTTCAAGAGATTCTCCTGTCTCAGCCTCCCCAGTAGCTGGGACTACAGGTGCATGCCACCACACCTGGCTAATTTTTGTATTTTTAGTAGAGACGGGGTTTCACCATATTGGCCAGGCTTGTCTCAAACTCCAGACCTTGTGATTTGCCCACCTTGGCCTCCCAAAGTGTTGGGATTACAGGCACGAGCCCCCACGCCCGGCCTTGTAATTTGTAAGAACAGAAATTTACTTGGCTTATGATTCTGAAGGCTGGGAAGTCCAAGGCTGAGGGACTGTCTCTGGTGAGGGTCGTCTTGCTATGTTATAACATGGCAAAGGCATCACACTGGTGGGTGAGAGAGAGGGAAAGAAGCAAGCCAAACACCCTCTTTTATAAGGACCTCTCTCCTGTGATAATGGCATTAATCCATTTATGAGGGCAGAGCCTCTCTCTCACCTTATATAAAAATAAACTCAAAATGGACAAAGACTTTAAGATGTGAAATGATAAAAATTATGGAAGACAACCTAGGAAAAAAACTTCTGGACATTGCTGTAGGCAAAAAATTCATGACTAAGACCCCAAAAGCAAATGCAATTAAAACAAAAATAAGTAAATGGGACCTAAATAAATAAATGGAACCTAATTAAACTAGAAAACTTCTGTGCAGCAAAGGGAATAATCAGCAGAGTAAACACACAACCTACAGAATGGGAGAAAATATTTGCAGATTATGCATCTGACAAAGGACTAATATCTAGCATCTACAAGGAACTCAAATCATCGAGAAAAAACAAATAATCCCATCAAAAAATGGGCAAATTATATGAATAGACATTTCTCAAAAGAAGATATACAAATAGCTAATAAACATATTAAAAATGTTCCAGATCACTAATTATCAGGGAAATGCAAATTAAAACCTCAATGAGATACCACCTTACTCCTGCAAGAATGGGCTTTATAAAAAGTCAAAAGACAATAGATGTTGGCATGGATGTGGTAAAAAGGGAACGCTTAGACACTGCTGGTGGGAATGTAAAGTAGTGCAACCTCAGTGGAAAACAGTATGGAGATTTCTTAAAGAGCTAAAAGGAGATCTATCATTTCATCCAGCAACCCCACTACTGGGTATCCACCCAAAGGAAAAGAAGTCCATTTATCAAAAAGACACCTGCATACGAATGTTCATTGCAGCACAATTCACAAAGTATGGAACCAACCTGAGTGCCCATCAACCAATGAATGGATAAAGAAAATATGGTATACATACACCATGGAATACTACTCAGCCATAAAATAAGAATGAAATAATGTCCTTTGCAAGAACTTGGATGGAGCTGGAGGCTATTATTCTAAGTGAAGTAACTCAGGAACTCGCAGAACCACAAGATAAGGGGTTGATAAATGAAGGCCTGGGGAGGTAGACAGTGGGAGGGAACAGTCCTGCTCCTGATGTGGAAAACCAAATACTGTATTTTCTCACTTATAAATGGGAGCTAAGGTATGGGTACACAAAGGCATACAGAGTGATTAATGGACTTTGGAGACTCAGATGGGGAAGGATGGGAGGGGTTGAGAGATAACAAACTACATATGGGGCACCATGTACATTTCTCAGGTGGTGGGTGCACAAAAATCTCAGACTTCACCAGTATACAGTTCATCCATGTAATCAGAAATTACTTGTACCCCAAAAGCTATTGAAATAAAAAATTATTAATAAAAATATATGCAGAAATGTTAGGTTACAATTTTCATATATCTGTAGCAGGTATTTTTGTGCAGGTAAGTTTTCAATGATAAAAAAGTTGGTGCTATTGTGTTTTTTTTCTCATAATACCTTAATTTAAATGCTGAGCATATTCCTTTTTGTTAATCAGAGAAGAATGAAATGGAAATTTCTGAATCAGAATTAAAAGTTTCAGTGGAGTAAGTGGGAGAAGGCAGGGTAGTTTTCCAAGCTTCATAGCTCAGGTTAACAGCTTAAAACAGCTGCCTTTGTATTGCCATATCTTGTCTGGTTCTCAGAACTCAGTCTCGCTTAGGAGCTGTGGGCTTCCACGGGCTTTTTTATGGGTTACTATGACTAAGAAACACAATAATCACCTTCCAAGATGATACACTCACTTTTAGAAGTATTAGATTGTGGGCACTTTGTGAATCTGCCCTCTCAGAGTTCTATCCCCCAGCATTTTCTGAGCATTCTTTCTGCCTTTCTCCACTGGTGTCGTATCCAATTTTCAACTTGTTCACAATAGTTTCTTCTCTATGTCAAGCCCTCTTCTGCAGTATATTTTGTGTAGAGTCTTAGATTTTCCACTCCTGGGCTGTCTGTTCTTCCCTAAGACATCTGTCACACCTCTTGTTCCTGTTTAATTTTTTTATGATTAAAACTATGGATTTAGCAGTCATCACAGATTCATGCATTTTCATTGCTAATAAAATATACCACAATCTGTTCATCCCCACACTCAATGGTGGGCCTTTGGGTTGTTTCAAGTTTGTGGGTGTTTCCAGTCTGCAGCACAATGTGGCTATGGTTGTTCTTGAAAGGTGTCCTGGGGCACAGGAGCACACCTGTCTCTGGGTTATAAAACAAGCAGTGGAATTCTAGGGTCATAGTAACCACAATACAAGCCTTTTTCAGGTAAAACATTTCTAAAGCAAAGTATGCAGATTATATAATGTACACGAACAAAGTAAAACAAATCAGTATACATGATTTGGAGTTAAATGTCAAAATTGTAATCACTATCTTTTCTGTGTACATCATCTCTGCTCCACTCATGCTGGATATTTTCCTAATTGTCATCTAGAATGACCTGGGACAGCTGGATTCAGATTCAGCAGAGAGACTCCACCCCTCCATGAGGAGGCCTGGTTTGCACTTCCATTTCATTTTGGAGATTCTTGTACTGTAGACTACGCAGAACCACAAGATAAGGGGTTGATAAATGAAGGCCTGGGGAGGTGGGCAGTGGGAGGGAACAGTCCTGCTCCTGATGTGGAACTTCACAGCCTAAGCCTGGAAAGACCTGGTATCAGGGAACAAGGAGGAGGGGTGAGAGGCTATTTTAGGGGGAAGTACGGACAATGGAGGATGAGAGACCAGGGCAGGACATGTGGGCACAGAATAGGATACAGAGGAAGAGGCAGCCATTCTGGGGCCAGGGAAGAGAATCATATTACTCAGCTCTCCCTCCTCCCTCTCCTCAGCTCTCCTCGTATTTCTCCCATATTGTGTCTGCTCATTCTGTTCCCCTTTCTTCTGCATCCCGGGAGGACACACAGGGCCTGCTATGGACTGAAAGTTTGTGTCTTTCTCTATTAGTTCATTTTCATACTGCTATAAAGAACTGCCCAAGACTGGGTAATTTATAAAGGAAAGAGGTTTAATTGACTCACAGTTCAGCATGGCTGGGGAGGCCTCTGGAAACTTACAATCAAGGCAGAAGATGAAGGGGAAGCAATGCACCTTCTTCACAAGGTGTCAGGAAGGAGAAGTGCTAAGCCAATGGGGAAGAGCCCCTTATAAAACCATCAGATCTCATGAGAACTGACTATCATGAGAACAGCATAAGGGAAACTGCCCCCATGATTCAACTGCCTCTACCTGGTCTCTCCCTTGACACCTGGGGATTATGGGGATTACAATTCAAGATGAGATTTGGGTGGGGACACAAAGCCTAACCATATCACTCCCCCACATACTTATATCGAAATCTTTACCCCAAAGGTAATGGTATTAGGAAGTAGGAGCTTTTGGGAGTTATAGATTATAAAAACAGTCCTCATAGATGCGATTAGGGTCCTCATAAAACAGGCCCCAGAGAGCTGCCTTGTGCCTTGTATCGTAAGAGAGAGGTGACATCTGTGATTTAGGAAAAGACCCTCCCTGGACACCAAATTGGCCAGTGCCTCCATCGTGTTCTTTCCAGATGCTAGAACTGAGAACAATTAATTTCTACTGTTTATAAATTGCTGAGTTCATGGTGTTTTGTGGTTTCAGCCTGGATCAGCTAAGACTGGGGGTCATAGGACCCCACATAGTAGGCTCAAACAGTAATGTTTTCATTTATTCTAAAATCAGAAGAAAAATCATGTTGTTTTGGATTAAAGAAAATCTTTTAACATACAGTCATAATACATTCTCTTTATAACAGCACAATGGGATATATATCTTACTCTTTGATAGATGGAGGGGCCCAACAAGGCAAAAGTATTAATATCTAGTGTTTTGGAACATCATAATGTGAATTGGATACTATAAAAGTCTTATTTGTAGTGAAAGTAAAGATATACTCAAAAACTCAAACACAAGAGAATGAGTCAAACTTTTTAACCTTTGTCCTTAGCGGCACCTAACTAGAAGCTTTCTTTTTCCAGGGAAGGGGTCCTACCTGGAGAGCCCAGAGTAGGTTTCTTTCAGCTCTTGCAGTTCAGCCTAAGTTTGTTTCTTTCAGGTCTTGCACTTCAGCCTAAGTTTATTTCTTCTTCTTTCCGTGTTGGAGGTTCTGAGCTCAGATGAAGAAGGTTTTCCTGAAGATTGCAGATACTGCCTCCTGTTTTAGGAGAAATGAGGAAGAGCTGCATTATGCATCTTATCAATGACGCAACTCTCTCCCAATCCACACAGATGAGCTGAAGTGAAATAATGATTTAAAGAGGTCAGATGATCAAAGATGATCCCAGTAGGACATGGCAGCAGTAGGGCAGCTCCTAAATGAAATGAATCAGCCCCACTACCAGACAACTATTTCCTCAGCTCTATGGGCCCTGGAAATTGCTGTGAGTGGGAACAGTCCTACCCACAGAAGAAGAGAAACAGCCATCAGAAGGAAGTATAGGATCCCAAAAGTAAGCGAGAAGAAAAACAGCAAATTTATTGAAAACAAAGGTGTTCTAAAATTATGCTGTGTTTGCTATCTTACCTTTGAGATAAAGTGTCTCAAGGTAACTCTCATCTGTCATGTACCTTCATAAGATCCCCCATAACCTCAGAATTTTTGACCACAAAGAATAAGCCTCAATATTGTAGAGCTCAAAGCTGCATTTTTCCCCTGGTTTTGTTTGTCTTTTTTTTTTTTTTAATTACATAGTTAAATCACCCATTCTCTAGGAAAAAAATGAGATGACATATTGAAAACTATGAAAGTTGGTCAACTCCACTGGTCTGAAGAGAAACAGGAGTCTATTTATGCACTTAGAAAAGCTGTACATATGTGTCTGCCTCTAGGATCATGTAATAAAAAAAGTTAGCCACGCATGGTGGTGCATGCCTGTAGTCTCAGCTACTAGGGAGGCTGAGGCAGAAGAATTGCTTGAACCCGGGAGGCAGAGGTTGCAGTGAGCCAAGATCACGCCATTGCACTCCAGCCTGGGTGACAGAGCAAGACTCTGTCCCCCCTACTCCCGCCCCCCAAAAAAGAAAACTGTCTTTTAAAGAGAGCAAGACTTTATATCATCTAGAAATCACACACAATAAAATTGGATAATTTAGCTCTATGAAAACAAGTTTAGCTCTATGTTATCCAAAATTGCATAATATTAGTTCTCTAAAACCCAACTGTCATACAGTTTTCATCAGGTAACATTGGTCAGTGAGAATTTCCTGTGGTTATCCTGGGAATGACCTGCAAAAAATGCTATTGACAAATAGCATATCTCTTTAATATACCTTGAATAATTTTTTCAAAGATCAAAGGAAGATCTGCTCACATAGATGAGAAAAAACCAGTGAAGAACTCTGGCGACTCTAAAAGCCAGAGTTTCTTCTTACCTCCAAGCATCCATACTAGCTCATCAGCAGTGGTCCTTAACCAGACTGAAATAACTGAAATGATAGACATATGATTGGAATTTGGAAGACAAGGAATCTCATCAAGATGCAACAGAAGGTTGAATCACAATCCAAGGAAACCAGTAAAACAGTTGAAGAGTTGAAAGATGAAACAGTCATTTTAAAAGAGAACCAAACTGAACTTATGGAAATGAAAAATTCAATACAGGAATTTCAGAATACAATTGGAAGCATTGATAACAGAATAGACCAAGCTGGGGAAAGAATCTCAGAGCTCAAAGAACATTGCTTCAAATGAATACAGTCACACAAAAGTAAAAATATAAGAATTTTTAAAATGAACAAAATTCCTGAGAAATATGGAATTCTGTAAGGAAACTAAACCAACATACAACTCATTGGCATTCCTGAAAAAATTGGAGAGAGAGCAAGAAACCTGGAAAATATATTTGAGGATATTGTCTACAAACATTTCCCCCAGGTTCTCTAGAGAACTCGACATGCAAATTCAGGAAATTCAGATAACCCCTGTGAAATACTATACATGATGACCTTCCCAAAGACACATAATCATCAGATTCTACAACGTTAATGTAAAATAAAAAAATCTTAAAAGCAACTGGAGAGAAGTTTTGGGTCATGTACAAAGCGGGGACTCCTCAGGCTAACAGTGGATCTTTCAGGAGAAACCTTGCAAGCCAGAAGAAATTTGGGGGTCTATATTCAACATGCTTTAGGAAAGAAATTCCAGTTAATAATTTCATATTCATCCAAAGTAAGCTTCACAGTGAAGGAGAAGTAAAAACCTTTTCAGACATGAAAATGTTAAGGAAATTCATTACCACTAGACCTGCATTACAAGATGTCTTTTGGGAAGTGTTAAACGTGGAAGCAAACACATGTTACTTGCCACCACAAAAACACGCTTAAGTACATAGCCCACTGACACTATAAAGCAACTATATAATGAAGTCTACATGATAGCCAGCTAACAACATGATGACAGGACCAAATCCTCACCTATCGATACTATCCTTGAATGTAAATGGACTAAATGCCCCACTTAAAAGACACAGTGTGGCAAGTTGAATATAAAGAAGACTCAACTGTATGCTGTCTTCAAGAGAACCATCTCATATGCAGTGACACTGATAGGCTCAAAGTAAAGAGATGGAAGACAATCTATCAAGCAAAGAGGAGAAAAAATAGGGCTTGTAATTCTTATTTCAGGCAAAACAGATTTTAAACCAATAATGATCTAAAAGGACAAAGAAGGGCATTACACCATGATAAAGGCTTCAATTCAACAAGAAGACTTAACTATCATGAAAATACATGCACCCAGCAGTGGAGAACCCAGATTCATAAAACAAGATCTATAAGGAACTTAACAAGCAAAAAACCAACAACCCCATTAAAAACTGGGCAAACAAGGTGAACAAATACTTCCCAAAAGAAGACATATATGTAGCCCACAAGCATATGAAAAAAATTCTTAACATCAGTAATCATCAAAGAAATGCAAATCAAATCCACAATGAGTTACCATCTCATACCAGTCAGAATGGCAAATATTAAAAGTCAGAAAATAACAAATGTTGGCGAGATTGCAGAGAAAATTGAATACTTATACACTGCTAGTAGGAATATAACTTAGTTCAGCCACTGTGTAAATTAGTTTGGAGATTTCTCCAGCAACTTAAAATAGAACTACCATTCAAACCAGCAATCTCATCACTGGGTGTATACTCATAGTAATATAAATTATTTTACCAAAAAGACAAACGCAGTCAAATGTTCATCACAGCATTATTCACAATAGCAGGAAATGGAATCAGCCTAGATGCCCATCAGTGGTGGCCTGGGTAAAGAAAATGTGATACATATACACCATGGACTACTATGCAGCCATAACATACTGTGCCGTTTTTTAAAGGCATAAACATATCCTTTGCGGCAACATAAATGAAGGTCCTAAGCAAATCAATGCAGGAACAGGAAACCAAATACCACACATTCTCTCTTATAAGTGGGAGCTAAACATTGAGTACACGTGGAAACAAAGGAAAATATAGACCAGAGTCTACTTGAGAGTGGAGGGTAGGAGGGAGGTGGAGGGTGGGGGTAGAAAAAATACCTATCAAATACTATTCTCACTAATTAGGTGACAAAAACATTTGTATACCAAACCACAGTGACACACAATTTACTCATGTAACAAACCTGCACATGTACTGCCTGAACCGAAAATAAAAGTTGAAAAGGAAACATAAAATTTGAACCCATGTGACGTATTTTTTCTCTAAATTGAAAACTCTGTACAAAACTAATGTTGCTACTGTCTTCCATCATGCATCAGATGAAACACATGCACACATATATCCGTGTGTGTATATATGTATATATGTGTGTACATATGGTGTATATGTATATATAATTTTGCATAATGTTGATTTGGAAAAGTAAAGGTGACTCAAGAGAAGATATATTGTCTATTAAAAATAAGTCCACATAAGAAAAAGACTAAGCCATAACATGTAGTGATGAATGATCAAAGGAATGTTAAAATTTTACTTTATTTTTTAATCAGTTCCCCTTAATCACTCTTAAATTTTAGCATAATCAGCAATGGAAGATCCTTAGAACTTTTGAGAAGTAATACATAACAAATATTAACAACAAAATACAAAAATGAAGAAGAGAATTAAATAATGCAGTGACTACATAAAATAAAACCATTAGTCTAATGCTGTGTTTTTCTAAAGGCATATATACCGGTAATTGCCACATGAAAAGGTGCTGAATATCATTAGTCAGTGGAAAATGCAAGTAAAAACAACATAAGACACCATTTTACACTCACTAGTGTAGCTAAAATAAAAAAAAGAGAGAACAGCAAATTTGCTGAGAAGGCGGAGAACTGGAACCTTCCTATATTGCTGGTAAAACGTAAAATGATAGAACTACTTTGAAATCGACTTTGGCAGCTTTTTAAGAAGTTAATCGGCGGGGCACCCTGACTCAGGCCTGTAATCCCAGCACTCTGGGAAGCCGAGACAGGTGGATCATGAGGTCGGAGATCGAGACCATCCTGGCCAACACGGTGAAACCCTGTCTGTACTAAAAAAATAAAAAATACAAAAAATTAGCCGGGCATGGTGGCAGGCGCCTGTAGTCCCAGCTACTCAGGAGGCTGAGGCAGGAGAATGGCGTGAACCCGGGAGACGGAGCTCGCAGTGAGCCGAGATTGCGCCACTGCACTCCAGCCTGGGTGACAGAGACTCCGTCTCAAAAAAAAAAAAAGTTAAACATAAGTTTACCATATAACCCAGCTATTTCACACTTAGAAATCTGAGAGAAACAAGAACATAGGTCTACCAAAAACTCGTGCTGAAATGTTCATTGCAGTGTTATTCATGATAGCAAAACCTGGAAACAAATGTCTGTCACTGTTACGTGAATAAATAAAATGTGGTATTATCTGCACAATGGAATTCTAGTCAGCAATTAACAAGCAGAGAAATCTGATACATGCTACAGCATGGATGAATCTTAAAACACTATGCTAAATGAAAGATGCTAGTCACAAAAGACTGTCTATGGTCTGATGCCATTTATGTAATATGTCCAGAAAAGATGACATTTGTAGGCAGAAAACGGATTAATTGTTTTGTTGGGGCTGCAGAAGAGAGTAGGATTCGCTACAACAGCACTGGAAAAAATTGGGAAGGTAAAGGTAATGTTCTAAAAGTGTATTATGGTACTGGTTGAGACACTCTATATAAATTGAGTCACATATTTACAATGGGTCCATTTCATTATATACAAATCTGATATGAAATTAAGACAGGAAAGTGCTAAATCAAGGGGTTGGGTATCCTGTGATCCTGTGACGATCACTGCATGTTGAGGTGCAACAATCTGAGTCAACAGCAGATGGTTACTTAGAGCAGATGGCGACTCCGATGTCACATGCTTGAGAAAGGGGTTCCTGGGCCTTCAGTCTCTGGCCCTGCAAGCTCCCACAGAATTCAGATAATAGATGTGATAAATGAAGACAGCCTCTGCCTCTCAGGTAGTGCAAGGAGACCAGTTGTACCATATAAAGGTCTGGGGAGAGTCAGTTTGTTGGAAGAAGCTTTGCAGACATTTTGGGTGACAAAAGGAAAAAATCATGGGGGAGAAGTGAGAGCTGCAGAATGAGGGGGTTGCTCGAAGCAAAAGCTGCTCAAAAATCTTTGGTGGGATTTGAGGAGATTTGTGTCTTGTATGGTCTGACCCAGCAACCTTTTGGTTAACAGAAGGCACCAGAGAGAAAAACTGCTATGAACTTTTGCTATATGCTAATAGTACAAAATGAGAACATACTCCCTACCCACAATACTATTTCATTGATTTCCATCTTTATCTTTGTAATTTACTTTCTTCTTACTTTAAGATTAATTTACTCTTCCAGGTTCTTGTGGTAGAAGCAGAAATCACTGATTTGAAATCATTTTAAAATTTTTATGGGCTTTTATAAATACAGGCTTTATAAGTATAGACTTTTAATGCTATAAATCCCCTTCTCCATTTTCATATGTTTTCACCTTCCTTCAGTTCAAAACAATTTCTAATTTCCCCTTTTTAAAATTATTTTATTTCAATAACTTTTGGGGAACAGGAGGTGTTTGGTTACAGGGAGAAGTTATTTGGTGGTGATTTCCAGGACTGTGGTGCACCCATCACACGAGCATTGTACCCAATGTGTAGTCTTTTATCCCTCCCTCTTCCTTTCCCTTTCCCTGGAGTCCCCAAAGTTCACTTTATTATTCGCATGCCTTTGCATCCTCATAGCTTAGCCCCAACTTATGAGTGAGAAGTAATGATGTTTGGTTTTCCATTACTGAGTTACTTCACTTAAAATAATAGTCTCCAACTCTATCCAGGTTGCTGTGAATGCCATTATTTTGTTCATTTTTATGGCTGAGTCGTATCCCATGGTATACATAAACCACACTTTCTTTATGCACTTGTTGATTGATGGGCATTTGAGTTGGTTCCCTATTTTTGCAATTGAAAATTGTGCTACTATAAACATGAGTGTGAAAGTGTCTTTTTCATATAATGACTTCTTTTCCTCTGGCTAACCACCCAGTAGTGGGGTTGCTGGATCAAACGGTAGATCTACTTTTCGTTCTTTAAGGGATCTCCACACTGTTTTCCATAATGGTTGTACTCGTTTACATTCCCATCAACAGTGTAAAAGTGATCACTTTTCACCAAATTCAAGCCAACATGTATAGTTTTTTGATTTTTTAAATTATGGCCATTCTTACAGGAGTAAGGTTGTATCATATTGTGGTTTTGGTTTGCATTTCCCTGATAATTAGTGATGTTGAGAGCATTTTTTCATATGTTTCCTGGTCATTTGTTTATTTTCTTTTGAGAATTGTCTATTCATGTCCTTGGCCCACTTTTTAAAAAATTTTACTTTTAAGTTCTGGGATGCATGTGCTGAACAAGCAGGTTTGTTACATAGGTATGTGCCCTGGTGGTTTGCTGCACTTATCAACCCATAATCTAGATCTTAAGCCCTGCATGCATTAGGTATTTGTCCTAATGCTCTCCCTCCACTTGCCCCCAACCCCCTGTCAGGCCCTGGTGTGTGATGTTCCTCTCCCTGTGTCCATGTGTTCTCATTGTTCAGCTCCTACTTATGAGTGAGAACATGCAGTGTTCAGTTTTCTGTTCCTGCATTAGTTTGCTTAGAATGATGGTTTCCAGCTTCATCCATGTCCCTGCAAAGGACATGCACTCATTCTTTTTTATGGCTGCGTAGTATTCCATGATATATATGTGCCACATTTTCTTTATCTAATCTATCATTGATGGACATTTGGGTGGGTTCCAAGTCTTTGCTATTGTAAATAGTGCTGCAATAAACATACATGTCAATGTGTCCTTATAGTAGAATGATTTATAATCTTTTGGGTATATACCCAGTAATGGGATTGCTGGGTCAAATGGTATTTCTGATTCCAGATCCTTGAGGAATCGCCACACTGTCTTCCACAATGGTTGAACCAATTTACACTCCCATCAACAGTGTAAAAGCGTTCCTATTTTTCCACATCCTTGCCAGCATCTGTTGTTTCCTGACTTTTTAATAATCACCATTCTAACTAACATGAGATTGTCTCTCATTGTAGCTTTGATTTGCATTTCTTTTTCTTTTCTTTTCTTTGTTTTTGATGGAGTCTCGCTCTGTCACCAGGCTGGAGTGCAGTGGTGCGATCTCAGCTTACTGCAAGCTCCGCCTCCCGGGTTCACGCCATTCTCATGCCTCAGCCTCCCGAATAAGCTGGGACTACAGGCACCCGCCTCCATGCCCGGCTAATTTTTTGTATTTTTTTTAGTAGAGATGGAGTTTCACCATGTTGGCCAGGATGGTCTCGATCTCTTGACCTCGTGATCTGCCCGCCTCGGCCTCCCAAAGTGCTCGGATTACAGGCATGAGCCACTGCCTCCGGCCTGATTTGCATTTCTTTAATAACCAGTGATGATGAGCTTTTTTTCATATGTTTGTTGGCCGTATAAATGTCTTATTTTGACAAGTGTCTGTTCATATCCTTTGGCCACTTTTTGATGGGGTTCTTTGTTTTCTTGTAAATTTCTTTAAGTTCCTTGTAGATTCTGGATATTAGACCTTTGTCAGATGGATAGATTGCAAAAATTTTCTCACATTCTGTAGGTTGCCTATTCACTCTGATGATAGTTTTTGTTTGTTTGTTTGTTTGCTGAACAAAAGCTTTTAAGTATAATTATATCCCATTTGTCAATTTTGGCTTTTGTTGCCATTGCTTTTGGTGTTTTAGTCATTAGGACTTTGCCCATGCCAATGTCCTAAATGGTGTTGTGTAGGTTTTCTTTTAGGGTTTTTATGGTTTTAGGTTTCAGGTTGAAGTATTTAATCAATCTTGAGTTAATTTTTGTATGAGATGTAAGGAAAGGGTCCAGTTTCTGTTTTCTGCATATGGCTAGCCAGTTTTCCCAGTACCATTTATTAAATAGTGAATCCTTTCCTCATTGCTTGTTTTGTCAGGTTTGTCGAAGATCAGATGGTTGTATATGTATGGTGTTATTTCTGAGGCCTCTATTCTGTTCCATTGGTCTATACATCTGTTTTGGTACTAGTACCATGCTGTTTTGCTTATTGTACCCTTGTGTGAAGTCACGTAGCGTGATACCTCCAGCTTTGTTCTTTTTGCTTAGGATTGTCTTGGCTATACGGGCTCTTTTTTTGGTTCCATATAAAATTTAAAGTCGTTTTTTCTAATTATGTGAAGAAAGTCAATGGTAGCTTGATGGGAATAGCATTGAATCTATAAATTACTTTGGGCAGTGTGACCATGTTCATAACATTGATTCTTCGTATCCATGAACCTGGAATGTTTTTCCATTTGTTTGTGTCCTCTCTTATTTCCTTGAGCAGTGGTTTGTAGTTCTCCTTGAAGAGGTCCTTCAAGTCCCTTATAAGTTGTATTCTTAGACATTTTATTTTCTTTGTAGCAATTGTGAATGAGAGTTCATGCATGATTTGGCTCTCTGTTTGTCTACTATTGGTATATAAGAATGCTTGTGATTTTTGCACATTGATTTTTTATCCCAAGACTTTGTTGAAGTTACCTATCAGCTTAAGGAGTTTTGGGGCTGAGATGATGCAGTTTTCTAAATATACAATCATGTCATCTGCAGACAGACAACTTGACTTCCTGTCTTCCTATTCGAATACCCTTTATTTCTTTCTCTTGCCTGATTGCCCTGGCCAGAACTTCCAATACTATGTTGAATAGGAATGGTGAGAGAAGGTACCCTTGTCTTGTGCTGGTTTTCAAATGGAATGCTTCCAGCTTTTGCCCACTCAGTATGATATTATTTTGAGATAGATTCCATCAATACCTAGTTTATTGAGAGTTTTTAGCATGAAGGGATGTTGAATTTTATTGAAGGCCTTTTCTGCATCTATTGAGATAATAATGTAGCAATGCAGCTTTTGTCATTGGTTCTGTTTATGTGAAGGATTACATTTATTGATTTGCCTATGTTGAACCAGCCTTGCATCCCAGGATGAAGCTGATTTGATCGTGGTGGATAAGCTTATTTATGTGCTGCTGGATTTGGTTTGCCAGTATTTTATTGAGGATTTTTGCATGGATGTTCATCAGGGATATTGGCCTGAAATTTTCTTTTTTTGTTGTGTCTCTGCCAGGTTTTGCTATCAAGATGATGCTGGCCTTATAAAATGAGTTAGGGAGGAGTCCCTCTTTTTCTATTGTATGGAATAGTTTCAGAAGGAATAGTACCAGCTCCTCTTTGTACCTCTGGTAGTATTTGGCATGAGTCTGTCTGGTCCTGGACTTTTTTTTGTTGGTAGGCTATTATGCCTCAATTTGAGAACTTGTTATTCGTCTATTCAGGGATTTGACTTCTTCCTGGTTTAGTCTTGAGGGGGGTGTGTATGTATCCAGAAATTTATCCATTTCTTCTAGACTTTCTGGTTTATTTGCATAGAGGTGTTTATAGTATTCTCTGATAGTAGTTTGTATTTCATGTGGGATCAGTGGTGGTATCCCCTTTACCATTTTTTATTATGTCTATTTGAATCTTCTCTATTTTTTTATTAGTCTGGCTAGCAGTCTATTTTGTTAATCTCAAAAAAATAGCTCCTGGATTCACTGATTTTTTGAAGGGCCTTTCGTGTCTCTATCTTCTTCAGTTCTGCTCTGGTCTTAATTATTTCTTGTCTTCTGCTAGCTTTTAAATTTGTTTGCTCTTCTCAGGTTCTTTTAATTGTGATGTTAGGGCATCGATTTTAGATCTTTTCTGCTGTCTTGTGTGGGCATTTAGTGCTATAAATTTCCCACTAAACACTGCTTTAACTGTGTTTCAGAGATTCTGGTACATTGTCTCTTTGTTCTCATTGGTTTCAAAGAACACTATTTTTGTCTTAAATTTTGTTATTTACCTGGTAGTCATTCAGGAGCAGGTTGTTCAGTTTCCATGTCGTTTTGCTGTTTTGAGTGGGCTTCTTAATCTTGAGTTCTAATTTGATTGCACTGTGGTCTGAGAGACTTTTATGATTACTGTTCTTTTGCATTTGCTGAGGAGTGTTTTACTTCCAATTATATGGTCAATTTTAGAATAAGTGCTATGTGCTGCTGAGAAGAATGTATATTCTGTGGTTTTGGGGTGGAGAGTTCTGTAGATGTCTATTGGGTCCACTTAGTCCAGAGCTGAGTTCAAGTGCTGAATATCCTTATTCATTTTCTGTCTCATTGATCTGTCTAATATTGACAATGGGGTGTTAAATTCTCTCACTATTATTGTGTGGGAGTGTAAGTCTCTTTGTAGATCTCTAAGAACTTGTTTTATGAATCTGGGTGCTCCTGTATTGGATGCATATATATTTAGGATAGTTAGCTCTTCCTGTTGAATAGATCCCTTTACCATTATGTAATGCCCTTCTTTTTCTTTTTTGATCTTTGTTCGTTTAAAGTCTGTTTTATCAGAGACTAGAATTTCAACCTCTGCTTTCTTTTGCTTTCCATTTGCTTTATAAATATTCTTCCATCCCCCCACCCCCTTTTTTTTTGTTTTGAGCCTATGGGTGTCTTTGCACATGGAATGGGTCTCCTGAATACAGCACACTGATGGGTCTTGACTCTTTATCTGATTTGCCAATCTGCATCTTTTAATTGGGGCATTTAGCCCATTTACATTTAAGGTTAATATTGTTATGTGTGAATTTGATTCTGTCATCATGATGCTAGCTGGTTATTTTGCACATTAGTTGATGCAGTTTCTTCATAGTGTCATTGGTCTTTATATTTTGGTGTGTTTTCACAGTGGCTGGTAATGGTTTCTCCTTTCCATATTTAGGGCTTCCTTCAGGAGCTCTTGTAAGGCAGGCCTGATGGTGACAAAATCCCTCAGCATTTACTTGTTGGGAAAGGATTTTATTTCTTGACTTATGAAGCTTAGCTTGGCTGGATATGAACTTCTGGGTTGAAAATCCTTTTCTCTAAGAATGTTGAATATTGGCCCCCACTCTCTTCTGGCTTGTAGGGTTTCTGCAAAGAGATCCACTGTTAGTTTGGTGGGCTTTCCTTTGTGGGTAACCCGACCTTTCTCTCTGGCTGCACTTGATATTTTTTCCTTCATTTCAACCTTGGAGAATCTGATGATTATGTGTCTTGGGGTTGCACTTCTTGAGGAATATCTTAGTGATGTTATCTGTATTTCCTGAATTTGAATGTTGCTTAGCCCACTTTCTGATGGAATTATTTGTTTTTTCTTGCTGATTTGTTTGAGTTCCTTGTAGATTCTGGTTGTTAGTCCTTTGTCAGATGCATAGTTTGTGAAGATTTTCTCCCACTTTGTGAGTTGTCTCTTTACTCTGCTGTTTATTTTGCTGTGCAGAAGCTTTTTAGTTTAATTAAATCCCATCTATTTATCTTTGGTTCTGTGGCATTTGCTTTTGGGTCCTTGGTCATGAAGTCTTTGCCTAAGCCATTGTCTAGAAGGGTTTTTCTGATATTATAGAACTTTTATGGTTTTAGGTCTTAGATTTAAGTCTTTTATCCATCTTGAGCTGATTTTTGTGTAAGGTGAGAGATGAGGATCCAGTTTTATTCTTCTACATGTGGCTTGCCAATTTTCTCAGCACCACTTGTTGAATATGGTGTCTTTTCCCCATTTTATGTTTTTGTTTGTTTTGTCAAAGGTCAGTTGCTATAAGTATTTGGCTTTGTTTCTGAGTTCTCTATTCTGTTTCATTGGACTATGTGCCTATATTTATACCAGTACCATGCTGTTTTGGTGACTAAGACCTTTTAGTGTAGTTTGAAGTCAGATAATGTAATGCCTGATTTGTTTTTGTTTTGCTTCATCTTGCTTTGGCTAGGTGGGCTCTTTATGGCTCCATATGAATTTTAGGAATCTACAAGGAACTCAAATCAGCAAGAAAAAAAAAACAATCGGGGCCGGGCGCGGTGGCTCAAGCCTGTAATCCCAGCACTTTGGGAGGCCGAGACGGGCGGATCACGAGGTCAGGAGATCGAGACCATCCTGGCTAACACGGTGAAACCCCGTCTCTACTAAAAAATACAAAAAACTAGCCGGGCGAGGTGGCGGGCACCTGTAGTCCCAGCTATTCCGGAGGCTGAGGCAGGAGAATGGCGTGAACCCGGGAGGCGGAGCTTGCAGTGAGCTGAGATCCGGCCACTGTACTCCAGCCTGGGCGACAGAGCAAGACTCCGTCTCAAAAAAAAAAAAAAAAGAAAAAAAAAAGAAAAAAAAAACAATCCCAGCAAAAAGTGGACTAAGGACATGAATAGACAATTCTCAAAATATGTGTACAAATAGCTAACAAATGTGAAAATTGCTCAACATCACTAAATATCAGGAAAATGCAAATCAAAACCACAATGCAATACCACCTTACTCCTGCAAGCATGGCCACAATTAAAAAGTCAAAAAGTAATGGATGTTGGCCTGGATGTGGTGAAAAGGGAACACTTTTACACTGTTAGTGGGAATGTAAACTAGTTCAGCCAGTAGGGAAAACAGTATGGAGATTCTTTAATGAATTAAAAGTAGATCTATCATTTGATCCAGGAATCCCACTACTCAGTATCTGCCCAGAGGAAAAGAAGTCATTATATAAAAAAGACACTTGCACATGCACGTTTATAGTGGCATAATTTGCTTATTGCAAAGATATGGAACCAGCCCAAATGTCCATCAATCAATGAGTGGATAAAGAAAATGTGATACACACACACACACATACCCCATGGACTACTACTCAGCCACAAAAGGAATGAAATAAAGGCATTTGCAGCAACCTGGATGGGGTTGGAGGCATTTTTTCTGAGTGATGGGGTTGGAGGCATTTTTTCTGAGTGAAGTAACTCAGGAATGGAAAACCAAATATAGTATGTTCCCACTTATAAGTGGGAGCTACGCTATGAGGACAGAAAGGCAAAATAATGATATAATGGACTTTGGGTACTCGGAGGAAAGGATGAGAAGTGGTGAGGGATAAAAGATTGCACACTGGATACAGTGTACACTGCTCAGTTTATGAGTGCACCACAAGCTTGGAAGTAATTATTAAAGAACTTGTCCATTTAACCAAACATCATCTGTTCCCCAAAAACCTATTGAAATAAAAAAATAAAAATTTTTTAAAAATTAAAAAATTGCACAATCTATTGCTATTATTGTTTATACAATCGATTTTCTTTTTCTTTTCCTTTTTTTTTTTTTTTTTTTTTTTTTGATGAGTCTTGCTCTGTTTCCCAGTATGGAGTGCAGTGGTGCAATCTCAACTCACTGCAACCTCTGGCTCCTGGGTTCAAATGATTCTTGTACCTCATCCAAGTATCTGGAACTACAGGTGCACACCACCATGTCAGTGTAATTTTTGTATTTTTAGTAGAGACAGGGTTTCGCCATGTTGCCCAGGCTGGTCTCGAATTCCTGTCCTCAAGCAAGCCACCTGCTTCAGGCTCCCAAAGTGCTGGGATTATCAGCATGAGTCCCTGCACAGGGCCTCAATTTTCTTTTAAAGAGTTTTAACTAATAAGAAAATGAAATGCGTATATTTGTTCACGTGTTACCATTTCTAGTGCTTGACATTGTTTTGTGGACACCCAGATTTCCATCTCATACCTTTTTCCTTCTGTAGGAAGGATGTCCTTTAACATTTTTGGAGCACAGGTCTGCTGGTGATGAATTTTCACATTTTATATATATATATATATATTTTTTTTTTTTTTTTTTTTTTGAGATGGAGTCTCGCTGTGCCGCCCAGGCTGGAGTGCAGTGGCCGGATCTCAGCTCACTGCAAGCTCCGCCTCCTGGGCTCACGCCATTCTCCTGCCTCAGCCTCCCGAGTAGCTGGGACTACAGGCGTCCGCCACATCGCCCGGCTAGTTTTTTGTATTTTTTTTTTTTAGTAGAGACGGGGTTTCACCGTGTTAGCCAGGATAGTCTCGATCTCCTACACTTGAGCCACCGCGCCCGGCCCACATTTTATATTTTTGAATGTACCTTTATTTCACCTTTGTTTTTTTGAAAGCTAATTTTGCAGTGTATAGAATTCTATGTGGGCAATTTTAGTCTTTGAGTGTTTAAAGCTGTGACTCCTCTGTGTTCTTATGTGCATTGTTGCTGGTGACAGATCTGATGTCATCCTTATAATATCTTTGTTCCAGTGTAGATAAGGTGTGTTTTTCCTCTGGCTTCTTTTAAGAGTTTTTTAATCATCATTGAACAATTTATGATATGCCTTGGTGTCATTTCTTCATATTTCTAGTGCTTGAGTATGTTGACTTTGTGGATCTGTGGATTTATAGTTCTTATTACATTTGGTAAGATTAGATTTTTGTTTTTTGGGGGGTTGTCTCCCCCTTTGGGACAGGATCTTGCTACATTGCCCAGGCTGTTCTCAAACTCGTGGGCTTACCTGATCCTCCTGCCTCAACCTTTTGAATAGCGGGGACCACAGGCCTGTGCCACCACACCTTACCTCGCTTGGTGAGTTTTGGATTATTATTTCTTTCAAGAGTTTTTCTGCCATCACTGTGTTTGCCTTTGATGGACTCTAGTCACCTGTGTATGAGGTCAGCTGAATTGCTCCACAACTCATTGATGCTTTTCCCTTTTTTTCTCAGTATTTCTTTTTACTTTTCTTTGCTATGCCTTAACATTTACAATATTTTTTCTTCATTTTCTAATTTCCTGTTAATCCCTGGCAGGACACTTCCTCTCAGATATCACAGTTTTTATTTCTTTACTCTTTTTAGCTTTTGTAGAGATGGGGTCTTACTTCGTTTCCCAGGCTGCTCTTGAACTCCTGGGCTCAAGTGATCCTCCTGCATAGGCCTCCCAAAGTGATGGAATTGCAAGCATGAGCCACAGCACCAAGCCTCAGTTTTTATTTCTTAATGTTAGCTTGAATCTTTTTATACCTTTTTTTTTCCCATCTACTTAATTTGGGGGATATATGGAATACAGTTATAAAAACTGATTTAATGATCTTTTCTGGTAATTCTAACACCTGTGTCAGCTCTGAGTCAGTTTAATATGATTGATTTGTCCCTTCATTGTGGTCATTTCCCTGTTTTAGTGTGGCTCAAAAGTTTGATAGAAAACCAAACACTGCGAATTTTACTTTGTTGGTTGCTGCATACTTTTGTGTCCCTATAACTTTGAGTTTTGTTCAGGGAGGCAGTCAAGTTGCTGTCAAACTGTTTGATCATTTCAGGTCTTGCTTTTATGATTTGTTTCAAGAGGTCCACAGCAGTGCTCAGTCTAGGGGTAATTAGTTCTTACTACTGAGACAAAACCTTCCTGAGATCTCTACTCTATGCCTTGTGAATTATGAGGCCTTTTTTTCAGTCATCTTTGGGAAATAGGCATGATTCTAGCTCCGTATGAGTTCCAGGCACTGTTCTCTCTAATCTTTTGAAATGATTTTTCCTCTGAACCTGAGTGGCATCCTCATATGGATCAGCACTGTGCTGCATGCTGGGTCGTGTTCTGCAGTTCTTTCTGATTTACTTTCCACGGTTCGCTGCACCCTGCTACTCTCTCTATGGACTTTATGCTATCTTGGCTTCCCTGGACTCTCAGCTCAGTGTCCTCGACTCAAAAGGCTCACTGAGCTCCTTTTCACTTTGCCCTTCCTGCGCCTAACTTGGAAACCCTCTAAAGGTAGTAAGTTGGAGCAATTATAGGGCTCACTTGTTTGGGGCCCTTCTTTAGGGATTACAGTCCTGTCCTATTTTGCCTGATGTCCACAATTTTGAAAATGTTCTTTTCATGTATTTTGTCTGTTTTATTTTTTTCTTTATTTTACCAGGTAGGAGAGTGAAATCCAATTCCTCTTAATTATAGAGGTTGCAGCAACCATTTAGGGGAGTTTATTCTGCCTACCACAGCCACTCACCTCAGTGAACATATTTCCGCAAGCCCCTCACTCAGTGCTTGCCCCTGACTTCTGAAAGTAAGCCAGTTGAAAGCAACTCTGTCCAATGAGCAGCTCTGAGTGCCAACCAATCCACACCAGCTCACTGAGGTCTGTGCCCTCAACCAGTCTCTGAACCCCACACTTTCCACAAATTCTAAGTCTACTCTGCTCAAAGAGACTGAATGATCAGCAGAGCTCTCTCCCTTTAAGAAGAAATAAATTCAGGCTTGTTTATTAATGCAGAAATTATGAGGTGGTCTCTTCATTTGACAAATGCCTAATGTTACATGTATAGAACTACCTAGAAAGAAAACAGAAAGAAAAGAATGCAAGGAAGGGGGAAACTATAAAGAAAGACCATGCAAGTGCCACTGCAGAGGGATCTGAATCACAGAGAGGAGGAGAAACTGGGGGGGAGAAGAAGAACCTGAGTATCCAGTGCCTGTGAGGCTCCCTCAGAGCTGGGAGCTGCTGACATCTGAATGTGGGAAGCAGGCTGAGGAGGAGCCAGAACTGAAGGTTTACAGCCTTCCAAAATGTACATGTTGAAGCCCTAACCTCAGTGGGACTTATATAGTGCCAAGACCTTTAAGGAAGTGATTAAGATTAATGAGGTCATAAACATGGGGCATTGATCTGATAGGATTAGTGTCCTTCTAGGAGGAAACTCAGGGAGCTTGTTCACCCCATTCCTCCTCCCACAAATCAAACACAGCGAGAGAAGGCCATGTGGGGACACAGAGAGTCTGTGTGCATCTGCAAGCTGGGAAGAGAGCTGTCACTGGAATCCAATCTTGATCTTGAACATTTAGAATCCAGAACTGTGAAACAGTACATTTCTGCTTTTTGAACCACCCTGTTGATGGTATTTTGTGATGGCGGCCTGAGCTCACTAATACAGAAGGGTTCTTAGACTCTGGCCTAGGCAGCTCCTCCCTGCGCCTTTGTGGGAGCAGCCCAAGTTTGCTCAGAGCTCAGTTTCTGTAATCTGCATCCACACCTACTCTACCCTGGTTAAGGCTGACCTTTGGCTTTAGAAAGAGAATTGGTCATAATCGTTTCATAGCTTAACTGTCCACAAGAAAAAATGACCTGAACCAAGGATCTTCTTTGATTTTCTTTGGGAAAAGTTTGACATCTGACCTTGGACAATGGCACTTAGATTCTGCAGGGTGACCCTGTGACCTCAAGTGTCCTGCACTTTCTTTTCCTGAGAGCTTTCAGTGCTCTGGACTCTCTAGAGCCACAAGGCAAGGGTTTGGCTGCAGGTGAAGAACCTGAAAGAGCCCTGGAAGACCCAGTGGAAAAAGAAAGAATCCCTAGGATGAGGAATGGGAGGAAGTGTGAGAGGCTGATCTTATAGGAAGAAAGGAGGCTGGAGGACCAAAGAACTCTGTGTGTGTGTGTGTGTGTGTGTGTGCGCGCCCAGGATGAGGTTAGTGGAGTTCCAGAGAGACAGGGATGCCTTTCTGGGGCTGAGAATATGGATTCCTTGGTATTCAGGCTCTGGTCCTCTTCCTCTCCTGGTCCTCCTCATCCTGCCTCCCCACTCCTCCCCTCCTCCTCATTCTGTCCTTCAGGCTGTTTGTCACCACTCCCCCTCCTCTTTCTGCTCCCCCTCCCCCATGCCCTGTCACCTCCTCTTCCTTTCACACACACACAAGCTGAAGGAATGTTTTATGCCAGCAGGAGAATCACAATTACATTTCTGCGTTGTCACGACCTGATTTGAGGAGACCAAGCAAGATAGTTCCAGCTGTAGGGCGGAGCCTCCACAGACAAACCCTGAGGCCAGGGCAGCACAAGCGTTAGGTCAAGCTCGGATATGATGTGACCAATAGGAAGGAAGCACCAGTACTTTTGGTCCCTGGCTAACAACTGGCCCCCAGTCTCCCAGGAACTTGAATATTCCAGGTGCCCTGCTCTTCTGCAAGGGAGTTCCAAGGGGAAGGACCATGCTACTTTCTTGTGTCCCCTTGGAGTGGGGAAGGGGCAAGTGGACAAGGATCCCCATCGTCCTAGGAGCTGGGGGTAGCAGGGGGCTCAGGCCAGGGCAGGTTCTAAGCAAACTACCCAGCTTCTCCATTTAGACCTAGCTGAATGTTCAGAGTGGAAGGTTAATGCGGCCCCAGACTCACCTACTCTGTTGTGGCCTTTTCATCTTTTCCATTGGTCTTTGCTTCCTATGAGGGTTCTGCCACTGAAGCCAGCCTATTGGGAAGTAAAAGCAACACTTAAAATAACCAAAGAGACCAGCATTAGTATTGGTGCAATCCTATGGTCCTCAGTGGATTACCTAGGATGCAGCCAGCACCTGGGTCACCTGGCTAGGGCCTGCCCAAAGAAAAGCTTCCCATATGCCCATTGAGACCTAGGTGAGAGTTCCAGGGACCTAGCCGCTCACCAAGAGATTGACCCTTACATCCTCATGAGTGTCTGGAGCCTTGGTGCTGAGAGTTCTTGGTCTACACCAGGGTACTGCTCACTCTCGGGGTCCAGGGCTTTCAGT
Organism: Macaca fascicularis; assembly: GCF_037993035.2. Lineage (NCBI taxonomy): Eukaryota > Metazoa > Chordata > Mammalia > Primates > Cercopithecidae > Macaca > Macaca fascicularis. The sequence goes on along the minus strand of NC_088375.1, from coordinate 126,165,374 downwards.
CCACGAGTGTCTGTGTCTCTAACATTGAATCCTCCTCGTTTGTTGCTCCAAAGGGCCCCTCCCACAAAGTGGGCAGACTTGGAGAGTTACCAGATGCAAAAGGTATGCAAAAAGTGTATGTTATGTGATTCATTATATAAAGAGAACTAAAACCAAAAACAACATGATTCTCTCAATATATGCAGAAAAGGCCTTTGATAAAATTCAACATCACTTCATGTGAAAACTCCCAACACACTAGGCACTAAAGGAACATATCTCAAAATAATAAAAACTATTTATGACCAACCCACAGTCAGCATCATACTGAATGGGCAAGAGCTGGAAGCATTCAGCCTAAGAACTGGTAAAAGAACAAAACAATAAATTGCACTTAAACACTTTTAAAATTTGCTCTTCAAAGACGTTGGTAAGAGAATGAAAAGACAAGCCACACTTAGGGAGAAAATATTTGGAAATTGCATATCTGATAAAGGACCTCTGTGTACAACAATAAGGGAACTCTCAAAGTTTATTAATAAAGAGACAAACAATCAGATTTTCAAATGAATAAAATATTTGTAAAGGTACTTCAGCAAAGAAGATATATGGAAGGCACATAACAACATGACAAGGTATTCATCATCATTAGTCATTAGGAAATGCAAATGTAAACCAAGTAAAATGGCTAAAGTTGAAAGAATCACCATTCCAAGTGTTGGCAAAGATGTACGGGAACTAAAACACTCATGCACTGCTGATGAGGTTGTGAAATGTTACAAGCACATTATGAAACAGTGTGGCAGCATCTTAAAATAGTCAACCTGTACCTACCATATGATACTGCTATTTCACCCAAATTAAAAGAAAAGCTATCTCCATACAACTTTGTTGATAGAAGCTTTAGTTTTAAAACCAGAAGTCATCCAAACACATTAACAGATGAATGAGTAAAATAAATCGTGATATATCCATCACATGGAATATTACATTACTCAGCAGTATAGTAGAGTGATCTATTAATACACATGAAAACATGGCTACAAATCAAAATAATTATTCTGAGTGAAAAAGATATACAAAAATACCAAAATATATAAATGTATAAACCAAATATGGATACATAGTATATGATTCTATTTAGAGAAAACTTGGGAAAATTTAAATTGATCTATTATAACAGAAAGTCAACCAATGGTTGTCTGAGGTGGGGGGAGAAAGGTGAGGGAGGAATTACTAGGTACACAAGGACACTTTGGAAGTAGGTAGATATATTCACTATCTTTTTTTTTTTTTTTGAGACAGGGTGCAGTCCTGTCACCCAGACTAGAGTGCAGAGGCAAAATCTCGGCTAACTTCAACCTCTGTCTCCTGGGCTCAAACCATCCTTGTAACTCAGCCTCCCAAGTAACAGACTACAGGCACGTGTTGCCATGCATGGCTAATTTTTTTGTTTTTTTAGAGATGGGGTTTCACCATGTTTCCCATGCTGGTCTTGAAGTCCTGAGTTCAAGGAATCTGCCTCCTTGACCTGCCAAAGTTCTGAGATTACAGGCATTCCTTTTTCAGCATTAGATTAGTGATCTTAACCAATGCAATGAAGTAAGAAAAAGTAAATAAAACACTGAAAAGGTTGAAAAGGAAGAACTGAATCTGTCTGTATTAACAGATAATGATTGTGTATGTACACAATCCTAGAAATCTATAAAAATCTATAAAAATAAGTGAGTTTGCAATGTTGCAGAATATAAGTTCAATATAAATGTTATATTTTTGTATATAACCAATGAGCATTTGGAAAGTGAAATAAAAATACAATTTCATTTAAAGTAACATCTACATACAGGATGTGCTTAGAAATAAATTAAACAAAATTGATGTAAGGCCAGTATGCTGAAAACTACAAAACATTGCTTTAAGAAATTATAAAAGAACTAAATTAGTTGGGATGTAAATGTTGTCAAGGATCAGAAGAGTTGTTGTAGTTAAAAAGTCAATTTTTCCCAAATTTGATCTTTGGGATCCAATGCAATTCTAGTAAAAATTCCACAGGCATTTTGGTAGAAATTTACAATCTGATGCTACCGTTTATATGGAAATGTCAATGATCAGGTATTTTAAAAAAGGAACATTATAAAAGAACAATGGTGAATGAATTCAATACCTATTTCCAGATTTACTATCCAGCTATGGAAATAAAGATCAAGTGTATTATTGAAAAAAATAGAACATATATCAATGGAAGAGAAGAGAGAATTCAGAAATAGATCCTTTCATATATGTTAGACTAATGATTCTTAGACATAAATATAGTTATATGTGTATATATAATCACCTTTTTGATGATTATCTATCTTTACCTCCAAAATAGGGAACATTAAGAGAACTTAAAAAGAAGCCACAATATAGGAGATACTATATTTATCTGCAACAAAGGATTTTTTTAATGGTATATATCCAATGCAGTCTGATAAGATAAACAGCACAAAGGAACGATTTGGCAAAAGGCTTGAATAGATACTTCAGAAAAGAAGATACATGAATGGTCAATTAGCACAGGAAAAGATGCTCAACTCTTTAGTCATCTGGGAGATCAATCAATACAGTGCTGAGATACCATTACATATCCACGAGAACGATAAAAAGGCTGAAAATACAACATGTTGGTGAGGATCTAAAGCACTTGGAAGTCTTATACTTGTGGGAATGAAAAATGGTCCGACTCCTTTGAAAAATCTGGCTAACAGTTTCTTCTCAGTTTAAACACATACAAATCAGATGGACAGTCTTTCTGTTATGGCACCTGGCGCATTTGCGGGGGTCCTTGCTCCCAGAGCTCCCAAGATGGTGGCGAGCTGCTTCTAAGATGCTGGCAAACCTTGTGTTCTCTGACCTGGGGTTCTTGGCCTCACGGATTCCAAGGAATGGATGCGGTGAGTGTTATAGCTCTACTAGAAGTGTAGGTCATGGAAGAGAACTATGGAACCCAGTGACTAGTGTTCAGCTCGATTAGGATGAATGAACCCTGGCCCTTAGCCATGCAGGAACAATGGCAAGCCTTTAGCCTGACAGGGAGCGGCAATGGGCTCCTCCCTGGATCAGGAGCAAAGCGGACACCCTGCCAGATCCGGAGGGATGGAAGTTGGCGGTGGGTCTGTGATGGTGGCAAACATCAGTGGTGGATGGCAAGCAAAAGCTCAGCTCCAGCTGTAACAAACACGGCCCAGGAGATTGTGCAGTTGCAAGATTTAATAGAGTGAAAACAGAGCTCCCTACAAAGAGAGGGGATCCAAAGTGGGTAGCTGTTGCTGGCTCAAATGCCTGGGTTTATATCCCGATCACTGTCCTTCCCACTGTGCTCTCAGGCAATAGATGATTACCTCCTGTTTTTGCCTAATTAGCACTTTAGTGAGCTCTCTCTACTACCTGATTGGCAGGGCATGAGCTAAGTTGCAAGCCCCGTGTTTAAAGGTGGATGTGGTCACCTTCCCAACTAGACTTTGGGGTTCTTAGTCGGCCTAGGAAATCCAGCCAGTCCTGTCTCTCAGTTCCATTCCTAGGAATTTACATACTATGTCTGCACAATGATTTGTATGTGGATGCTTATGATACTTTATTCATAATAGCCCAAACCTGGAATGACACAAATGTCAAATAACAAGTGGATGTATAAACAAACGTGGTGTAACCACACAAAGGAATACTACTCAGCAATTACAATGTATTAACTGTTGATGAAAATACTCATATGGATGGATTTTAAAATTAACATGATTCATGAAAGAAGGCAGACACAAAAGAACACAAGTATAATTTCATTACATAAAATGGTTAAAAACGCAAACTGACCTAAAGTGACACTGGCTCCTTGGGGCTGAGGGTTGAAAGAGTGATGAACTGCAAAGGGTTACAAGAAACTTTGGACTTATGGAAATTCCCATATCATGATTATAGCAGTTGTCCCATTTGTGTATACATTTGTAAATATGCATTTAATTATATGTTTTAAAGTGTTGTAGTCTATTGTACTTAATTTATACCTTTATAACATTGATTTAATCATCTTAATTTCTCCATACTAGCACTTACCAGATAGAAAATGAAATTCAATAAAACATAATGGAGATTAATATAGAAAATAATTACATGCTTAAGAATACATATAATGAAGCAGATACAAAGCCCCTAAAAGCTATTGGTGATAGAAATTAAAGAAGACTAAATAGAGAAATATGTATCATGTTCATGGACTGGAAGACTCAATTTTGCGAATATATCACATCAACATAATTCTGATTAAGAATTCTAGTAGAAGTTTTAGAGAAATGTAAATGCTAATTTTAAAATGTATATCAAAATCAAATAATCAGGAATAGGCAAGTTGGTCTTGAAAAAGTTGGAGAAATTACTCTGCTAGATTTCAGAACTCATTTTAGAGCTACAATAATTTAAAAGCTATGGGAAATGTGTAACTATTCATAAATACATCAAAGTAGAAGAGTACAGATTCAAACAATATGCTCCCTATGTACAGTTATTTAAACTTTTTAGAAACAAAGACACCAATGCCCTTCACTGGGGAAATGACTTTTCAATAGAAAGTTTCTGAGTGAAATAATATTTGTTGTTTTAAAAACTTAATAGTAACCACCACTTTTTACCATATATTGAAATTAACCTATGATGTGAAAGTTAGAATTAGAAACTTTCTAAAGGAAAAAATACAAAATATTTTCGTGAACTTGACATAGGAAAGTATTTCTTAGACCAGAAAATATTTCTTAAACTGTAGCACTGACCACAATAATAAATCAATTAAATGTACTTCATTTTTGAAAAGCTTCTGCTTATTATAGGTTAGTGTTTAATAAGACAAAAGCTATCTGGTGGCCAAGAATAATGATTTGCAACATATATGCATGTTGCAAATAAATATATATTTCATATATATATATTTCATATATATATATATATAAAATTAGTCTTGACTAGGTCCAACCCCTATGGTCCCCTCTCTGGCGTGGGCTGAGGAAGTCCATTCTGGCCTTAGAACAGCATGGGCTGCCAAGCATTCTCAGAGAGGCTCTCAACTTCAATGCTTCACATGTACATAAATGAAACAATGGACTCTTTCAAAATGTGTAAATAACTCCAATAGATCACAAAGAAAACAACAAACATCCCAGTATATCAATGAGTGGAAAAATTTGAAAATGTGCTTTACATAAGATGTCTTAATGATCAATAGTCATGTGAAAACCAAAATAGATGATATCAATACACACCTGGTAGAATGGCTAAAACTTAAAAGACTGAAAATATTAAGTGTGTGGGAATGTAAAGCAAATGGAAATAGCCTATATTTGTCATAGAAATGTAAAATAATATAACTTTTTTGCAAAACTCTGTGTCCATTTTCAGCCTTTCACCAAGCAATTCCATCCCTAGCTATCAATACCCAGGAAAAACGAGTATGTATCTTCACAGAAAGAAGTGTACAAGAATATTTTCAGTTACTTATGCATAGTAGCCAACAAGTAAACCTGTCTACCATCACAAAAGTGGATATCAAACTGTGTGATAATTATACATTAAATAGGATATTTCTAGGCCAAAACAAAATGAAATGAAAGAAAAAAACAAATTAGTAGCATATATATCCAACTGATTAAGAGAAGTCAAAATAAGAGCAGATACTGAAATGATTTCATTGTTATGAAGCAAAAAAATCAGCAAAATTAATCCGATGTGGCTGCTATAGTTTCGATATTTGTCCCCTTCCAATCTCATGTTGAAATTGGATCCCCAATGTTGGAGGTGGGGCTTAATGGGAGGTGTTTGGGTCATGGGAGTGGATCCCCCATGAATAGATTAACCCCCTCCCTGGGAGAAGGTAGTGAGTGAATTCTCACTCTATTAGTTCCCACAAGAGCTGGTTATTAAAAAGAGCCTTGCGCTTTTCCTCTCTCTTTGCTTCCTCTCTCACCATATGATCCTTGCACACACTGGTTCCCTTTCATCTTCTGCTGCAGGGGAAAGCAGCCTCAGGCCCTCATGAGGAACAGTTGTTGGTGCCATTATTCTTGTGCAGCCTACAGAACTATGAGCGAAATACCTCTTTTTTCTTTATAAATGACCCAGCCTCTGGTATTCCTTTATAGCAACATAAAGGGACAAAGGGACTAAGATAGTAACAAGATTTAGAATATATTCTTCATTTGAGGATGAGTATTGACTGGCAAGGAGCATGTCAGAACTCTCTGGCATAGAATAAAAGTGTTGCCTCTCTTGATCTGGATGTTATTATACAATGTACAATTATATTAAAGTCATTAATCTGTACCCTTAGGTTTTTGTAGTTTATTCCATGCAAATTACACCTTAGCGAATAGCTAGTAGCATAAAACAAAGTGACAGATAACAAACACTCAAAAAAGTAAAAATTGACAGAAGATAGGTAACAAATATTGAGCAGATAAATAATAGGGATCCCTTGAGAAAAAACAAAACAAAACAAAAACAATGAAAGAGAACAAACACAAAAAAAGTTTTATTAAAAAATAGAATTTGACATTTAAAAGTTTAAAATATATTAAAGCGACACACTGTTTCCTTGGAAAAACAATGCAGAACCACAAACTCTGAGACTTGCTTTAGCAAAAGTACTGTCATTCAGTTCGATCTAATGGTATAAGGTTAGCTTCGAAGGCCAAAAGAAACTAGTTTCTAATTCTTATTCTTCTCCTCACAACATTTGTGGCCTAGCAATTTTGTAATCTTTCTGAGTCTGCTTTCTCATCAGGAGCAGGACAATTCCTAAGTAATAGATAGTATATAGAAGTAAATATGATCTCAGGCAGTGGACATCAACCATAATTAAGTATTAAGAGTATATTTACATTGAGCTCTCCTTTATCTACTCTAAAATTGCAGACAAACAACAATTGACAAATAACTGATAAAATGTTCTAACATAAATATTCTTCCATTCTTTCTAGGAAGAAGTCACACATACTGTAAAAATAATTAAGAGAGGACCCACTTCATATCGAACAACCTTCCCCAACCCCTGAAACAGGTCTGCTCCCTAACACCAGAGATGAACGCAGTCTATTCCAGACAGAGGGGCTTGTAGGGGCTGGACCCCCTGCAGTCCTGTCTGGCTGGAATAGACTAATAAAGTCTGCTCCAGCCTTAGAATAGCATAGGCTGCCAAGCGTTCCCACAGAGGCTCTCGACTTCAGCTCTAGATGTCTGAGGAATACATGCATGTGGGTCAGGTTAAGGCCAACAGAATCACATGTTCAGGGCTCTCATCAGTGTCAAAGTCAGTGGAAGGATGCCAGTCCCCAGAGCTCTGTTCCAAGCCATTGGATGCTCCATGGAGGGGCGGTGGTCGTATGAATACCAATCAAGAGAAATATCTGTAACAGACAAGAGGCGTAAATAAACAATGTCCGTCCTCCACTAAAACCCAGGAGAGTTCTCATTCCAAAAGCGATGTCTTGAAGAAAACATAGGTACAAATCTTTGTGACTCTGGATTACACATTTCTAAGTGAAAATATAATCCATATAATGGGAGAACTATTTGCAAATCATATACCTACAAGGGTCTAGTATCTAGAGTATATAAAGAACTCACATAAGTGAGCAAAAAGACAAATGACCCAATTTAAAAATGGGAAAAATGTTTCAAAAGACATTTCTGTAAAAGATACATACAAATGGCCAACAAGCACATGCAGAGATGTTCAATGTTTTTCCTCATTAGGAAAATGTAAACTTAAATCAAAATGAGATACCACATCAGACCCACAAGGGTGACTTTAAAAAAACACAACATATGTTTGGAAAGTTATAGTGGAAATGGAATTCTCATATACTATTAGTGGGAATGTAAAATGCTGTAGCCACTGAGATTGGAAAACAGTCTGTCAGTTCCTCAAAAACTTAAACATAAAGTCATATATGATACAACAGTTGCACTCCTAGGTATATAACCAAGAAAATTAAAATCAGATGTTCATTAAAAAAACATGTACAAAAATGTTTATAGCAGCATTATTCATAATAGTGAAAAAGTGGAAACGTTCCAAACCACCATCAGTTGATGAACAGGTAAACAAAATCTGGTATAACTATAAAATGGAGTATCATTTGGCCACAAAAAGGATTGAAGTACTGATGCATGTAACAGCAAGGATGAACCTTGAGAACATTGTAATAAGTAAGAGATGCAAAAGGTGATGTTGCATTATTCCATATACAGGAAATGCCCAGAACAAGTATATCTATATACAGAGAAGGTAGATTAGTGTTTGACAGGGACTGCAAAAACGGGGGAATTGGAGAGTGACTGTCAGTAAGTACAGGCATGCTTTCCGGCATTACGAAAGTATTCTGAAATTAGGCAGTGGTGATGGCTGCAAAACCTCGGGTATATAGTAAAAGACGCTGAATGGTATGCATAAAAATGGAGAATTTTGTGATATATGAATTCTACTTTAGAAGTAATAATAATAACAACAGTAATACAGAGAGGTATCTTTCCACATCTCCATGCCCTGCTTTTTTTTTTTTAAAGCTTTTTAGGGCCAGGATCAATGGCTCACTCCTGTAATCCCAGCACTTTTGGAGGCCTAGGTGGGAGAATTGTTTGAGGCCAGAAGTTGGAGAGCAGCCTAAGCAACATAGCAAGACCTCATCTCTACAAAAAATTTTTAAAAATTAGCCAGAATGGTGATATGTGCCTAGAGTTCCAGCTAATTGGGAAGTTCGGACAGGAGGATCACTTGAGCCCAAGAGTCTGAGGTAGCAGTGAGCAGTACAGACCATTGCACTTCAGCCTGAGTAACAGAATGAGACCCTGTCTCAAAAAGAGGCATGTCACATAGTGAGTTTTCAGAATAGGTTGCTGACAGCATGTTGAGAGGAAATGTATTAGATGAAACAAATTAAATTAAAAAAAAATTTTTGAGGCGGGGATGCAGAAATGAGGTACAGGGGAGAGAAACACTTACTTGGAAAGAAACCACACAACTGAATTGGAAAACGTGGAATGGGGCTTGTGGGAGGGAGACTCTACCTGAGATCTGGCTTCAGTCCTTACAGCAAAGGGAACTTGGGTGAGTTACAGACTCTCTGTGCCTTGGTTTCTTCATCAGCAAAACAGAATCATCCCATCAACTGTAAGGTCCATGGTATCAGAGGGTCCCCCAAACGGACTGCACATCTGAGTCATGTTAACAAATAAATTCCAGGCCCCACCTGAGCGCACTGAATCAGAATCCCTGCAAGGAGGACACTGGACTTGTATTTGCACCGACCTTCCCAAGTGTTTCTTTCTCTGGTCAACTTGGGGGTGGGAATCATTGAGCCTCATCACATCATTCCAAAGCCCAAACACAAAAGCAGAACAAGAATATATTCAATGCAGTCTCTTAAAGTGGAGAAAATTCTTGGGGGAACCTAGAATTGAAGGAGACCCGCCTTGCTACTCTCCATCTTAACTTTACCCTGAGTATGGCAGAGACACGAGCCCTTCAGGACACATGCCTGAGGCAGTGACAGTCCAACTTTGGAACAACGGAAGCCCTAGTTTCAAATTCAAGCTTGCTTTGAGTAGAAATTAAGTTTACGTCTTTTTGTACAGCAACAAGGCCAGTCTTCTGCAAGCCGCTCACCTTACAAGGAAATAAACAAAAATCATACTACCAAGAATTCAAACTTCAGCAGACATGGGTAAGTCTTATAAATCTGTTCTAGCCAACTGAAAAGAAACCATAAATTTTGCAATTCTTTCACATTCAAGACAGTTGTGGTCACAAGATCAGAGGCACTGAGACATGAAGAAAAGACCCCCTAAAAAGGGAAAGCATTCCTTCCTGCCCTAGGACATCCCTGCCAACTTCAGGGAGGTGGGAACCCTGCTGCACTCTCTACAGTATGTGTTGCTTTTGTGTCTGGAAGGTGTCTGACATCCTGGGACCTGGATCCATTTCAGGGAGCTTGAGAAGAGCCTGAATCACTGATGGAATTGTACTGTGCTTGGAGATGGTTCAACAGGATGAGGGTAAGTGCAGAAGCACGGCCAGGTCATACTGAGAGACAATGAGTGGCACTGATGGGGACAGACAAAGATGAAAAACAAAAGTTTGTGCTTCGACCTCAGAAACTCAAACCAATAACTAATTTACTCTTATAAGTAATAAGAAGCATTTTTCTATTTACATGAGAATTTAATCTCAAAACAGAAATCAGAAAAAATATTAAGTCCAGGGCGTAAAACCTAAATCATAGCTTATATTTATTCATTCTAAATAGAGCTAAGAGTAAAATCTTCTCCATAAAATATATATTGTGGTTATAACAAGGCAAAAGTCTTAATGAGAAGAGTGAATTAATTGCAGCCATGGGAAGATGCAAGTGTCATACTTCTCTTGTATATTCCAAAGTTCCAGTGAAATTCCAGGTAATAGAGGTTATTTCCCACGTTGTGAAAGCAAGATTGCAGACACTTCTGATTTTTGTCCCAGTGCTGAAGGAGGGCACACCTCTGTCCTGGAAAATGATACAGGGATGAATGCTCTTCCCATGACTCATTCTGGTCATTCTTCCAGCATCACAGAAACCAAAAAATAGGAATACGGCCAAATACATGATTTGCTATCCCTCTTCTTCAGGTTTCTTACCTGTGTCTTACGGAAAATAACATTGCCTTAAGGATTATGATGAAAATAAGATATCCAAGTATGTGTACAGTTTTGAACAAAATGCCTAGTATGAATTGGTCAATAAATAATTACGTGACTTTTTACTGAATTACATGGATTCTATAAATAATTACTGAATAGCTTTTGTGATTCCTTTTTTTGGCAGTGCTCAAAATTCATCCCTGTATGACCTCAAGTAAACCATGTAACGTTGTGAACCTGCAGTTTCATCATTTTTAAAATGAAGAAACTAGACAGATTTTCACTCTGACACAGAATGTCAAGTCTCTGAGACACCAGAGAATAGATAAATTTATAGCCTTTAATACATCTCAAAGCACTGTCATTACACAGTGTAGTTGGAGGATGGTGCAGGCTGCTGAGAGGCGCACTTTCCAATGGGATTAATCCAGTCCTCCTCCCTTCGCTTCCACATGAATGTTGGGTAGCCCGTGGTCACACTTATCACAACTCAACTCAGGCAAGTTCAGCAGCCACACTTAGGAGATCTGGGCTACAGGACAAATTCCCAAGTCCTAGCCTCACAAAACCTAGTTGAGGATGGAAGCTGAGAAAGTGAGGAGGTGGTTCGGGGGAGCACGCTCCCCTACTCGTCCCTCTCATCTCAAACTCACCTTCTGCTGCACAGGAACACGGAGGATCACCAACCACCCCTGACTGTGAGCTTGATCTTGCCAGGTTCTGTTAGTGGAATGCAACCACACATCAACGGTGTTAGAGCAACTCAATATATACATATGTATATATCCAATAATATTCTCTGAGAAGCATTCAAGGCCGTGTTCTTTTCAATATATGGGAAAACCAAAAACAACAAAATATCCTCGGGTTTACAAGATTTCCCAAGATACATGGTCATACATGTTTTCAGGGGATATGTACAAATGATTTTGATCACTTAATACCTTGAAAAGAGCTCTTGTGGGACCAGAATGATATTTGTAAGTGACAAGTATGAAACGAGTGTTCAGTGACACTAAAAAACAAATCAACCTACACATAGAGGAAGAGCTATGGACATAGGGATGTGAAACTGGTCTTAAGTGTAATAAAAAGCCAAGATGCTGCCCCAGTAAGAGAAAAGAAATCAACATAACAATGGGATGCAGCAAGAGGAATACTGAGCCAGGAGAGAAAATATTTTCAAAAATGAATCATTCATTCACTTTTCAGTAGCTACAGAAAAAAATGCAGAAGACCCAGGGGATATCATGGCAGTCTAAAAGTCTGATATCTTTCACATATGGAAAAGCCTTAGGATCTGATTCAACTTAGAGAAGGTAGAGTGATTTTGTGACTACCACTAAGAAAATATAAGCTTTTGGGAAACTACCTCTACCTTGACGATTTTATACACACAAGGGATGAGCAATGAGGAATATGCTTAGATGTATTGGGAAAGAGGTGGGCCTGTAGCATTGTCACAAGGGTGCACTAACACTGAGAGTGACTGCTGAAGAAATGGTCCCCATCAGTGACCATCAGGTGAGACCAGGGCCCTAGTGTTTCAGCACATCCTGGGCAATTGGAATACAGGGCTCCTAAGATTCCATGACACCTCCACCTTCTAATTCTGTTATTGCAACTGCAGACCGTTACCTGGCACGCTGGCTGCTACCTCCCTCACTCTTGTCAGAGTCGGAGATACAGGCAGTGCATTCAGCTCTGAGCTCAGGCATCCTGGACCCTGTTTTTGTGGTTAAGGACTCTAAAGTGTTGTGGGGTGTTGATCAAGTTTCTCTCAACTGTAAGTTAACAATTCCAGTTATTGTCATCTCTCAGTCCTAATGAAACCTAACTGATTTCACTAGTTTTTGAGCCATCATGTGTTTGGGTTTCTTCTCCCCAGTCCCTGGCTCTACCTCTTCTGCCACAAACGTCAGCATGGTGGTATCTGCCGACCCTTTGTCCGGCGAGAGGGCAGAGATGAACATCCTAGAAATCAACAAGGAATTGCGCTCCCAGCTGGCAGAGAGCAATCAGCAGTTCCGAGACCTCAAAGAGAAATTCCTTATAACTCAAGCTACTACCTACTCCCTGGCCAACCAGCTAAAGAAATACAGTAAGTTCTATGTATAGATTCACCATCACAAAAGTGATGAATGACCACCTGTGGCCTCTGAGAAACTGAACGGTCTCTTCATCAAAATTAATGACATCCTTCCCATACCTCTAGGAAAATAGAAATGGATTTTTTAACTTCATGGTGTTAAGGATGGAAAACAGAGGCACAAAGTATTTAGCAACTTTTCCACATTTGCAGTCTGGTGTGCGGTGAGAGTAGAATTAAAATCCATCATATTGACTGCTGACACAGGCAACAGAACCACCTGTTTTTCTCAGCAATAGGCTAAATCATGTTTATGAGAATCCTCTCTGTACCATGTAAGATGCTGCAGACAGGTAACATCTAGTCTGTTGGTCTAAACGTCTGGGACTAATGAACTTCCATTCAGTACAAAATTCTTTGAGGCCCATTAGGCAAAGCTCTATTCTGGGCACCCTGGGGGAAACATAGTGACAATAAACAGCACCCGCTCTAAGGAGTTTAAAGAGGAGACTACTCCTAATAGTAACTGCGGCAGCCATAAGTGACAGCATCAAGAGCAAGGAGTACCATGGTGAGAGGGAAGTCCTGCTTCCTGGGGCACAGGCTCTTATTCCTAAAGAGGAAGAAAGCTGGCACATAAGACATTGTGGAGGTAGCAGTGTAGTGTGCAGAGCAGGGACCCTGGGCTCCTGGGCTCCATCCAAGTTGCCTATCTTCTCTGTGCCTACGTTTCCTCATCTGTTCACTGGGTACTATAATAATACATACCCCAGAAAAGTGGTGCAATGACTTACATGATCCATTTCTTCTAAATCTTCTAGAACAGTTCTTGGCACAGAGAAAACACTCTCTATTAGTTCTTCATTCTACTGTGTTTAACTTAATTCAAAGTTTATTAGTATTTGGGCATATTTCTATTATAGCCTTTGGGTGTTATGCCTCATATTTTATGCAGTTATATTCAGATACGATATTTTACATATTTGACATACTTGTGCTTGAAATTTCCAGTACCAGGGAAACCGTGAGTCCCATAGTGCTAAGGGTCTTCCCGACTGTGCAGGATATTATTACCTCATGCCCCAGCGCAGTGTTTTACAGGAGAGGCTGCAAGGCTTGGGAAAATGTCCCAAGATTCAGAGTCAGACCTCAGGGGCTGTGAATTCTGACTCTGCCTTGTTCCAGGTGAATCATCTTCTCAAGCTACTTGATGGGCCCTTGAGTTTCTTTCTTCCCATCTCTAAGTTGGGGAGTATCAGATAACAGAAAGTTGGGAGGTTGATAACTAAAGATGTGGAAATGCCTGCCTAGAGCCTGGTACTGGGGCTGCTTTCATCTTTTGGATGTATGCTGCCACCTGCCCTGTAGGCAGTGACCCCAGCTGCATGTCCAGCCTTGCACTGAGGCAGACATGTCTGTCTTTTCTCAGAATGCGAAGAGTACAAGGACATCATAGACTCTGTGCTGAGGGATGAACAGCAATTCACGGAGAAGCTGGCAGAGAAGCTCAGGAAAGCTGAGGAGCTCGGGTGAGTAGGCCCCATTGGGGGCAGGCAGATGGGCAAGGGTGTGAATCTCCGAAGTGCAGCAACTCAGCTGGGAGAACTAAGAGCTAAGCTGGGCCAGGACAAGGGCAGGCATTTACATGGCAAGCACATGTCACACAAATATTTATAAAATTGAGAACAGTCATCTTAGTAAGTTATGGGTTGCAGTTATTTCTTGAACCTTGTTTTCTCTTTTTAAAACAAGGAATTGTTGAGGTGAAATTTGCATAACCAAAGTTATGCAAAAGAAAGCGAACCACCCAGCAGCATTTAGCACACTCAAAATGGTGTGTGATCACCACTCCATTTACTCTTAGTTAGAATCGCCTCCTGACTGACTGCCGCATGTCATTCGTTCAATCAGTATTGTGGTCTTGACCCTGTTATTTTTTTCTTCTTATATCTTACCAATCCACTGTATTTGCACCTGGTCACATTTCTTTGCATGGCTTTAGCTCTATTTACTGCAAGATGCACTGTGTGAATTTCCATATAGAAATGTCTATGGCCAAAGTGAGGAACTGAAAAGAAATCCATTTGGAACTGATCTAGAAAGACACCGGCTTTTGTTTACAGAAAGAATAGATGAATGGAACATCATCGAGGATCTTACAGGAGCACTCTCTTACATAGAGGGAGCCTTAAAATACATATATATATACCTTAAAAATATATTTTTATTAATATTATTATTTTTCTCTTGGCCACAGGCATTTCTCCAAACATGTGCTGACCTTCTCCTTGGAGGTCTCCTTGAAGACATTCTGAAAGATATCTATATTGTAGTATTAAAACTGATCATTCATTCCTTTCTTTTATTAAATGTTCTCTACTATCTCACCTTAGGCAATATAAAGCCCTGGTTCACTCTCAGGCACGAGAGCTGACCCAGTTACGGGAGAAGTTACAGGAAGGGAGAGATGCCTCCCGCTCACTGAATCAGCATTTCAAGGCCCTCCTCGCTCCTGATGACCTTGACAAGTTCCAGGGTCAGGACCTCCGAGAGCAGCTGGCTGAGGGGCACCGGCTGGCAGAGCGACTTCTCCACAAGCTCAGTCCAGGTGAGGTGGCCACGGGCCGTGATGACACACAGCTCTAGGCTTATGAAAGTCCTCAGACCTCCACACCTCCACAATGACCATTTTATGTATAGTGTATCTTTCCCGTAAACATTTGTGGCTGTGACATGACCAGAACTTCCTGGGTAAAAACAGAGATGGGAAACCCATTGGGCTGGAGGTCACAGTATTGCAAAGGTCTCCTCCTTTCTTGATGGAACATAGTCTTTGGAGCAAGACGCAGCATTTGTCCAGTTTTAAAGGACAGGAAGGAGGCTGTGACAGGAGGCAGCTTGTTAGAGTGAAAAGAGCCCAGCCTAAGAGTGAAGGTTCCCAGGCTCTATCTTCAACGACGTCCTTAGCAACTGTGGTCAACTGATTAATTTATCCTTCCTGGGTTTCTGTCTCTAAATCTGTAAAAGCAAACAAATTGTCTCTGGCATTCAAATATGGGAACACTTATGACTCTATTTCACATGAGATAAAGCCCCTTGCTGTGTGCTGTTGGAGAAGGTATTTGAAGTGCTGGCATTTGGTGGTAGGAAGTGGTTGAGGCTGAAGCACTCCCCATGGAGACAGTGTCCCTGGATAACACAGTATAAGCCACTTGGGGGGCACATGAAGTCCCTGATGTATGGAGTATTGTGGGACAAGGCTGTTTGTCCTGTTCTAAGAGAAAGATACAGGTTCTAAATGCGAGCTGTGACAGGACACACAGCCTGTGCCTGGGAATCACATCTGTGGGAGGACTGGGGAGACAGCTGCTGAAGTTCAGAGAGAGGCTGGACAAGCCTGCAGTGATGTTAAGAGGAAAAAGTCTTTTCAATATTTGGCCACATCTTGATGGTGACCCTGCAGATCAGAAATGCATTGCCTCACGGATTAGGAAACCATTCCAGGGCATTTTGTTAAAGATAAAACATGAGAGCTCTTGTACAGTCTGGTCTCATACATATAGATGTTTGTGTATCCGTGCACATAGGGCTCACTGTACTTGCATAGGTGAAGTAGGAAATATCTGAATGGACACTTCTGTATTTGCAGAGAATGATGAAGATGAGTATGAAGATGAGAAAGATGAGGAGATTGAGAAAGTACAGGAATCACCTGCTCCCAGGTAACACTGAATAATCAGGAGCGGGTAATGGGTGGTAAAACATGAAAAGGGTCTCAGAAAGAACACAAGGCGGGTGAAGGTAGTTACAGATTCCAGATGCAGGATAAGAAACCTGCAGAGTCCACTGATTTCATGCACTCACCCAGCAAGGAAATAGCCTGTTAACATGCTTGTCCATTGTCTTCATGGTACGCGTAAGCATGACCCTAGATGAACTCACAGCCCAAGGGACTTCCTGCACACACAGAGGAGACATGTTCTCCCCTGCAGTGAAAGCCAGGAGGAGGTGCAAAGCTGCTTTCTACACGGTTGTCTTTATGTTCTTTTAAGGAAAGATAAATGGCAGAGAGGCAACAAACAGAGGAATTAGGAAGTACCTAGCAAAGTTGAACACAAAGAAAAGTACCTAGACAAAGAATTTACATTTCATGTCACAATATTAAAATAAAAATAAATTTAGAAGGCACACCATCTCTGGAGTCTACAATGGCTCAAAGGCCTGTATTCCTGTGGCCACAGTAGGTTAACTACAACCCGGCTTAGACACACCGTGTGGCAGCTGTTTTTAGTCTCTGTGTGCTCTCAAGACTGTACCATACAGAGACAGCTGAGTCTCCGTCCTCAGCTCCTACCTACCCAGTGCAATGATCACCAGCCACTGTTTCGTCTCTGGTTTTCTCTGCTCTGTTGCAGAGAGGAGAGGATTGTCTGTTCCTTTTTTTTTTTTTTTTATGAGACGGAGTCTCACTGTGTCCCCTAGGCTGGAGTACAGTGGCGCGATCTCCGCTCACTGCGAGCTTCGCCTCCCGGGTTCACGCCATTCTCCTGCCTCAGCCTCCTGAGTAGCTGGGACTACAGGTGCCCACTACCGCACCCGGCTATATTTTTTGTATTTTTAATAGAGACGGGGTTTCACCGTGGTCTCAATCTCCTGACCTTGTGATCCGCCTGCCTCGGCCTCCCAAAGTGCTGGGATTACAGGCATGAGCCACCGCGCCCGGCCTGTCTGTTCCATCTTAAAGGGAAACTCCCCTTTGCTTTCTGAGACCACTCTCTTATGCCTCCTGTCAAAACCAGTAGGACTTCCTGGGGTCCAATGCCTTTTGGTTTAATCTTCTGTCATTTCTATCCCACCGGGCACATCAGGGAGGTGCAGATGGCTGAAGGAAAGGAAGTCCCTCAGGACTCACTGGAGGAATGTGCTGTCACTTGTTCAAATAGTCACGACCCATCTGACTCCAACCAGCCTCACAGGAGCACCAAAATCACATCTGAGGAAGACAAAGTCGACTCTGCTCTGGTTGTAGAGAATGAACCCTCTCATGATGAAGAGAAGGAAGCTCTAAACATTCTCCCAGGTAGCCTCTCTATTCTTTGTCCCTCCTGCCTCTGTCTAGGCTGAGGAAGATCAATTCTGAGGACAGGCTGCGTACATACATATTGGTTTGATTTACAAACTAAGACAGAGCTGGGTGCAGTGGCTCATACCTGTAATCCCAGCACTTTGCAAGGTTTAGGTGGGTGGGTCACTTAAGTTCAGGAGTTCAAGACCAGCTTGGGAAATGTGGTGAAACCAATCTTTACACAGAATATGAAAAATTAGCCAGACATGGTGGTGCGTGCCTGTCATCGCAACTACCCGGCGGCTGATGGGGGGAGTCATCTGGACCCAGGAGGCAGAGACTGCAGTGAGTCATAATTGCACCACTGTACTCCAGCCTGAGTGACAGACAGAGATTCTGTCTCAAAAAAAAAAGAAAAAGAAATAGAGAGAGAGAGAAACAGAGAGAGAGAGAAAGAGAGAAAGAAAGAAAAGAAAGAAAGAAAGAAAAGAAAGAAAAAGAAAGAAAGAAAGAAAGAAAGAAAGAAAGAAAGAAAGAAAGAAAGAAAGAAAGAAAGAAAGAAAGGAAGGAAGAAAGGAAAGAGAGAGAAAGAAAGAAAAAAGGACAGAAGGAGAGAAAGGAAGGGAAGGGAGAGAAAAGAAAAGAAACTATGAGGGAATATTGCACACAGTTATCCGAGGGTCAGAGACCTTTCCTCTCCTCCTTGGCCCATGGCATCACTTTGTCTTCCTGGCCCCAATGTCAGCATGTTGGACCACAGGCAGGTGTGACAAAGTCATAGCCATCTGTGTACAGGAGGTAGCTGTCAGGCCTCCTGGCTCGGTTCCTATGACTCTTGTCACATGCAATAATGATTAGTGTCCCTCAACAATGTTCATGGAGTTTCTATGCCTGTCACAGGCCGCTGACAGTCTTGCCTGTGTATTTGGAGCTATTGTTTCTCTGCATTCACTGTTCTCAGCCCCAGGCTTAGTCTCCTTTAAATCAGCTTGTCCCAGCTAAGCAGCCACCTTGAAAGCAGGACATAAACACTTATACCTTTATCTTGCTTGTAGTTTCCCTAAACAAGGCTGGGCTCTGAGTTCTTCAAACCATGAGTGGCCAATGTTTCTGTGTAGTACCACAGATCCATTTTTATGCAGGGGTTGTTAGAATTTATCCATCAGTTCAGTCTCCTATATAAATTTCTCTAACCATTCATTGACCATGATATATGATGAGATAAATCGGTATTGCAACAACACTTCTGGAGAGTAGTTAGGGCAATTCTTGAATTCTTGTGAGAAAAGTTTTCTTTAACTGTTGGCACAGACTTAGATCAGAGGAGAGGTGATTGTTATCTACCAGATGAGGGAGATTTTGTTTCATGGGCCTGGAAAGGAGGCTCATCTACTTCTGACAAGACTTAATTTACGGTGCCTTACAACCTTCCTGTCAAAATGTCACATTCTTACACTGAAGATATTTGTGTCTTGCGCCATGACTGGGCACTGATTCCTTACTGTGACCTGCTCTTCTGAATTTGTTTACAGAAAATCAAAATGATCGTGAGGAAGAACAGGGGAATGTGCCAGTGCTCCCCAGGTAACTGTGGATTTGTGGGCTGTTAGTTCAGTAGTGACACCTGGACACCACGGATCCAGGGAAAATAGGAAGTGACGAATAGAATTGTCTCATCCATTCATCCAACTGCAAATTACCCCTTTTACAATGTTGTCTTCTTTATTGTGGTACTTGAATACCTTTCATTTCTTAATCCCGCTCAAGCATAGGAACAGACAATCAGTTGAGCCAGGTGAACTGACTAAACTCAGGGATTTCCTGATCTCACCTGTGGTCTCCCATGTGGTTAATCCAGAGTGAGATGCATATCTGCTTTCTCTCTGTTTTGTGTCAGCATGTTGGCAACTACTTAGTTGCAAGAGAGAAATTAAAAATAAAAATTTCGTATGATGTCAAAATTTGAAAAAGGGGGAACTTAAAAACACAGCATCTGTGTGTCTGGAATGCCTCAAGAGCTCTGTTCACTTAGATGCTGCATGTAAATGTCAACGCCATTTGTGTGAAGGAAGTGAAGGCCTGTGTTAGTTCTCTCTGCTGCAGGTCATGCTGCTAGTTTACAGGGAGAGTCTGGGTCTCCTGCAGCAGCTCCTTTGTGGCAAGTGCCCTGAGCACCTGCTGCTGGCATTTGCTCTGTCCCCAGGGCAGTCACATCCACCCCACATTTAGAAGGATGACTTTTCTCTCTTGGAGAGGCTCCCCCTTTGCTTTCTGTGACCACTCCCTTTGTGTCCCATCAAATCACATGACATGCTGTGGTGTTGAGTCTGTCTTGATCTAATCTGCTGTCGTTCCTATCCTACCCGGCTCATCAGGAGGGTGCAGGAGTCTGAGGAGAAGGGAGTCCTGCAGGACTTACTAGACGAATGTGTTTTTTCTCATTCTAGACACCATGATATATCCAACTCTTACCTGCATCATGAAGTCACTTTCTTGGCACTGGATGAAGAGAAAGTTTGCTCTGTTCAGGATGTTGCCAGGGATTACTCCAATTCCAAATGGGATGAAGCCCCACTTGGCTTCCTAGGTAGGCTCCCTATTCTTTGCACCCCACAATCTGTCCATAATGACAGATTTCATACCTTCAGGAAGACAATATGCTTATACACTGGTAGAACCAGGCTCTAGAATTGAGTTTGAAAAAAGGCATCCTAGGAGTCAGTGTTTTGCTCCATCCTCCTCCACAACCACACATTGTCTTTCATCTTTGCCCCATTGTCAAATCACTGTACCCAAGGTTGACCTGACAAATTCATACCCACCTCTGCAGCCTGGGTGCAGGATGTATCCACCAGTCCTCCTGATTTAGATTTCATCTGTCATCTCACATGAAATCTTCTAATTTTCCTTCTCAAATAACCTGAGTTTCTCTGCCTGTCCAAGGCCACTGGCAGCCTTATCTATATCCTTGGAGCTGTCATTACCCTCGTTCACTTCTCTCAGGCTAGACTCCCTCCCCTTTTAGCAGGCTTGTCTTAGCTAAGAGGTCTGTGAGTACCAGAACATGACACCACTATTAGATGTTGTATGTTTCTGAAAGGAGGCTGGGCCCTGGAACTCCCTGCCTCATGAAAGGCCTATGTTTCCATGTAGCGTTAGAGATTCATTTGATTTAATCTGTCCTTCTAAATGTACATTCTACAAAAACACCAACAACAGCTTATCTGAAGGAAACATACTGAATACTGCAGTAACCTGCTAGGAAGCATTTAAGTAGATCTCCAGGATCTGTTAGTAAATAGGATATGGTTAACATTTTGCTGTGACTCAGGACAGAAGGGACTGTGATGATAACCTGTCATATCAGGGAGATTTGCTCCATGGCTCAGGAAAGCAAACCTAGTGACTTTTCACAAGGCTCACCCTGAGGCCTCCTGGAAAGTTTCTCTCACAATAGCCTGTTATCACACCAAGTATATTTATGCCCCTAAGTAGGTTTGGACACAAGGTTGTGAATGTATAAATGTGATTAAGTTCATCTGACTGGTCTTCTCTTAATTTACTTGCAGAAAAGCAAAATAATCTTGAAGAGGTGAAAGGAAAACAAACAATTGATCCCAGGTAATTAAAGAAATTCAGGGGCTGTCTATTCAGGGGTGACACCTGTGGAACTCATATCCACAGAAAACCAGAAAGTCCTGAATATCAGGACTTCAGCCAACCAGAAATGATCCTTTCTAACCATGTTTTACATTTTCATTGTGATCCTTGCATTGTTAGCCATTTCGTGTTAACTTCTCAGGTTCAGTACATAAAACCAGTTGATCCTGTGAAAAACTAATCAGTCCCAGCGATTTCCTTAAAGCAGCGATCCTCTTATGTTTTCAACCAGCCTGAGATGCATATCTGCTTTCTGCTAGTTTTGCATTAACACAGTGCTAAGCATTTCTAGGCAAGGAAATTGGGTAGAAAAAAATTATTATACCACACATAATAATGAGAGAAGGACTTCATGGCATGAGAGTTTGGGGATATAATTATGCCTCAAATGCTATGTTTACTTGGCCCCTACACATAAAATTTAATACCATTTTTAAAAAAGGAATGAAGCCACCATTATGGAACATGATATTCAGTAAGTCACAACTGTATAATACAGAGACACTCAGTCTCCTTCCTCAGAAAATCGTGATCTGGCCACTTTGCTGAGCTCCTGATGCTTCTCTCTCTCTCTCTCATCTCTCTTTCCCTCTCTCTGTATTGCAACCTACCCCATGGCAACCACACTGTGACCCACCGAGAAGAGGAGAATATTGAACTCTTTAAGGGGCTGACCCATTTGATTTCTGCCATCACTCCCTCCTGCCTCACGTGAATCCAGCAGGGCTCTGAAACTCCTTGGATTAATCCTTACTCCTTCCTACCTTACAGGCTCAGCAGGGGACCACTGAGGGGGGACAAGCGTGAAGTCCCCCAGGAGTCACTGGTTGGATGTTGCTTGACTCCTTCCATCCTTCCTGAACTACCTCACTCCTACCGCCCTTATGGGAGCACTTCGTACTGTTTTGAAGAAAAGCAAGTCAGCTTGGCTCTTGTAGACAGTGAGTACTCCATTGTGACCACAATAAATCTCCAATTGGTGTCCCAGGTAGACTCTGTAATCCTTGCACCCCTGGCTGGACAGAGATGTGTCATTGGGGTGGGCATGACTCACAGACACAGGATGTTTTGCATCAGAATCGAAAATCAAGTTGGAAACACAGACATGGGGTGGGTCAGTGAGCTTTGCTCTCTTTCTCATCTCAGACCAGGCCTGTGTCACCCTGGGCCACTGTCACGACATTGACAAATTCAAACCAACCTACGCAGCACGTGCCCAACAGGTGTCGGTCAGGCCTCTTAATCTGAATACGATTTGTCTTGCCAGCTATTGTGTTCCTTACAAGTTCCTTTCTGTAACCATGTCCTTTGAGATTCTATGCCTGCCCAAGGCCTGTGGCATCTTAGTCTACTTTTCCTTAAAGATATTACCTAAGTTTCAAAGAACCTAGCCTCATTATCTGTGTCTCTGATGTTAGCCTGTTTTAGGTGAGCAGTACATTTGCTTTTGTTATGTGTCTAGAAACAAGACTGGGCCTTGTCACTGCTAGATGTCACAAACAACCAATGTCTCTTTGTAGTACCAAAGTTTCATTTTGATTCGAGGGTCTGTACGTTCTCTCCTTCATTCTAATTTCAGTGTCTAAAATCCTTGCAACCTTGAACAATGTGGGTATTTGATGACTGAAGGCTGAATATTGCAGTTTTCCTTCTAGAAAGCCATTGAAGTGTTTGCCTTGAATTGGTGTGAAAAATTTGCATAGCTATTTGCACAAAATCAGGACTGTTGATGTTGTGATAACGATCTATAACAACAGGGAGATTTCATTCCTAGGCTCAGGGAAGAAAACCAAAGCATCTCTCTCTTGACAGGACCTCAGGCCTCCTGGAATGTTTCTCTCACATTGTCTTGTTCTTCCACTGAGGAAACTGATGTTCCTATGTTAGGATTGCACAGTGGGCTGTTTGTGTGTGTAGGAGAACCTGCTTAATGTGTTTGTCTCTGTCTGAATTTATTTGCAGAAATTGAAAAGGATCAAGAGGAGCTAGAAGATCAAGACCCACCGTGCCCCAGGTAACTCTGAGGAATCAGGGACAGTTAATTCACTGTAGATATCTGGAGTCTCGGATGCAGGGAAAATCAGAGTGTGCAGAATATACCTGCTCCATCTGTTCAGCCAGCCATGAAATAGCCGTATTCATAAGGTTGACTCTTTTCATTGTACACCTGTATTTGTATTTCTTCCTTATTAATTCATTTGAATTCTATTAATCTGCATTCAGTTAACTCTGTTGAACTGATCAGTCACAGACATTTTCTGCAGTTCCCTTTTCTGTCCTTTTTGCTTAAGTGAAGTTGAGCTGCACATCTGATGTCTGCCTCATTGGCATTACCATGTTTACAAGTATTTGACAGCAGAAAAGTAAATGAAAATAACTCTGTCATGCTACAATGTTGAGAGCAAGAGATGTTGAGGATACAGGAACTCTGTCTGGGAAGCCTCAAGAGCCTGTATTAATTTGGCTACTGATACTAATTTCAACAAAATGTATGCAAAAGTGCCCAATGCACTGTGTCCTGGCAGTTTCCCACAGGGATCACTCCATTACCTTCCTCCCCAGATCATTGCCTGCCCAGTGCACTGAGAGCCTGTCACACTCTGTTTCCTGCTCAAGACAGGGAATGATGGTTGTATCTCCCTGAGGGGACTGTACTTTGCTTCCTCTGGGCCTTCCTGAGGGCCTCCCTATAGAACCAGCTGGGCGCAGTGGTGTTGGTTCTCTCTGTTGTTTATCTTCTGTCATCTTTACCCCAGCTTGATCCAGGATCTGCCAGAGGTGAAGGAGCAGGAAATGCCAGAGGACTCCGTGGATGAAGTTTACTTCACTCCTTTAGTTCACCGTGACCTATCTGACTGCCACCAGCCTTATAGCAGCACCTTGTCCTCACTGGAGGATCAACTTGCCTGCTCTGCTCTGGATATAGCCTGTGAGTACTCCAGCCTGGAGGTCACAAAGCTCCACTGTCCTCCCAGGGAGCCTCTGTATGTTTTGTTTCTGCAACTCGTGCAGCTGAGACAGACCACCTCCGCAGGCAGGCCCTAGACACTGAGCCTGTTTTGAATCTGGCTCTTGGATGCAGTTTTCAGCACGGACATCCACTGGGTAGAACTTCCTCTTCTCCTGTCCCAAGTGACTCCTCTGTCACCTGGCTCCTTCTCACAAGAGCAGGCTGTGACTGTCAAAACAGGCCAGACAGGGGTGTGGTGAGGGCTTATGGCAAATTCTTGGCCACAGTATATTTATATAACAGACCCCCTTCTTTAAGATACGGCATCTCTGTTTTCTGAAATTATGTTGCAAACTATATGTCCTTATCTCTTCTCTGGCCATCCATCTATGCTGGGAGTTTTTCCCAACTATTTGGAGGCCTGTTTCATGATTCCTGTGTCCCAGGCTAGATTCTCTTCTTCAGGGATCCCCAGCCATAGGGCCATGGGCCGTTATGGGTCCATGACCTGTTAGGAACTGGGCCGCAGAGCAGGAAGTGAGCATTGGGAGAGCATTTCAGCCTGGATTCCACCTCCTGTCAGATCAGCGGGGGCATTAGATTCTCACAGGAGCTCGAATCCTATTGTGAAGTGCACATGCCAGGAATCTAGATTGTGCTTTCCTTATGAATCTAATGCCTGTTGATTTGTCACTGGCTCCCAGTGACTGTCACCCCAGATGACACCACCTAGTTGCAGGAAAACGAGCTTAGGGTTCCCACTGATTCTACATTATGGTGAGTTGTATAATTGTTTCATTATATATTACAATGTAATATTTATAGAAATAAAGTGCACAGTAAATGTAATGTACCTGAATCATCCCACAACCATTCCCCCTAACCTAGTCCCTGAAAAACTGTCTTCCATGAAACCAGACCCTGGTGCCAAAAAGGTTGGGGACTGCGGCTCTACTTCCTCCGAGGGGTCCTCCCTCCACTGACGCAGTCCAGCGTCCCTTCCTCTATGCGTGGCCAGGCTTGCATCCTCTGCAGAGCTCCAGTGGTTTTCTCCACGTGTGGGTTTCTAGTTTCAATCAAGTTTTGGGCTCAGTGCTATATGCTCATGAAAACCATCAACAACTAGTGTCCCTCATGAGGTTCTGGCGTAACCAATGAGCAAAGCAGAGTGGTTCCTGTCCCCACGACGTCCAGAAAACCCTTCCTCTGAGCAAGTGCCCCTTGAGGTAGCAGCTTCACAAGACGTGTAAAAACCAAATCCAGTTTTCATTTCTTCTTGCTCATTCTCTCTCTTTTTTTTAACTTCTATTCTGGGAATTTCATGTAGATTTTGGGGGGTTTTACCCATTACATTGTCTTCTTGTAAGAGCAAGTAACTCTGTGCTGTCCCTCAGTATATTGAATTATGTTGTAATGAAATTAGCAAAAATGCCAGGTGTCGTGATTCATGCCTGTAATTCCAGCACTTTGGGAGACCAAGGAGGTGGATCGCCTGAGCTCAGGAGTTTGAGACCACCATGGGTAACATGGTGAAACCCTGTCTCTACAAAAAAAATTAGTGGGGCATGGTGGTACACACCTGTAGTCCCAGCTTCTCGGGAGGCTGAGGTGGAAGGATCCCCTGAGCCTGGTTAGTTGAGGCTGCAGTGAGCCACGATTTCACCACTGCACTCCAGCCTGAGCAACAAAGTGAGACCCTGTGTCACTCTCTCACAAACACACACACACACACACACAGAAAGAAACTAGCAACAAAGATGTTGGCCTCTATTCTATTTTGGTCAGTAAGTGCCTTTCATACTGGGACCATCCCCATTCCCATTTTGCATTTCTCCCTGAGTTTCAAAAAAGCAAATACTTTTCTAGGATCACAGTGATTCATGAAACAATTAAAATACACACTGACCTTGCACCTGCTGTATGTCCTGCCCCTTTGCAAGCAAGCTCTGTCCTGCTATAACCCATTCAGGGTTCAAGGGACACTGCCAAGTGGGCAGTGGCATCTCCATGTTGGAGCTGAGGTCACTGAGGCATTTTTAAGAAAACAGAAAACCTTGCAGAGAATGAGGATGTGGAGAGGGGAGGAGAGAGAGGACCCCACAGCAACGTGGATCCAGTCCTGCAGGCCCTGTCTGTATCCTGAGCCCAACCTGGACTGGCATAATGTCATTGGAAGTCTTTTCTTAGTCCACTCAGAATGTGTATTCCTCTCCCTGTGGAAATGGAAATAATCTGTTTAAGGGGTGCCACCCGAACGCCACTGGAGCAGTGGGTAATGTAAGGATCGTGTCCTCTGTTACCTTCCTAAGGAACCGCACATGCTAATCTGTGGCTCTTGTGGCCCCTGAATTTCTGGGAAGGGACTGGTCCCTCTCCTACATTGCCTCTGTCTGCTGACACCCACTATATGGCAATAGGATGGATATGTGTGGGTAGAGGGTCAAACCATTATGGGCAATGGGAAATTCAAAATGCCCCAGAACCCAGAAATTTTGCCTCACTTAGTGTTTGGTCTGTAGCATCCCAGCCCCCTTTCTCGTGGTTCTTTCTCAAAGCCTCGCAGCTCTAACTCTTGGCCTGTTCTTACACCCCTGTGTGGGGAAAAAACAGCTCCGCCTCTCTTGCAAGCTGAGGGCTCTCTAGAACTTTCCCTCTAGACACAGGAAGGAGATGAATAATAACCGAATAATCGGGATGTTCTTGTTAGACGATCCAAAGCCCTCTGGGCTGCAGCAGAGGTTTTTCATTCAGGGACACCCCAGCCTGGGCCCCTGCCCTGTCAGCGTCCCCAGACACAGACAGAAAAGGTGACGTCGCTTGCATTCAGGCACAGACAGGAAAGGTGATATCGCCTGCATTCACACGAGGTCTGTCTGTGTGGCGTGGGTCACTGGATGGCTTTACTGAGAGCAGGGACATTAGGGATGGGTGTTCTGGTCGTCTTAACAAAGGGAAAACTCAGGTTGTTCTTACCAAAGCCCCTTCTCCTTTCAGCTCCCGCCAAGAGGGCCTGTCCCCAAGGGACTTGGAGTGCAGACTTGAGCCACCACCTGTCAGAGGTGCAGGCTTCACAGGCACAGCTGGAGCCCAAATGTCTGCGACTACAGCTGGATCAAGGGAATGGCTTGGCCAGGCAGGGCCTTTCCTCTACCACTTGCAGCTTCTCAGCCAATGCTCATTCTGGGAACCAATGGCCCTTCCAAGGTAGGGAAGGAAACGGCGTCATGAAGATCTAATCCAGGTGTTGGCGGTCACGGTGCTGTGGGTGGAGGAGAGAATGGGACCACTCTGTGCTTCCTCAGGGTCAAGTTGAAATTCATGATGCTCCAACCCAGTGAGATGAGCAAAGGTTCTGGGTTTGCCACTTTCTGCTTGTTGACTTTAGCTTAGGTTTTTGTGTTTTTGCTATTTACATCTCTGTTCCCTCATCTGAGATAGCTGAAAAATTACATCTACCTGCAATCTCTGTTGGGAATATTAATTATTATAATTTCCAAAGGGCCTAATTCCATAAGAATTGCCCCATAAACCTATGAATAGGTGTTATCTAATCCTTTTATCTTTCTGCTCAATTTACACTTAGATAGTGACTTCACGGATGATGTCTCCTCTGAGATAGAGCAGTTATGAAGATCTCTGCTTTCTAGGGCCCCTCCTCCTCTCCTTTCTCACACAGACTCTTCTGCCAGTTTTCTTCCTCTCCTTCCCCATCCCTCATGAAGCCAATTTTCCCCTATCAGGCACTTTCAGTAACAACCTATGAGGCACATTGAGTAACAGTGTAAATCCTGGGCCCACACTCAGTCTCCTGACATGTCCAGCTTCCTCTGCTTTTTTTCCTGCTTTTTTTTGAAATAAAAGGGACCATGGAAAGTGTTCACATTAGTGTCTTTTATGAAATTCCATTTAGTTTAAATTCTCCACTCATGTCCACGGCCATGTCCTCAGTTCCTGTCTCACAGGGATCCACTTCTGCTCAGATTTCCTTAAAACCCAGGGTCGTGTTCATTCTCACTCGCTTCCCACTCAGTATCTCCTCCTGGAGCCCCTGGGGATGCCTGGTGCTCATCTGTCAGGCGATGGCCTCGGCTGAGGAATGAGGGGACCCCTGTCCTCAGGAGGAGGGAGGGTTGGATGAGATAACGAGCACCATCTGGGCCCATGGAGAGGACACATGGAAGGCGCTCAGGGAGTGTCGGGGGATACGCAGTCCCTGACACGTCCCGGGATGACTTATTTAAACTGATTTCTTCCCACTGGACTCTCCTTTGCTTCTCTATGGATTCTCACACCCCCAGCCAAGACTCACCCCACTGGCTCAGACACACTCCCTGTTGCTCACTTTCCCTGGAGTCCAGAGCCTGAACCAGGCACCAGGTAAGAGGACAGAGTGAATGCCTTTTGTTTCATTAATATTTTCCTTCACCTGGTGATTTCTCCTGCTGTCTACCAGGTCATTTGTTTCTTCCACACCTTTTCTTTCTCATTCTTCTCATGTCTCTAATTTTTTTCCCTATTTCATTGGACCAGAATAGTGATGATACTGTTACATTCAATCTCTCCCAAATCCCTATATAATATTTTTCCTTTAAAATAACATGTACAGGCCAGGCGTGGTGGCTCATGCCTGTAATCCCAGCACTTTGGGAGGCCGAGGCAGGCAGATCACAAGGTCAGGAGATCAAGACCATCCTGGCAAACACTGTGAAACCCTGTTTCTACAAAAAATACAAAAAAAAAAAAAAAAAAAAAATTAACCCGGCGTGGTGGCGGGTGCCTGTAGTCCCAGCTTTTCGGGAGGCTGAGGCAGGAGAATGGCATGACCCGGGAGGCAGAGGAGCTTGCAGTGAGCAGAGATCACGCCACTGCACTCCAGCCTGGGTGACAATGCAAGACTCCGTCTCAAAAAAAAAAAAATTTAAAAAATTTAAAAGTAAAATAACATAATATGTACAGATATATGCATTTATGTCATTTGTCCCATTATGTGTGACTATGTATATCTGGTGTGTATACCTCATAGGGTGTATATATATGCAGTAGATCATATAATGATGCAACTTTTGTAAATTCTCTAGGTTTAGTCTTCCTGATTCTTTCCTCCCATCAGCTGCTGTCACCTCTGTCTGGTCTCACCTCTGTGCCACATGGGCTGCCACCCTGCCAGGCCCTTTCATTCCCATCTCCTGTGTGAACCCAGCTCTGATTTAACTTTGATTTTTGTAATCTCTGCTCTCCCCAAAGCATAGCCTACATAGAGTATTATTTCCTTGGCTTTATATTATCTACCTGGAAGCTATTTGTGTTTCTTAATCCTGTGTTTCTTATTGATGTAAATTGGCAGTGCCTTTGGCTCCAGGCAATCTTGTCATTACTGAGTAATGTAGGAAAGATCAACAAAAAAGAAAATTTTAAAGTGACTCTACTGGCTTCCCCTTACCCGTTGGACGTTCTTGTCCAAGACCCCCTTCTTGATTTGATGTCCTCTGGGTGGAAGAGAAAGTCACAATTAGGTCATGGATGCCAGTGAATCCCACTGACTGTGTTTTTATTTTCAGAGCTGGTTTTAGAGCCCTCCCCGGGGATGAAGAACCCTCCCCAGCTGGACGATGATGCACTTAAAGGCTCAGCAGACAATACACAAGGGCATCAAGTCATTGGCCAGATTCACGCCTCCAGTGTCCTGAAACCAAAGATCATCAAACGAAAATTCTCATTCAGCAAGTGGAGACTGGCATGCAGATTCCCTGGCCTGCAAGCTTAGAGTGCAGAGGTAATCACATCTATGGCGGATAGCTGCACTCACTTCTTATTTCTCTGTCTATTATTGACAGCTCATTCTCCTACTGCTTTTTCTCTTCCATTTGTTCTAACAGCTGCTGTAACCTCTGTCTGGTGTTACCTCTGTGTCCCATGGGCTCCCACCCTGACAGGCCCTTTCTGTCCCCATATCCTCTTTGCTCTCTGAACTGTGCTCTATTCCTTCTTCTAGTGTCTTGACAGCCCCTCTCATGGCCACAGGAGAGCCAGGCCTCCTTGTCCTCATCCAAGTGCATAGGTTAAGCTGCTGAACACAGGAATATTTGCCTGGAATCACACACTCTCTTGGGAAATTTAACTTTCCTCTCTGCATCCCAACTCCATTGCCTCTTTCTGCAGAAATCATTGCTTCAATACATCATTTACACATAGATTTTCCTCTTGAGTCTTCTTCTGAGCAACCCAACTGAGTTAACTCTTAATCATCATTTGTTCTTCTGAATGAGCAGTGTTAAAACTAAGCACA
This sequence comes from Macaca fascicularis, assembly GCF_037993035.2. NCBI lineage: Eukaryota > Metazoa > Chordata > Mammalia > Primates > Cercopithecidae > Macaca > Macaca fascicularis. The sequence goes on along the minus strand of NC_088375.1, from coordinate 126,134,649 downwards.
AAGAGCCCCACTTAGGAAACTAAATTAGAACCGGGGTAACAGGTGGGGGTTCCCCACTGGCCTGGAGTCAGGTTTGTCTTCAGCCCAAGATGTGCAGCCTAGTGTCAATGTGGATGGGGTTGCCAGAGTCTCAGTGTTCTCACCTCATGGACTCACTTGAGCTGATGTTAACTGGAGAACATTTATGACATTCTAAAGGGACATCACTCCAAAAGTACATGCACAGGGCAGGACTTCAAAACCATCATGAGGTTCATCGTTCCAACCTCTCTCCTTTTTATTCTCATTTCCACTTCTACAAGTCCAGTGAAGGGTCTAAAATGCAAGTCAGATGAATCTTGAGGCCAGAGTATATGAGACAGCATTTTATGAATTAACTTTGAGAAAAGTGACTCCAGGACCAGCTTAATGCATACACAAGATGACAGACAAAAATCTGTCTATAGGACAATCTTTGCTTTGGCCCAGCCCAGTTGATAAGAGAGAGATTGAACTGAAATTGTCAGGGAGAAGGCTACAATACATAGAACCACTGGGAACAAAGCCAATCATGAGAGAAATGGGGAAAGGAAAGCAAATGATGAGAAACTGGGCTGGTCCATTTAATATCTCTAAATCCTGCTTCCACGTAATAAGCACCTGCTGAGGTTTCCATTAAGATGAATGCCTTGAACTCACACCTCGAGATTCTCACTTACATGGCCTGGGGTGTGGTTTGAGCATCTGTAGTTTTAAAATGCTCCCATGTGATTCTAATATGTGGCTGAAGGTGACAAGGACCCCTGGTGTACCGTGACCTCAGGTTACCAACATGGAAGTGTCGCATACGTGTGGCTACTCCACAGAAAAGGCTGAGTATCCATCAGTCTTTGATGGGATCTGTATTTCCCTCTCAATAGTACTGTTTGTATAGCATAGAAAAAATCAATAAGACGAACAAGAAAATTAATAGATTAGACTTTTAGCCTCTGCTTGAAGCACACTTGCTCAGTTTTGAATAAAAGATAAGAAATAGTCATTATATTAACACCTAATGTATTGAAATAATACCTCCCATATTACATATAGTGGAATTTAGTATTTTTTCTTTTTTCTTTTTTTTTTGCATTTTAAAGGAAAACTTCCAGTTTACATTTCCCCACACCCATTTTATAGCCCACTCATGCGCTCACCACTGCAATGTGAAAATTTTACTTTTGGTCAATTATTGTCCTTCTGCAAAATCGCCAAAGAGAACTCATCAGTCTCACTATCCTGAAGAGAATACAGTAACACAGTAAGACTGAAATTCTGCAAGAGACTGTGTATGAATACTTCTTCATACCTCTCTTCACACTGGCATAAAATATTAAAAAGAAACCTTTCCCAAAATGTACTAGGGGAAAACAGTAAGTGGGAGGGGAGAATGTAGTAAAACAAAAACTAATCCATTTCACTTTGTACTTCAGAGTTTTCTTGCTCTAGATATTGAGAATATTTCTAGAAATGCCTTAAGGTGGAACCAGATGTGAAATCAATTTCAGGGCATTAAGGAAAATATGTTGGGCCGTGGTTACAGTCCCCGCTCTCTCTTTGCTAACACCATTTTGAGTCGCTTTTTAAAAATTCCCGTTCTTTCCTGATCCCCTTTGGACAAATACTTATAATTATCTTCTTTTTTTTTTTTTTTAACTAGCCAAAGAAGCAGCAGCAACATCATATTTATTTGTAAAACTTTATTGCCGTCCTAACCAAGGTGACCCAACCGTCTCTCATGACTGTTGAGACCTCCAGATTGGAGCCTTTCCTCTTGCTTTCTCCAATCTTTGTTGAAACGGCCTTAGTGGGTGGATTCTAATTCCTGGGTTGTCAATAGCAAGTCATGTGGCCTTAGTTCAATCTTACCCCTGTGGCATCACTACTTCTCTGTCGTAAAAGATGGACCTGGATGTGATGTTGTCTGAGGTTCCTGCTGCTTCTCCCATCCCATGGCCCTCCCATTCCGCCCTAGAAGACTAGGACATGGAGTTGTAAGGTGGTGGGGTTCTCTGCAAAGGGTCCTCTCCTCCTGCTCCCCTCTGTTTCTGGGCAGGCATGATGGATGCTGAGCACATCCTCACTGGGAGGAAAAGCCATCACTCTGCTCCAGACAGAGGGGATCAGGAGGAAAAGGGCTGATGTTCCCCACTGCTGGTTGTGCATAGGTGGGGTCCTTATATCCTGCACCCCAGGCTGACTGGAAGTTCAGGGAAGTTCAGGAGTGTTTTTTTCTCGCTTGTGGATGGTGCTTCACCCTTCAGTAAACCCACGGCCCACGCTTCAGCTCATCCTCCTGGCAGGTGATCCTTTTGCCCCTGATATATCACTACCTAGCAATCCGTCCAGACTCAGCCATCAGGAGGACCTGACAAAAATGCTCATTTGATTTTTTTCTCTCTCTCCCCTACAGATACCAAATACTGCTGGAAGGATGCAAAGGGTGAAAGGATGTCACAAAAAGTAGCTTTTCCACTTGATGAAAACAACTAAAACAGCAAAGAAAGTTCAAATCAAAACACAATACTGCAGGGGTCCTTCACTGAGGATTGAATTTTAGACACAGAATACTCTTGATGGTTTCAACCCACTATGCTCCTTTGATTTGAGAAGCCACAGTCCATCCCCCTCCAATTGTAATCAATGCCTAGGGAGACCAATGCCCAGATGGACAAACAGCATTCACAGGCCTTAGCCCTGCTCCTCTCAATTCCCATCGTGTAGAGAACAGGAGTCAGGAGCCGCTGGCAGGAGAGAGCATGTCAGCCGGAACTCTGCAAGGGCAGAGTATGAACAATGCCATGTTCTTGCTGAAAACGCTTAGCCTGAGTTTCACAGGAGGTAACCCTCAGACAACTGCAGAATGTAGAACATTGAACAAGACAACTGACCTGTCCCCTTCAAACAGTCCATGTCACCACAAAGAACACAACAAAAACAAGAAGAGACAATTTGGGCTCAAAAAGACTAAAAAGGCTATGTAGTTTGTGCTTTTTTAGTCATTTTGAACCCAAAACATCTCTTCCTTTTTTTGTTATTATTGATGGTGATCACATGTAATGTTTGTAGAGGACAGGTTGACTGTGTGGCTCAATGGTCTACATTCTGAAGTTATCTGAAAATGTCCTCATGATTAAATTCAGCCTAAACATTTTGCCAGGAACTCTGCAGAGTCCATGCTGTGAGCTTCCTACCTCAGTCCATCTGCAGGCAGAGAAGGCCCAGTGTGTCCATCCCCATTGTTGTGATACTAGGATGGTCACTTGGTAAAGGAGGTGTCTAGGAGCTCTGTCCCTTGTAAAGTCATCTTGGTTATAATTAATTTGGAAAGTGGTTTGAAACAGTATCAACATCCTGTATTCTAACAATCTTCCTCTGAGTATTTTATCATCGATTAACCACCCCTGCCTGTGTCAGTTATTATATTTATGTCTGTACTTTGAAAATTTTCTATCTCAAAATCTTACTTTAGACTTGCTTTTGCTGGCATTCTTCATAAGAAAAAATATTCCCTGCCCAAATTTTAACTTTCATCCAAAATTAATTTTAATTCTTTTTGCTGGCATTCTGTTGTGATAAAGAAGATTCTCTGCCCCAATTTTAACTTGCATCCAAAATTAATTATAGTCCATCAGTTAAAATGTTTAAGTTTTAAATCTCTTCCATTAAAACATTTTTTGCTTCTCACTCTGGACTATTGGATTTTTTATGGATAATGTTTTAAGCTTTATTATGATTGATTTTGGTGTATAAGAATTTAGATTAATTTAAAAAGTCTTATTTCTCTGTTTATATTCTAAACTCTTCCATGTTTTAGTCTATGTTTACCATACATGGTAGAATGTATTTACTGTATTTCTATGTTGATGTTTTCTTTTTGTGTTTGTGTATGTGTGTGTGCTTTTTGTTTTATAGGAAGAGTTGGACAGCTCCCGTTTAACATTGTACTGAAAAGGTTTTTAATTGCCCAGTAGCAGGGTTCTGATGCACCAGGTCTCAGGCCTCATCTGTGTTTCTCCACACTGGCTTTCTGAGGAAGCCTTTACCTGTGTTTTGTCATTAACAGGACTTCGCTGCTGTGCTGGCCTCTGTTTGCCTGGTGTTTCCTCTCCCTCTGCTGTTATGTGGCTCCCAGACCTGGCTAAATAAAATCACCTGGGGGCCAGAGTTCCCTAGCCCTGGTTGGGGGCAGGATTATGGGTGGTATTTCTGACTCTGTGTTAATCCCCAGGGCTTTGAAGTGTCTGTGGAGAAATTCAGCTATTATTCTATCCTACTTCTCCAAATGCAGAACTTCAACAGTATAAATAAGGAGACAGAATCCTACACTACAACATCCCCATAATCACTGGCCAGCTTCAAGAATTATCATTGAATGGCTGAGCCTTACAAAATGCAATCCTTCTTACTTACCTAGGAAGTGTGTGTGTGTGTGTATACATGTATATATTAATATATATTTATGTATATGTATATGGTATGTGTGTGTGTGTGTGTGTGTTTGTGGGGGGTGTGTGTGTATACAGACACTTTGGACATGAGATTCTGGAGGCTGAAATTTCCAAGACAGAAAGGCAGATACCCGGGAAAGTATTTCCTTCTCATTAGGCCTTTTACTTCTCCTCTGGCCTTTGGTTGATTGGATGAGGCCCACTGACTTTATGGAGGGCAATCTGCTTCACGTAGACTGCCTATTCCAGTGTTAATGTCATCCAGATCCCCCTCCAGTACACACACAGAATAACATAGGAACAAATGTCCTGACACCCTGGGCCTCGGTCACAGTGACACACACAATTAACCATCACACAAGTTCTTTGTCATATTAGTGATTCTCATATTTTTCTCCCAGTCTGTGGCATGTCTTTTTAATCTATGAATAGTGTCTTGTGCTGACCAAGAATTTTTAATTTGTATAAAGTTGAATTGATCAATGATTTCCTTAATCGTTTTGTTGATGTGATAACTAAGAATACTTAGCCTAACTCCACATCATGAAGAGTTTCTCTTATGTTTTCTGGTGTAATTTCTCTAGTTTTTCAGTTTACATTTAGTTCTGTAATTAATTTTGATTTAATTGTGATGCCAGTATGGAGGTTTAAGTGGATTTTTTAAATCTTTATTTAGTTTTTTCCTTCAACTTTTAAATTGTGGGGTACATGTACAGGATGTGCAGGTTTGTTGCATAGGTAAACATGTGCCATGCGGTTTGCTGCAGAGATCATCTCATCACCTAGCTATTAACCACGACATCTGTTAGCTACTCTTCCTGATGCTCTCCCTCCCCCCAACCCCCACCCCTCACTTCTGACAGGCCCCAGTGTGTGTTGTTTTCCCATGTGTCCATGTGTTCTCATCATTCAGCTACCACTTATAATTAAGACCATGTGGCGCTTGGTTTTCTGTTCTTGCCTTAGTGTGCTGAGGATAATGGCTTCTAACTTCAACCATGTCCCTGCAAAAGACATGATCTCATTCCTTTTTATGGCTGCAGAGTATTCCATGGTGTATATATACCATATTTTCTTTATTCAGTCTATCATTGATGGTCAATGAAAGTCATAAATCCCTAATATCACAGAAACATAGTGTATCCTAAGGACAAGATACATGAATAAACCTACACCAAGGAACACTGTACTCACATTAATCAAAACCAGTGATGAACAGAAAATCCTAAGAGGAATAAAAGGAGAAAAAGCACATTACATACAGAGGACTAAATGAAATGATGACATTCTATTTCTTATCACAAACATTACAAAGTAGAAGTTTGCAATAGCTTTAAATACAGAAAAAAAACCACAAGCAATCAAAACTGAATATCTGAATAGACTTCTAAAACTAAAGAGATTGAATTAGCAATAAAAAAAAAAAAACCACATGCTAAGAAAAGCCTGGGCCCAGATGGGTTCACAGCTAAATCCTACCAAACATCTAAAGGAGAGTTGATATCACTTTTTCACAAACTCTTCCAAAATTAGAGGAGAGAACACTTCCCAGCTTATTCTATGAGAGCAGTATTACTCCAACACTCCAAGACATCACAAGAAAACTACAAATGAATGTCATCTTTAAATACAGACATAAAATCCTCAAAAAATATTAGGAAACTGAATCCAGTAACATCTGCACAAATTATACTTGATGACCAAGTGGGATTTATCCCAGGCATAGAAGGTTAGTTTAACATCTGAAAACCAATTAATGTAGTATCAGTAGAAAATAAACCAAAACTAATGTGATCATCTCAATAGACGTGGGAAATGCATATGACAAAATTCAGTATTCTTTTAACAAACAAGGAATAGAAGGGAACTTCCTCAACCTGATAGAGGACATCTGTCAGAAAGCTTCAGTTAACATCATGTTTAGTGGGACAGACTCAATGCTTTCACCTTGAATTAGGAATAATACAATGATGTCCACTCTCAACATTTCTATTCAATGTTGTACTGGAGATAGTAGCCAGGACAATTAGGTAAGAGAATGAAATTAAAAAAAAAAAAAAAGGTATACAGATTGGAACAGAAAAAGTTAAACTACCTTTATTTGAGGATGATATGTTCTTACATGAAGAAAACCTCAAGGAGTATACTAAAATACCACTAGAATGAATAAGTTCATCAGGGTTACAGAAATTGAGATCAGTACTTAACAATAAATAGTATTTCAGATTTTCAGATTAGGGATACTCAACTTACACACTTAAATCTCTGGACAGTGAAATCATGAGTATTTTTTCCTCCGTGATCTCCTATATTTTCTATATGGTATATATGTGCCAGTTTCATAATCAGAAATGAAATTACTGAGATCATTTAAAAATAGCAAAGAAATTTGTATGAAGGAGATAATTTTAAGGTTGCCGGAAAAAATCATTCTAATATAACCCAGTTAACTAATGTAGTTTCTTTGTTTCTAAGATTAATTGCTTAGACTGCATATAATCAGAATAAAACAAGTGTATTTCAATCTATTTTTAAAACTTAAAAACTTTTATAAGAGTTGATTTTCTTAGTTACCACTGCTTTCATAAATAACCTTTGTTCTTCTAGGGGGAGCACGGTAATATTTCAATGCAAGCAAAGTATTGTTTACAATGCTGTTCATTGATTCATCCTGTCGGGTCGCAAAAAGCTACCAGGAAGTTTGTGAAAGATGTTTGGTGGGTAGCAGGAAGTTGTGAGGTTTAACACATAAATTTGGCTAAATAAAATTCTGACGGGTGCACATAGTAGACAGAACTCCAGTTCATGCATGTGCAATCTGGATTACTGTAGCCCAGTCATCATTGGGTTGATAATGATTTAATCAACCAAATAGGTGACCCGGCTGGTGGCTCACACCAGTAATCCCAGCGCGCTGGGGACCCGAGGCGGGCAGATCACTTGAGGACAGGAGTTCGAGACCAGCCTGGCCAACATGGTGAAACCCAGTCTCTACTAAAAATACACAAATTAACAGGGTGTGGTGACCCATACCTGTAACTCCCACTACTCGGGAGGCTGAGGCACGAGAATCCCTTGAGCCCAGGAGGCAGAGGTTGCAATGAGCCAAGATTGTGCTATCACACTCCAGCCTGGGCGACAGAGCAAGATTCTCTCAAAAAAATAATAATACAAATAGTTTTTTAGATTCAGTGACACAAATGAAGAGCAATGGTCTTCATTTCTCTACTTTTATTTTTGGTAGCACTGTTATTGTTTTTAGACCAATATACCCTTTTTAAAACAAAAGAAAAAATGTTTTAGAGTCGGTGTCTCACTCTGTCATCCAGCCTGGAATGCAGAAGTGTGATCATGGCTGACTGCAGCCTCAAACTCCTGGGCTGAAGTGATCCTGTCACCTTTGCCTCCTGAGTATGTGGGACTACCAGGCATATGCCACCAAATCTGGCCAACTTATGCTTATTTTTAAACATTTTTTCTTAAGAGAAGACATAATGGCCTTTAGTGTGATAGTATATTCTAAACAATTTACGATTATGAATTTTGGTCCCCAAACACATGATGTAGCTTCCAGTATAATTCTTCTGTCTGTAGAAGAGTGAGGACATAAGGTATCGCTCTCTTCCTCCAATAGTAACATTCTTGAGTTCATGTAGTACTTTACAGTGTACTGCGTGGATCTTAGGATTCTTTCAATACTCCTTGCAGGATGGCGGAGCCGGCATTATGAATTTGGTCTTGTACATAAGGAAACTGGAACTTAGAGATTTTCAGTTAATTCACCCGAAGTTGAAGATGTCTAACAGAAGGAAATGTGAACTAAGATGATATTCAGAAAGGACAAGGTGGTTGGAACCAGACAAGCATGGATAAGAGTCATGATTCTGTCATTTGGGAAAGTCACTCAATCTCACTGATAATCACTTTTCCCATATGTAAAAAAAGGTATTAAGTCCAACTTTCCTGAAATGTTATAAGACATAAATAAGAATAATACATGTTAAGTATCTAGAATTTAGGATGTTTCTTTAACAGCCATCTCCATTCATTTCTCTTAAATATCTTCATGTTGAGGAGACAGTTGTAGCTGAATATTTTAAGCATGGAAACAAGCATGACTGGGGGATGCAATTATAGACAATTTTCACTGTGATTCCCTGGGTCACCTTGAATTTTTTCTGTGGGATTAATTCTTCCCTTGCTCTAGATGAAAGGGCAACTCCTACAACTTTTCATTTTCAGTTAATGAAAGGCTCTTCAAAAAGGAATTCATATGTTAGACCCAGGGTGGTCATCAAAACTTCAACCTCAATTTCAAGCTAAAACTTCTTCTCCCTCCACTCAGGCCAGCTGCAGACCAAAAGCCTGCAGTGGAGAAACTGGACATGTCTCCCTTTTTCTTTTTCTCCGTCTAGGATTCTTCCTTCTCTAGCTCGCTAACCACACCAGAGTCACAACAGGGTAGAGAGGAGAGGAAGCGGGCAGTCAGCAGGTTCTTACTTGACTCATACAGTTGTGAGCAGCACTACGTTCTCTGCCCTGAGAGCTTTTAAAACCCTCTCTTTCTCTTATGACTCTTTTTGGGGAGTTATATGGAGACTCCCTACCCCACCGCAATACTATGGATCTCTCATGTAGTTTCTTAGTGGGGATCAGGTTCTCTCCTCCCTGGCTGGTCATTTACGTCTCCTTTTTCAGGTCCTAGACATCTGATGATGCCTCAACATTTTTTCCCCTGCTGAAATCTGTATTTCTTCCAGAAGATTCTCTTCAGAAAAAAATCCAAGACAACCCCACCATGGCTGTCTTGCACAGCCCACATCTGGTACAGGAGAAAAATTCATATATTCTTTCTTTCAACAAACTGAGTGAGAAACTCACCCAAGGCAGCAGCTTCTCTTTCACTTTATTGTGAGAACTGTTAGCTGACCTTTCTTAATTATTTCGCTGTGTACTCAAAACCCGTGACAATTGCATCAAGCTTTGTGTCTGTCATGAAGAGGGGATAAGAAATGCAGTGTATACATGCAATAGAATATTATTCCACTTGAAAAAAGAAAGGAATTCTGACATGTTACAGTATGAATGAACCTTGAGGACATTATGCTAAATGAAATATGCCCATCACAAAAGGACCAATACTGTATGATTTACTTATATGAGTACTTAGAGTGGTGAAATTCATAAATAGAATAGAATGGTGGTTGCCAGGGGCTTCCAGGAGGAAAGAATAAGGAGTTAGTGTTAATGGGCACAAAGTTTCCGTTTTGTAAGGTGAAGAGTTCTGGAGTTTGGTTGCATTAGTATGAATGTACTTAATGCCACTGAACTGTACACTTAAAAATTGTTAAGATGGTTAATGTTACGTTATGTGAATTTTACCACAATTAAGAAATAACGCCAGGCATGGTAGCTCATGCCTGCAATCCAGGCAGTTTGGAAAGCCAAGGTGAGAGGATTCCTTGAACTCAGGAGTTTGAGGTCAGACAGGGCAAAATAGTGAGACTCAGTGTTTACAAAAAAAATTTTAAAATTAGCTGAGCATCGTGGTGCACGTCGGTAGTCCTGGCTACATTGGAGGCTGAGGCAGGAGGATCATTTGAGCCCAGGAGTTTGAGGCTGCAGTGAGCCATTATTATGCCATTGCACTTCAACCTGGGCAACCCTGTCTCAATAAAATAAAACAAGAAAAAGAAAGAAAACAAAACAAAACTAACTTTAACCATCTCATGCCATTTTTGCAGCATAAAGCTACATTATACACTTTAGGCTTAAATAGATGACTGAATCATGGATAAATCATTCACAGGAATTGCAAAAGTCCTGACTCAATATGAACCTTTAATTTTATTATTGTTGAAGGGATGCTGATGTAATCGTTTTCGCAATATATAATATAATTTTGAAATATAAATGTATTACATTTGTTTTCTTTTTTAGTAAGATTGTAGTACACAGTGAGTGAATATAGACAGAGATTATTTTTTAAAACAAAAAAAAAAGTGTTACACTCAGGTTTTAAATCATATTTTAGCTCTGTATCGTTTCTTGGTGTATTTTAAGGCTCTATAACTGTAGCGATGAATAAAAAAGGAAAGATCCACTTAGTTTTCTCTCCTCTTACCCCCTCAGCCTGCATTCACCTTTCAGCTTTAATAATCTAGCCCAGAGCCATTCTTCAGCTTTAAGTTACAGCACCCTCTACTGAACGGTTAGCAACATTACATTGTCGCGGTTTCTCCATTAGTGGGTGCCTTTCTTTCAGAAGTAAAACATAATTTTCAAAATAATATTTTGAAAATGCACTACAGAGATGAACTCTCTGCAAATCCAATTGCTCTCAAACTATTTGAAACTTATTGGAATTATACATTTACAGCCACATTACTGCAAAGAAACAAGTAGTCATGAGTTTGAAGATACAATCAGACTTTAAAGGACATTCAGCTTTTGAGTATATTTAGCAGAAAGACATGAAAGAAAATAACAAAAAGTTCTACTTTAAAAATGAGTCATAGATACTTTAAAATAAGAAATGTGCATTTAAAATTTTTCTCTGCACAGTGTGTTAGCTATTAAAATGAATGTTAGCGGAGCAATTTTTATGGATTTTTAGGTTAATTGTTATTTATATGACGCAAATTTCTTCTAGCTATAAAACCCTTTAAGTGTGATAAACTTATTTCCTGTATCCCCTAACTAGATTATATGCTGTAGGAAGACTGAGAATGTTGTTGGTTTTCTTTACTGCTACATCCCCTATATGAAGATCTGCGTATGGCACATAGTAGACACTCAATAAATATTTAATAGTTGAAGGAACAAAGTATGTAGGAAGAAATGTCTACACACACCTGCTTTGCATGTTGAAAAGCACAGAAGAGTTTTCTATGGAACCACTTGTGATTTGTCCTTTCATTTCCATCTTACTTAGAGCCCTTTTCTTCTTAGAACTTTGATCACCATTGTTACAATATGGTACCTAACTCTTCAGTGTTTGGATCTCTTCTTGTAAAACTTTATACATCTAAGATGATTGGGGGAAGGTAGTTTATATAAGAGAATTCATGTAACTGTGCTTCTCTTTAAATAATCCTATGTAAACTTTTTATTAATGTAGTAGCAATTCCCCTGTCCTCTCAAGTGAAGAATGCAGATAATAATCAGCCTTTTCGGAGTTACCCTTTCTTTCTGTTTGTGTTAATATTTGTGATTGCCTTGTGTTGTAATGAAATTCTAGCTTGGATGTTAGCTCTTCCTCCACACACTAGTCTCTTCTGTCATTGTGCCTGGCTCAGACGTTCCTGACCTCTCCCCAGCTACCCTTGAGGCTTTCCTGCTATGATTCTGCTCTTCTGCTGGAAAGCAATTAAGCAAATATGACAAGAGCCAGATATTAAATAAAATTCAATATGTCTCCGAATAAGAACCAAAAATCAGGGTTTCAGTGCACAGTCTCTGTGTGGAGCTGAGAATTCCGTCTTCATATGAATGACGTGTTATCCCCATGTATCACCTAACAAATAGAACACATTTTGCTCCTGGCACATGATATCTTCAAATGAAAGCTGGGAAAGTTTGGAGCCTTTATGAACTGTTTCCATAGAATATATTCTGAAAGTACATAAGAAACAACATCAAATAAGCTCAGTGTCCATTACATACATTGCATCTTGCCAGTGCTTATTTGAAATGTCTCCTACACAAATAGGAAGAAATGTGGGTATTAGGGGAATTTGGTTTATTCTTCATTCACCCTTTCTTTTACACATTTGGCCCCAAAATAAGCAGAAGGAAGGTATTCTAGAGGGAATTTTTGGAACAAATGCCAGCGTAAACTTACCTTGTGATTCTCTCAGGGTAAGGATGGATAATATGCTATGCACCTAGTAGGCAATTCCCTTTTTCCTTAGCGACCTTTGTGGGTATGGAATAATCACTGCTTCCACTCACCTTTGCAGCCCTCTTCATGCCAGCTTTCTAAGCGCTTCCCCATGATGCTAGCAGCATCAGAGAGGGCATCGCAAGTGGAGAGATTGCAGGAAGGGAGATTATCTGCTGTAACTTCATTCATGACCACGAAACTAGGCAACAAAGGCGGGTATTCCATCAGTCTAGCATCACTGTGACCTCTTTGGCTATACTGCACTGCTGATCTGATACGGTAGTATAGGTTGGTTTTGTTTAGATCACACAGAGGCAGTTTGCAGGGGAAAATATATCACAGGCAAACCTGAGGAGTGGTATAATCTGAGGAAGTTAAGGAAGGCTTTTTAAAGGGCATTAGGAGTTTGTATGTTAAGAAAAATTAATTGATGAAAAAGTTGCAAGTACACTTTAAGTAATGCCTATATATGTTCACCCAGAGATTCCATCCACATTTCACACCAAATGTCCCAACAACATCCTTGGGACCCACATATTACACTTACTTATCAGATTTCTTTAGTTTCCTCAACTCAAAACAGCACAGTCATTCCTGATCTTTGTGGACTTTACATATCTGAAAGTTCAGGCTGGTTGTTCTGTAGAATATCCTCAAGTTTGTTTTCTCTGATGTTTCCTCATGATTAGATTCACGTTATGCATTTTGTTGGGATTATCCCAGAAGTGATGTTCTCTCTATCACGTGACCCAGGATCTTCTTTCCTGTTACTGGTGATGTTAAATTTAGTCGTTGGAGTAAGCTAGTATTTGCTAAGCTTCTTCACTAAAAATTCTACATTCCCTTTTAATGTGTAATAATTTACTGAGGAACAGTTTGAAACAAGGTAAATATCACATTTCTTACCCAACTCTTATACACTGAGTGTTAGCCTTTTTTGATATTCTTTGCCTGAATTAATTAATTTTACCATGATGATCACCAGATGGTGATATGCTAATTCCATCATTCCACTAACATTTATTAGTTGGGATTCAACTTTAGAGAAGAAATTCCTTTTATCTCTTTTGTATGACATCCATGTGGATTAATGGATTCCTGTTTCATCTAATGTGATATAATCTGATAACACTATTTATTTTGATGTGCAAATTGTCTTAGGATTTTCCAGGGAGAGCCCCTTCAAGCTGACTCTGTGTCCTTTTGACACTACTCCATTCTTTGAGCACTTACTATCTGGTGAAACAAGATGTTCTGGGCTTATTTTGTGCCTTTGTGGTCCCTACCCTGGAATCAGCTATTTCTCCAAGGTCCCGTAGTTTCTTTTGGAGAGTGATATTTAGAAAGAAAGACCTGGGTACTGGATGCGCTCATGCTACTAGGCCCCGTTAGTGGACAGAGTTAGAAAATATGTGTATGTAATTGTGTACATACATACATCCACACACATTAGACACATATATACACACACATCTGTTTATATTTATATATCTAAAACTATTTAAAACCATGAACTCACACCAATACTACTAATTAGAATCCAACACTATAGGGTTCATTCTAGCTTAACTCTTTTCATATATGTAACTCAGTTCTCTGACTTAGCTCTCATTATCCTCAACATACTTATTTGCTCAATCCCCTTCTGTATAACCAATCCCTCAGCCTCATTAGGCTGTTGCCCTTCTCAGCGACCTTCCTTTCTGAGGTCTGACTCTGGTTGGGCAGGTTTCCTCATTCGAGCCTGCCTAATGACTTTAATCTGATGAGGAAGGAAGGAGGAAGAACAGAAGGAAGGAAAGAGGGCAGGAGAGAGGGAGGGTGGGAGGGAGGGAGGGAGGGAGGTGGGGCTTTACATATAAAAAGTAAGTGTAAAATATCAATTCAAATTCCATGATCATTGATTCTTGGAACTACAAAGTATTTTTTAAATTTTGCATAAATCAGTCTTGAGGACATACTTTAAATAAATTCTGAAAATCTAGACACAGTCTTAATATAGTCTTTTTAAGCATTTCAAAATGCTGAGGTATGGGGTTTTTAAGGCAGTTTGAATTTAACACAACTATTTTGAAGTGAGAAGTATTTACATATTTTAGTGACGATGGCTATTTTCTGGTAACTAAGAGTCATATTTTTATGGTTGACAATTGTTTGCATTTATTTTGGAGGATGAAATGGGATTAGCAGATAGGCAGAACAAGAGATGGAATGTGTTTTACCTGGAATTCCATCTCCTAAATGACTTGGAAAACCTGATGAAATTTCCAATTAGCTTAATGTGATGTAAGTGAGCCAAACATTAAAATGATTGCTTCCCTGAAGACTACTAGGACACCCGAATTCAAAATTTATTGCACAATAAAATTATCCTCCCAGAGATCTTTTGTGGGGCAAGATGGCTGAATAGGAACAGCTCTGGTCTGTAGCTCCCAGGGAGACCAACGCAGAAGGCAGGTGATTTCTGAATTACCAACTGAGGTACCTGGCTCATCTCACTGGGACTGGTTAGACAGGGGGTGCAGCACAGGGAGGGCTAGCAGAAGCAGGGTGGGGTGTCCTCTGACCCAGGAAGTGCAAGGGGCGGGAGAATCTGGCTGAAGTTTGCAAAGGTTTGCAAGCCAGCTGTTAGTGAGACAGAGTTTGCAGGAGTTCAGGTATATTTGCAGGAGGGGAGCACAGATGTCTACACGTGTTAGAGTAGGATGCGGCAATGGTTACAGAAACATTAAAAGTAACCACAAAGGTTGAGCAAAGCATTTCCACGAGACTACAGAGTAGATTGTAAGAAATGTGTACCATGTGAAATAAAAAGTGATTGCTAGGGGAGAGAAGGAATTCAACCCCCAAACATAAGTCCTTCTGTTGCATGTCAAGTTACTGTCACATTGCACCTTTCCGACATGGACTCTCCTTCCTCCCTCTCTCATTTACATGCACCCTTGTGAGGGTGCTGGGCTCTCCTGGATAATCTGCCTTTCTCAACATACTTAACACCTCTCCAAAGTCTCTTCTGCCATGTAAAGTAACATATTCACAAGTCCCAGGGATTAGGATTGGACACTTTTAGGGGAGTTTATTCTGCCTACCACAGCCACTCACCTCAGTGAACATATTTCTGCAAGCCCCTCAGTCAGTGCTTGCCCCCCACTTCTGAAAGTAAGCCAGTTGAAAGCAACTTTGTCCAATGAGCAGCTCTGAGTGCCAACAAATCAACACCAGCTCACTGATGTCTGTGCCCTTAGCCAGTCTCTCAACCCCACTTTCCACAAATTCTAACTCCAGTCTGCTCAGAGCGACTGAATGATCAGCAGAGCTCTCTCCCTTTAAGAAGAAATAAATTCAGGCTTGTGTTTATTAATGCAGAAATTACGAGGTGGTCTCTTCATTTGACAAATGCCTAATGTTACATGTATAGAACTACCTAGAAAGAAAACAGAAAGAAGAGAATGCAAGGAAGGGGAAAACTATAAAGAAAGACCACGCAAGTGCCACTGCAGAGGGATCTGAATCACAGAGAGGAGGAGAAACTGTGGGGGAGCACGCTGAGGAGGAGCCAGAACTGAAGGTTTACAGCCTTCCAAAATGTACATGTTGAAGCCCTAACCTCAGTGGGACTTATATAGTGCCAAGACCTTTAAGGAAGTGATTAAGATTAGTGAGGTCGTAAACATGGGGCATTGATCTGATAGGATTAGTGTCCTTCTAAGAGGAATCTCAGGGAGCTTGTTCACCCCATTCCTCCTCCCACAAATCACACACAGCGAGAGAAGGCCATGTGGGGACACAGAGAGTCTGTGTGCATCTCCAAAGCAGGAAGAGAGCTGTCACTGGAATTCAGTCTTGATCTTCAACATTTAGAATCTAGAACTGTGAAAGAGTACATTTCTGCTTTTCAAACCACCCTGTTGATGGTATTTTGTGATGGCGGCCTAAGCTCACTAATACAGAAGGTTTCTTAGACCCTGGCCTAGGCAGCTCCTCCCGGGGCCTTTGTGGGAGCTGCCCAAGTTTTGCTCACTGCGCAGTTTGCAATCTTCATCCACACCTACTCTTACACTTGTTAAGACTGACCTTTGGCTTTAGAAAGAGAATTGGTCATAATGGTCTCATAGCTTAACTGTCCACAAGAATGACCTGGACCAAGAATCTTCTTTGATTTTCTTTGGGAAAAGTTTGACATCTGACCTTGGACAACAGCACTCAGATTCTGCAGGGTGACCCTGTGACCTCATCTGCCCTGCACTTACTTTTCCTGAGAGATTTCACTGCTCTGGAATCTCCAGAACCACAAGGCAAGGGTTTGGCTGCAGGTGAAGGACCTGAACCAGCCCTGGAAGACCCAGTGGAAAAAGAAAGAACCCCCAGGATGAGGAATGGGAGGAAGGGTGAGAGGCTCTTTTTAAAGGAAGAAAGGAGGCTGGAGGATCAGAGAACTCTGTGTGTGTGTGTGTAGGTGTGTGTGTGCCCAGGATGAGGTTAGTGGAGTTCTAGAGAGACAGGGATGCCCTTCTGGGGCTGAGAATATGGATTCCTTGGTATTCAGGCTCTGGTCCTCTTCCTCTCCTAGTCCTCCTCATCCTGCCTCCCCACTCCTCCCCTCATTCTGTCCTTCAGGCTTTTTGTTACCACTCCCCCTCCTCTTCCTGCTCCCCCTTCCCCATGCCCTGTCACCTCCTCTTCCTTTCATACACACAGGATGCAGGTCAACACCGGAAAGGGTTGCCGCAGTCTGAGAAGCTGAAGGAATCTTTTACGCCAGAGGAGAAGCACAATTACATTTCTGTGTGGTCAGGACCTGTTTTAGAGGAGACAAAGCAAGATGGCTCCAGCTGTAGGGTGGAGCCTCCAAACACAAACCTTAAGGCCAGGGCAGCACAGGAGTTAGGCCAAGCTTGGACATGGTGTGACCAATAGTAAGGAAGCACCAGTACTTTGGTCCCTGGCTAATAACTGGACCCGTCTCCCAGCAACTCGAATATTCCAGGTGCCCTGCTCTTCTGCAAATGACTTCCAAGGGGAAGGACCATGCTGCTTTCTTGTGTCCACTTGGGGGTGGGGGAGCAAGTGTACAAGGATCCCCATGGTCCTAGGAGCTGGGGGCAGTAGGGAGGTCAGGCCAGGGCAGGTTCTAAGGAAACTACCCAGCTTCTCCATTTAGACCTAGCTGAATGTTCAGAGTGGAAGGTTAGTGCGGCCCCAGGCTCACCTACTCTGTTGTGGTCTTTTCCTCCTTTCCATGTGGTGGTGGCTTCCTCTGAGGGTTCTGCACTAAAGCCAGCCTATTGGGAAGTAAAAGCAACACTTAAAATGACCAAAGAGACCAGCATTAGTATTGGTGCCATCCTATGGTCCTCAGTGGATTACCTAGGATGCAGCCAGCACCTGGGTCACCTGGCTAGGGCCTGTCCAAAGAAAAGCTGCCCATATGCCCATTGAGACCTAGGTGAGAGTTCCAGGGACCTAGTCGCTCACCAAGAGATTGACCCTTACCATCCTCCTGAGTGTCAGGAGCCTCAGTGCTGAGAGTTCTTGGTGTACACCAGGGACACTGCTCACTCTCGGGGTCCAGGGCTTCAGTGGAGTCTCCGTGTCTCTAACATTGAATCCTCCTTGTTTGTTGCACCAAGGGCCCCTCCCACAAAGTGGGCAGATATGGAGAGTTACCAGATGCAACAGGTAAATTATATATTATGTGATTCATTATATAAAGAGAACTAAAACCAAAAACAGCATGATTCTCTCAATAGCTGCAGAAAAGACTTTTGATAAAATTCAACATCACTTCATGTGAAAACTCCCAACAAACTAGGCCCTAAAGGAACATATCTCAAAATAATAAGAACTATCTATGACCAACCCACAGTCAACATCATGCTGAATGGGCAAAAGCTGGAAGCATTCCGCCTAAGAACTGGTAAAAGAACGAAACAATAAATTACACTTCAACAACACTTTTAAAAAAGTACTCTTCAAAGACGTTGGCAAGAGAATGAAAGGATAAGCCACATTTAAGGAGAAAATATTTGGAAATCATATATCTGATAAAGGACCTGTGTATAACACTAAGGGAACTCTCAAAGTTTATTAATAAAGAGACAAACAATCAGATTTTCAAATGAATAAAAGATTTGTAAAGATGCCTCAACAAAGAAGACATATAGAAGGCACATAACAGCCTATCAAGGTATTCAACACCATTAGTCATTAGGGAAATGCAAATGTAAACCAAGTAAAACGGGTAAAGTTGAAAGACTCACCATTCCACATGTTGGCAAAGATGTACTGGAACTAAAACACTCACACACTGCTGATGAGGATGTGAAATTTTACAAGCATATTATAAAACAGTGTGGCAGCTTCTTAATATAGTCAACCTGTACCTACCATATGATACTGCTATTTCACCCAAATGAAAAGAAAGGCTATGTCCATACAACTTTGCGAGAGAAGCTTTGGTTTAAAACCAGAAGCCTTCCGAACCCATTAACAGATGAATGAATAAAATAAATAGTGATATATCCATCACATGGAATATTACATTTATTACATTACTCAGCAGTATAGCGGAGTGATCTATTAATACACATGAAAACATGGCTACAAATCAAAATAATTATTCTGCGTGAAAAAGATATACAAAAATACCATAATATATAAGTATACAAACAAAAATGTATACATAGTGTATGATTCCATTTACAGAAAACTTGAGAAAAGTTAAATTACTCTATTATGACAGAAAGCCAAGCAGTGGTTGTCTGAGACTGGGGGAGAAAGCTGAGGGAGGAATTACTAGGGACACAAGGACACTTTGGAAGTAGTAGATATATCTACTTTTTTTTTTTTTTTTTTTTTTTTTTTTTTTTTTTTTTTGAGCCAGGGTCCGGACCTGTCACCCAGATTGGAGTGCAGAGGCACAATCTTGGCTAACTGCAATCTCTGTCTCCAGGGCTCAAACCATCCTCACAACTCAGCCTCCCAAGTAGCTGAGACTACAGGCACACGCTGCCATGCCTGGCTAATTTTTTGGTTTTTTAGAGATAGAGTTTCACCAAGTTTCCCATGCTGGTCTTGAACTCCTGAGCTCAAGCAATCTGCCTCCCCTGACCTCTCAAAGTTCGGAGATTACAGGCATAAGACACTGTGTCCAGCCTATATCCACTATCTTGATTACAGATGTATACATATGTTCAAACTTTTAAATTTATACAGTTCAATTATGTTCAGTTTTGCATGTAAGTTATATCTCGGTATAGTTGTTAAAACAATTTAAAATATTAAAAAACTGTCATAACTTGATTCAATAAATCTTTTGTATATTTGCAGAAAACCCAATGTAATTCTCTACATTATCAGGATGAAAGTGAAAGACTATATGATTACCTCGACATACACAGAAAAAATGTTTTCGGTAAAATTGAAAACTTTTTTTCATGATGATAAAAAACAAACTCCACAAAACTCTCAGCTTCATAAGAATAGAAGGCAACACTTCCAACACCACTAAGGGCAGACTTGAGAAACCCACAGGTAACATTATATTGAATGGCATAAGATCGAATGCTTTTCTATTAAATCAAACAAAAGGGTAGAATATCCACTTTTACTGTTTCAATCCCGCATTAGATTAGCGATCTTAATGCAATGAAGCAAGAAAAAGTAAATAAAGCACTGAAAAGACTGAAAAGGAAGAATTGACTCTGCCTTTATTAACAGATAATGATTGTGTATGTACACAATCCTAGAAATCTACAAAAATCCATAAAAATTAATAAGTGAGTTTCCAATGCTGCAGAATATAAGTTCAATACAAATAGTCTGTTGTATGTTTGTGTATTACCAACGAGCTTTTGGAAAGTGAAATAAAAATGCAATTTTAATTAAAGTAACATCTAAATACATGATATGCTTAGAAATAAATTCAACAAAATTGATGTAAGACCAGTATGCTGAAAACTACAAAACATTGCTTTAACAAATTATAAAAGAACTGAATTACTGGGGAGATAAACATTGTCATGGATCACAAGAGTTGTTGTCGCTAAAAAGTCAATTCTTCCCAAATTGATCTCCAGATCCAATGCAATTCTAGTAAAAATTCCAACAGGCATTTTGGTAGAAATTTATAATCTGATGCTACCATTTATATGGAAATGTCAATGATCAAGAATAATAAAAAAGCAACATTACACAAGAACAATGGTGAATGAATTCACTACCTATTTCCAGATTTCCTGTACAGCTATGGAAATCAAGATCACTTGTATTGTTGGAAAAAACAGAACATATATCAATGGAAGAGAAGAGAGAATTCAGAAATAGATCCTTACATATATGTTTGACTAATGATTCTTAGACATGAATATAGTTATATGTATATATATATATAAAATCAACTTTTTGGTGATTGTCTATCTTTATCTCCAAAATAGTGAACATTAAGAGAACTTAAAAAGAAGCCACAATATAGGAGATACTATATTTATCTCCAACAATGGATTTTTTAAATAGGATATGTATAATGTAGTCTGATAAGATAAACAGTACAATGAAACCATTTGGCAAAAGACTTGAATAGATACTTCAGAAAAGAAGGTATATGAATGGTCATTTAGCACAGGAAAAGATACTCAACTCTTTAGTCATCTGGGAGATCAATCAACACGACGATGAGATACCATTACATATCCATGAGAATGACTAAAATTCAAAAGATTGAAAATACAACATGTTGGTGAGGATATAAAGCACTTGGAAGTCTTATGCTTGTGGAAATGAAAAACAGTACAACTCCTTTGAAAATCTGACTCACAGTTTCTTGTAAGTTTAAACAAATACAAATCAGATGGACAGTCCTTCCATTCCTAGGAATTTACATACTATGTCTGCACAATGATTTGTATGTGGATGCATATGATACTTTCTTCCTAATAGCCCAAACCTAGAATGACACAAACGTCCAATAACAGGTGAATGTATAAACAAACCTGCACACAAAGGAACACTACTCAGCAATTATGAGGTATTAACTGTTGATGAAAATACTCATATGGATGGATTTTAAAATTAATGCGAGGCATGAAAGAAGGCAGACACAAAACAACACAGGTCTAATTTCATTTACAGAAAATGGTTAAAAACGCAAACTGACCTAAAGTAACACTGGCTCCTTGGGGCGGAGGGTTGAAAGAGTGATGAACTGCAAAGGGTTACAAGAAACTTTGGGCTTGTGGAAATTCCCATACTTGATTATAGCAGTTGCTCCATTTGTGTATACATTTGTAAACCCGCATTTAATTATACGTTTTAAAGTGTTGCAGTCTATTGTACTTAATTTATACTTTTATAACATTGATTTAATCATCTTAATTTCTCCATACTAGCAATTAGCAGCTAGAAAATGAAATTTAATAAAACATATTAGAGAATAATATTCAAAATCATTACATGATTGAAAATACATATAATGAAGCAGGTGCAAAGCCCCTGAAAGCTATTGGTGAGAAAAATTAAAGAAGACTAAATAGAGAAATATATATCATGTTCATGGATTGGAATACTCAATTTTGTGAGGCTATCGTGTCAACATAATTCTGGTTAAGAATTCTAGTAGGAGTTTTTAGAGAAATATAGATGCTAACTTAAAAATGTATTTGAAAATCAAATAATCTAGAATAGGCAAGTTGGTCTTGAAAAAGTTGGAGGACTTACTCTGTTAGATTTCAAAACTCATTTAAGAGCTACAATAATGTAAAAGCTATGGTACAGTCGTACGTATACATAAATATGTCAAAGTAAAAGAATACAGATTCAAACAGTATGCCCCCTATGTACAGTCATTTAATTTTTTAAAAAACAAAGACATCAATGCCCTTCATTGGGGAAATGAGAGATTTTTCAGTTGAAGGTTTCTGAGTGAAATAATAATTGTTGTTTTAAAAAGTTAATTGTAACAACCACTTTCTACCATACATTGAAATTAACTTAAGATGTGAAAGTTAGAATTAGAAACCTTGTAAAGGAAAAAATACAAAATATTTTCATGAACTTGACGTAGGAAACTATTTCTTAGACCAGGTACTGTAGCACTGACTATAGTAAGAAATCAATTAAATTGTACCTCATCTTTAAAAAGCTTCTTCTTCTTATAGGTTAGTGTTTAACAAGGCAAAAGCTATCTGGAGACCAAGAATAATGATTTACAACATATATGCATGTTGCAAATAATTATATATTTTATATATATATGTCTTGACTGGGTCCAATCCCTATGGTACCCTCTGTTTGGCATGGACTGAGGAAGTCCACTCTGGCCTTAGAACAGCATGGGCTGCCAAGCATTCTCAGAGAGGCTGTCAACTTCAATGCTTCACATGTCCATATGTGAAACAATGGACTCATTCAGAATATATAAAGAACTCCAACAGATCACAAAGAAAATGACAAACAACCCAGTACATCAATGAGTGGAAAAATTTGAAAAGGTGCTTTACATAAGAAGATATCTAAATGACTAATAGTCATGTGAAAACCAAAATAGATGATATCATTACACACCTGGGAGAATGGCTAAAACTTAAAAGACTCAAAAGACTAAATGCATGGGAATATAGAGCAACTGCAAATAGCCTACATTTTGCATAAAAATGTAAAATAATACAAACTTTGCAAAATACAAAAATACAAAATTTGCAAAACTCTGTGTCCGTTTCAGCCTTTCACCAAGCAATTCCATCCCCAGCTATAGATACTCAGGAAAAATGAGTATGTATCTTAACAGAAAGAAGTTTACAAGAATATTCAGTTACTTATGCATAATAGCCAACAAGTAAACCTGTCTACCATCACAAAAATGGATATCGAACTGTGTGATAATTATACAATAAATAGGATATTTCTAGGCCAAAACAAAATGAAATGAAAGAAAAAAACAAACAAAGTAGTAGCATATATATCCAACTGGTTAAGAGAAGTCAAAACAAGAGAAGATACTGAATGATTTCATTCTTATGAAGCACAAAATTAAGCAAAATTAATCTGCTGTGGCTGCTATAGTTTCGGTATTTGTCCCCTCCCAATCTCATGTTGAAATTTGATCCCCAATGTTGGAGGTGGGGCTTAATGGGAGGTGTTTGGGTCATGGGAGTGGATCCCCCATAAATAGATTAACCCCCTCCCTGGGAGAAGGTAGTGAGTGAATTCTCACTCTATTAGTTCCCACAAGAGCTAGTTATTAAAAAGAGCCTTGCGCTTTTCCTCTCTCTTTTGCTTCCTCTCCCACTATCTGATCTTTGCAACACACTGGTTCCCTTTCATCTTCTGCCCCGTGGGGAAACAGCTTCAGGCCCTCATAAAGAGCAGTTGTTGGTGCCATTCTTCTTGTGCAGCCTACACAACTATGAGCGAAATACACCTCTTTTCTTTATAAATGACCCAGCCTCTGGTATTCCTTTATAGCAACACAAAGAGACAAAGGTACTAATATAGTGACAAAATTTAGAATATATTCTTCATTTGGGGGATGAGTATTGATTGGTAAGGAGCACTTCAGAACTTTTTGGCATAGAGGAAAATGTTCCCTCTCTTAATCAGGGTGTTATTATACAATGTATAATTATATTAAAAGTCATTAATCTGTACGCTTAGGTTTTTTGTAGTTTACTCCATGCAAATTATATTCAGTGAATAGCTGGTGCATAAAACAAAGTGACAGAGGACAAACACTCAAAAACTAAAAATTGACAGAAGATAGGTAAGAAATATTCAGCAGATAAATAATATGGATCCCTTGAGAAAAAAAAAAAAAATAACAATGGAATAGAAAAAACAAAAAAGAAGTTTTATTTTTTTTAAAAAAAGGGTGTTGACATTTAAAAGCTTGAAATAACATTAAAGGGGAACACTGTTTCCTTGGGAAAACAACGCAGAACCACAAACTCTGAGACCGATTATAGCCAAAGTACTGTCATTCAGTTCAATCTAATGGTATAAGGTTAAACTTTGAAGGCCCAAAGAAACTCGTTTCTAATTGTTATTCTTCTCCTCACAAGATGTGGCCTAGGGTAATTTTGTGATCTTTCTGAGTCTGCTTTCTCATCAGGAGCAGGACAATACCTAAGTAATAGATGGTATATAGAAGTAAATATGATCTCATGGCAGTGGACATCAACCATAATTAAGTAGTAAGAACATATTTACATTGAGCTCTCCTTTGTCTACTTTAAAATTGCAGACAAACAACAATTGACAAAGAATAGATAAAATGTTCTAACATAAATATTCTTCCATTCTTTCTAGGAAGAAGTCACACATACAGTAAAAATAATTAGAGAGGACCCACTTCACACCGAACAACCTTCCCCAACCCCTGAAACAGGTCTGCTTTCTAACACCAGAGATGAAAGCAGTCTATTCCAGACAGAGGCGCTTGTAGGGGCTGGACACCCTGCAGTCCTGACTGCCTGGAATAGACTTAAGAAAGTCTGCTCCAGCCTTAGAACAGCATGGGCTGCCAAGCGTTCTCACAGAGGCTTTCAACTTCAGCTCTAGATGTCCCAAGGAATACGTGCATGTGGGTTAGATTAAGGCCAGTAGAATCACATGTTCAGGGCTCTCATCAGCGTCAAAGTCAGTGGAAGGATGCCAGTCCCAAGAGCTCTGTTCCAAGCCATTGGATGCTCCATGGAGGGGTGGTGGGCATATGAATACGATCAGGAGAAATATCGGTAACAGACAAGAGGCATAAATAAACAATGTCCTTCCTCCCCTAAAAACCAGGAGAGTTCTCCTTCCAAAAGCGATGTCTTGAAGAAATCATAGGTGCAAACCTTTGTGACTCTGGATTAGACATTTCTGAGGCAGGCACAAGCAATCCTCAAATAGAAAGATAAATGTTCTTCACTAAAATAAAAAATCTTTCATGCTTCCAAGGACTCTGTCAAGGAAGTGAAAAGATAATCCATGTAATGAGAGAACTATCTGTAAATCATATACCTAACAAGGGTCTGGTATCAGATTATACAAAGAATTCATATAAGTGAGCAAAAAAGGCAATTTTAAAATGGGAAAAAAAAAGCTTGAATAGAAATTTATGTAAAGCATACATACAAATGGCCAACAAGCACATGCAGAGATGTTCAATGTTTTTTCTCATTAGGAAAATGTAAATATAAATCAAAATGAGATACCACTTCAGACTGACAAGGGTGACTTTAATAAAAACACAACATATGTTTGGAAAGTTATGGGGAAAATGGAATTCTCATATATTACTAGTGGGAATGTAAAATGCTGTAGCCACTGAGATTGGAAAACAGTCTGTCAGTCAGTCAAAAACTTAAACATAAAGTCATATATGATGCAGCAATTGCACTCCTAGGTATATAAACAAGAAAATTAAAATCAGATGTTCACTCAAAAACATGGACAAAAATGCTCATAGCAGCATTATTCATAACAGTGAAAAAGTGTAAACATCCGAAAAAAAGTGTAAACAGCCCTCAGTTGTTGAATGGGTAAACAAAATGTGGTATAGCTATAAAATGGAGTATCATTTGGCCACAAAAAGGATTGAAGTGCTGATGCATGCTATAGCAAGTATGACCCTTGAGAACACTGTGCTAAGTAAGAGATGCAGATGCAAAGGGCATTATTCCATATACAGGAAATGCCCAGAACAAGTACATCTATTTATAGAGAAGGTAGATTAGTGTTTGTCAGGGACGGCAAAAATGGGGGAATTGGAGAGTGGCTGCCAGTAAGTACAGGCTTGCTTTCCAGCATTACAAAAGTATTCTGAAATTAGGTAGTGGTGATGGCTGCAAAACCTTTGGAATGTAGTAAAAGATGCTGAATGGTATGCATAAAGTGGAGAATTTTGTGATATATGAATTATACTTTAGAAGTAATAATAACAAAAGTAATACAGAGAGGTATCTTTCCACATCTCCATGCCCTATATTTTTATTTAAATATATTTATATGGACAAAAAGGTCCCGGCTAAGGTGATCTCAGATGGAGATGAAGAACTTGTTGGGAACTGGAGTAAAGATGACTCTTGTTATGTATTAGCAAAGAGACTGGAGGCATTTTGGCCCTGCTCTAGAGATTTCTGGACTTTGAACTTGAGCGAGATGATTTAGGGTATCTGGTGAAAGAAATTTCTAAGCAGCAAAGCATTCAAGAGGTGACCTGGGTGCTACTAAAGGCATTCAGTTTTATAAGGGAAGCAGCACATAAAAGTTTGAAAAATTTGCAGCCTGACTATGTGATAGAAAAGAAAACCCATTTTCTGGGGACAAATTCAAGCCAGCTGCAGAAATTTGCATAAGTAGCAAGGAGCCTAATGTTAATCCCTAAGACCATGGGAAAAATATCTGCAGGCCATGGCAGAGACATTCATGGCAGCCCCTCCCATCACAGGCCTGGAGGCCCAGAAGGAAAAAGTGGCTTCCTGGGCCAGACCCAGGGTCCCCATGCTGTGTGCAACCTAGAGACTTGGTACCCTGTGTCCCAGATGCTCCAGCTATGATGGAAAGGGGCCAATATACAGCTCAGGCTGTGGCTTCAGAAGGTGGAAACCCCAAGCCTTGGCAGCTTCCATGTGGTGTTGAGCCTGCAGGTGCACAGAAGTCAAGAACTGAGGTTTGGGAACTTCTGCCTAGATTTCAGAAGATGTATGGAAACATCAGGATGCCCAGGCAAAAGTTTGCTGCAGGGGTGGAGCCCTCATGGAGAACCTCTGCTAGGGCACTGTGGAAGGGAAATGTGGGGTCAGAGCCCCCAAACAGAGTCCCTACTGAGGCACTGCCTACTGGAGTTGTGAGAAGAGAGCCACTGTCCTCCAGACCCCAGAATGGTGGATGCACTGACAGCTTGCACTGTGTGCCTGCGAAAGCCACAGATACTCAATGCCAGCCCATGAAAGCAGCTGGGAAGGAAGTTGTACCCTGCAAAGCCACAGGCGCAGAGCTGCCCAAGACCATGGGAACCCACCTCTTACATCAGCATGACCTGGATGTGAGACCTGGAGTCAAAGAAGATCATTTTGGAGTTTTAAAATTTGACTGTCTCACTGGATTTTGGACTTACATGGGCCCTGTAACCCATTTGTTTTGGTCAATTTCTCTGATTTAGAATAGCTGTATTTACCCAATACCTGTAACCCCACTGTATCCAGGAAGTCATTAGTTTGCTTTTGATGTTAAAGGCTTAGAGGTGGAAGGGACTTGCCTTTTCTCAGATGAGACTGTGGACTGTGGACTTATAGGTTAATGCTAAAATGTTAAGATTTGGGGGGACTGTTGAGAATGCACGATTGGTTTTGAAATGTGAGGACATGAGATTTGGAGGCACCAGGGGAAGAATGATATGGTTTGGCTGTGTCTCTACCCAAATCTCAATTTGAATTGTATCTCCCAGAATTTCCACGTGTTGTGGGAGGGACCTAGGGGGAGGTAATTGAATCATGGGGGCAGGTCTTTCCCGTGCTATTCTCATGATAGTGAATAAGTCTCACAAGATCTGATGGGTTTATTAAGGGTTTCTGCTTTGGCTTCTTCCTCATTTTCTCTTCCCACCACCATGTAAGAAGTGTCTTTCACCTCCTGCCATGATTCTGAGGTCTCCTCAGCCATGCAGAACTGCAAGTCCAATTAAACCTTTTTCTTCCCAATCTCGGGTATATCTTTATCAGCAGTGTGAAAATGGACTAATATAATCACTGATCATTAGAGAAATGAAAATCAAAACCATAATGAGATGCCATCTCACACCAGTCAGAATGGCTATTATTAAAAACTCAAAAAATAACAGACGCTGGTGAGGTTGTGGAGAAGAAGGAATGCTTATACACTGCTGGTGGGAATGTAAATTAGTTCAACCGTTGTGAAAAGCAGTGTGGCAATTCCTCAAAGAACTTAAAACAGAACTACCATTCAACCCAGCAATCCCATTACTGGGTATATACCCAAAAGAAAATAAATCATTCTACCATAAAGATACATGCACATGTATGTTCACTGCAGAACTATGCACAATAGCAAAGACATGGAAACAACTTAAATGCCCATCAATGGCAGATTGGATAAAGAAAATGTGGTACATATATATCATGGAATACTATGCAGCCTTAAAAAACAACAAAATCATATTCTTTGCAGGAATATAGATGGAGCTGGAGGCCAACATCCCTAGCAAACTAATGCAGGAAAAGAAAACCAAATACCTCATGTTCTCACTTATAAGTGGGAGCTAAATAATAAGTACCAATGGGCACAAAGAGGACAACAACAGATACTGGAGCCTACTTGAGGAAGGAGAGTGGGAGAAGAAAGAGGTTCAGGAAAAATAACTGTTGGGTACTATCTTAGTACCTGGGTGAAAATATGGTCTCTACACCATACCCCCATGACATGAGTTTGCCTATATTTAAAAAATCTGCACATGTACCCCTGAAGCTAAAATAAAATTTACAAAAAAGAAATCCATAACACCTACAAAAAGAAAGAATACAAATTGAAGCTCTACTATATTATCTATGAGGATACATTATCTATTAGGATTAATAGATAGACAAATCAAGAATTTAAATATACATAATAAATATAATAATAAATATTCTCCAAAATATTGGAGCTATATTGCATATTATTCACCAAATGGGGGCATTGAGGTATAAAGAAGAACGAAGTAGAAATATTAGACATGAAATATATAACTTTACCCACCGATGGAATAAATAACCAAATGGCTACAGCCAAACAATGATCAAGTAAAGGAACTCTCCCAGAAAACATCAGGCAGGAAGAAAGGCACAGAGACTAGAAATGAAAAGGTAAGAGACTGTGAAGATAGAACAAGAAAGGAGTCTTTAAATAGTAGAAAAAATAAATGTCAATAAAATATAAGAATAACCAACAATTTTCCAAAATTGGAGAGAGATGAAGCACCTCATATTGGAAGGGCTCAGAGAAGATATTTGAGAAAAGCTTACCTAAATGTATTATATACTACATATATATAGAAACTATATATAGATATACATAGATATATATTATATATAATATATAGATATACATATATTATACATAATATATAGATATACATATATATTATATATTATATATACACATATAATATATGGATATACATAGTTACATATTTTTTATATATATACACACATATATATATATAGGTTTGTTTTTTTTTTTGTTTTTTTTTTTTTTTTGAGACAAGATCTCACTCCCATCACCCAGGCTGGAGTGCAGTGGCACTATCATCACTTACTTCAGCATTCACTTCCTGGGCTCAGATGATTCTCCCACTTCACCTTTCTGACCCCCCTGACCACCATGCCTGGCTAATTTTTGTATTTTTTTGATAGAGGTGGGGTTTCGGTATGCTGCCCAGACTGGCCTCAAACTCCTAAGCCCAAGAGATCTGCCCACCTTGGCCTCCCAAAGTGCTGGTATTACAGGCATGAGCCACCACTCCTGGCCATCCAAATGCATTATAATAAATTTTAAAACATCAAAGACGAGGAGAGAAAAAGTTTTCTAAGTGTTCTGAGATAAAGAACAAATCAGCTGATCCTTGAACAACACAGGTTTGAACTGTGTAGGTCCACTTATACACAGATTCTTTGCAATAAATAGAGTTGGCCCTCTGTATCTGTTCATGTCTACAACCAAAAAGATTGAAAATACAGTATTCATAAGATGTGCAATTTGCTGATACCGAAGACTGACTTTTCATATAAGAGGTTCTACCAAGGCAACTTCGGGGCTAGAGTATGCATGGATTTTGGTATTGACAGCAGGCGTTGAGGGGGAGAGTGGGATCCTGGAACCAATGCCTGTGGATACCTAGGGACAACGTACAAACAAGAATCCAACTCAGGTCATATGGTGTGAGAAGGTAACGCAGTAATATTTTCAAACCAATCAATGAAAGAAACCTTTAATCTAGAATTTTAAACAAAAATAACACTTAAAAGCAATAACCCTTAAAATACAAGAACAATATTCTCAACTATTGAACATCTCAGCAGACTTAGCACACAAAGACTGAACTTCCATTCACAATTGCTTC
Organism: Macaca fascicularis; assembly: GCF_037993035.2. Classification (NCBI taxonomy): domain Eukaryota; kingdom Metazoa; phylum Chordata; class Mammalia; order Primates; family Cercopithecidae; genus Macaca; species Macaca fascicularis. Next base: position 126,104,204 of record NC_088375.1, on the reverse strand, counting down.
AAAGAGAATCAAATACCTAGGAATCCAACTTACAAGGGATGTAAAGGACCTCTTCAAGGAGAACTACAAACCACTGCTCAGTGAAATAAAAGAGGACACAAACAAATGGAAGAACATACCATGCTCATGGATAGGAAGAATCAATATCGTGAAAATGGCCATACTGCCCAAGGTTATTTATAGATTCAATGCCATCCCCATCAAGCTACCAATGACTTTCTTCACAGAATTGGAAAAAACTGCTTTAAAGTTCATATGGAACCAAAAAAGAGCCCGCATCTCCAAGACAATCCTAAGTCAAAAGAACAAAGCTGGAGGCATCACACTACCTGACTTCAAACTATACTACAAGGCTACAGTAACCAAAACAGCATGGTACTGGTACCAAAACAGAGATATAGACCAATGGAACAGAACAGAGTCCTCAGAAATAATACCACACATCTACAGCCATTTGATCTTTGACAAACCTGAGAGAAACAAGAAATGGGGAAAGGATTCCCTATTTAATAAATGGTGCTGGGAAAATTGGCTAGCCATAAGTAGAAAGCTGAAACTGGATCCTTTCCTTACTCCTTATACGAAAATTAATTCAAGATGGATTAGAGACTTAAATGTTAGACCTAATACCATAAAAATCCTAGAAGGAAACCTAGGTAGTACCATTCAGGACATAGGCATGGACAAAGACTTCATGTCTAAAACACCAAAAGCAACGGCAGCAAAAGCCAAAATTGACAAAAGGGATCTCATTAAACTAAAGAGCTTCTGCACAGCAAAAGAAACTACCATCAGAGTGAACAGGCAACCTACAGAATGGGAGAAAATTTTTGCAATCTACTCATCTGACAAAGGGCTCATATCCAGAACCTACAAAGAACTCAAACAAATTTACAAGAAAAAAACAAACAACCCCATCAAAAAGTGGGCAAAGGATATGAACAGACATTTCTCAAAAGAAGACATTCATACAGCCAACAGACACAAGAAAAAATGCCCATCATCACTCACCATCAGAGAAATGCACATCAAAACCACAATGAGATACCATCTCACACCAGTTAGAATGGCAATCATTAAAAAGTCAGGAAACAACAGGTGCTGGAGAGGATGTGGAGAAATAGGAACACTTTTACACTGTTGGTGGGATTGTAAACTAGTTCAACCATTATGGAAAACAGTATGGCGATTCCTCAAGGATCTAGAACTAGATGTACCATATGACCCAGCCATCCCATTACTGGGGATATACCCAAAGGATTATAAATCATACTGCTATAAAGACACATGCACACGTATGTTTATTGTGGCACTATTCACAATAGCAAAGACTTGGAATCAACCCAAATGTCCATCAGTGACAGACTGGATTAAGAAAATGTGGCACATACACACCATGGAATACTATGCAGCCATAAAAAAGGATGAGTTTGTGTCCTTTGTAGGGACATGGATGCAGCTGGAAACCATCATTCTTAGCAAACTATCACAAGAACAGAAAACCAAACACCGCATGTTCTCACTCATAGGTGGGAACTGAACAATGAGATCACTTGGACTCGGGAAGGGGACCATCACACACCGGGGCCTATCAGGGGGAGGGGGGAGGGGGGAGGGATTCCATTGGGAGTTATACCTGATGTAAATGACGAGTTGATGGATGCTGACGAGTTGATGGGTGCAGCACACCAACATGACACAAGTATACATATGTAACAAACCTGCACGTTATGCACATGTACCCTAGAACTTAAAGTATAATAATAATAATAAATAAAAAAAGAAAAAAGAAAACACTCTTGGAAGAGGCACTCCAGCAAACAGAGAAATAAACCCAGGAGAACATTAAAACATAAAGAAAAGCAAGGATAAATAAATAAAGTCAGCTAAAATATATTATTTTTTAGAAAAGGCAAAGATACACACTGTACACATACAATTATATCCAATAAAATCCACTAAAATTCTAGATAGTACCAAGAAAATATGGGTTATGGCAAAAAACAAATGGAAGTAAGACTATTTTGAAGTATACCTATATTGTTTAGGAGAAGATACAGATTGAACTTGAGAAGAAAAACACCATGAGAGACTGTTAAAAGGAACAACTAATCAAAAAGATATAAAAATCATGAACATATATACACGTTAACCACATTGCCTCAAAATATTTTCAGCAACAACCAATGGAAATACAGGAAGAAATAAATTAACAACTATACTTGCTAGTTTTAAAAATATTCTTCTCAGAATTTTACAGATCAAACGGAATAAATATTATAATGCATATAAAATAAGAAGCTTTAGCTTAATTGATTTATATAGAAATTTACATGCAACAAGCAAAAAAATATGTATTATTTTTAGGATGCATGCATAGAATATATTTTTTTAAATCGACCATTTAATAGGCTACAAAGGAAGCCACAATAAATTCCCAGGAATCTATATCATACCCTCTATAATTCCTGACTATATTTCAATATCATACATAACAAAAGGATGTCTTTAAAAGGAAATCTTTGGCCAGAAAATTATGCACACATATAAAATAAAGATATATCTAATTAATTCTAGGATTAAAGAGGAAATCTCAGAGAGAAATTGTAAAATGAATGGTGCCTGAACGACAATACAAACACCATATATCAAAACATATATGGTATCACTTGGAGCCTAGGAAAGAAAAACTCATAGAATACAGGTACCAGTAGTTTGAAAAACACAAAAAATACATCCTTCACTAAACATGAAATGGTGAAAACATGGTAGCACTCTGTGTTAGTCAGGGCTCTCCAGAAAGACAGAACCAATAGGATGGATGGAGAGAGAGAGAGACAGACAGACAGACAGATGGATCGATAGTTTATTGCAGAAATTTATTCACTGGGCTCATGCAATTATGGAGGCTGAGAAGTCCAAGGGTGAGGGGCCACATCTGTGAGAACCTGCTCACTGATGGGGATTTTCTGCAAATTACCATTCTTGTAGGTCAAAAACAGTTGGATATCAGAAATTTCATATAGTTCATATCATTATTCTCATTTTACTGATGAAATTGAAGCACCGACGGATTCAATAACTTGCCCAACTTACACAGCCAATCAGTCATTGTCAACGTTATAATTTGAGACTAGGAAGTGTAGTTTCAGAGTCTGTCTCTTAACCAGTATGCTATACTGCACTGCTTCTTGGAAATTATCTCCATGGAAGCAAAAAAGGCATTTAATAAATCTCATCACTGATTTATCATTAAAAAATATATGTCTGACTGAAAGTAAAGAGCAGTTGTCCAGGGATAGGTAGAAGAGTAGAGATTAACTGTAAACAAGTACCCGGAATTTTTGGGATAATGGAAATGTTCTAAAAATGGATTATGGTGATTGTTGTACTGTTCTCGTAATTTACTAAAATAATTGAATTTATTTGCACTCTTACAATGGGTGAATTTTATGTTATATAAATGTATTTAAATAATTCTATTTTTAAAATTCTGAAAACTTCCTTAGTTTGCTAATAATTATAAGAACAACATAGCAAGCATCATATTTAATAGAAGAAATTTTAGAAGCATTTAAAAAAATGCTTCATGAATAAGAAACAATGATTGCCATCCCTGCTACCATCTAACATAGTACTGAAGATTCTGGCCAAAGATATAAGCTAAAAAGATTTTCATGTGGGAACTAAAACAAAAGAAATAAAATCATTAAGAAAATATAAACAAGGCAAAACAAAAGCATTAATTGTTATAATAAATAAGAGAGTTCAGCAAAGTACCACATAGAAGATCAAATTACAAAAAGGAGTTTCTGAAAGCAGAAATAATCAAGTGGAAAATTTAATAGGAAAGAAGATACATTCACAATAGTGGCAAAATCTATACAGCATCTAAGATTTAACCTAATAAAGAGTACAGAAGACCATTTCAGGGAAAAAAATGTAACACTCTGTATAATAATATAACAAGAGATCTGAATAGAGAGAATTTGATCATGTTTGTGGATACAGTAACTTAAAATTATGAAAATACCTATTTTACCCAAATTAGTCTATAAATTCAATGCTGCAATGGATTGAATGTTTGTATCCCCCTCCACCATCAATTCAAATGTTGAAACCCTCATTCCAGTGTGATGGTATTTGGAGGTGGGGCCTTTGAGAAATAGTTACCTCAGGAGCCTCATAAGAAGTCAGACAGCTAGCTAGCTCCCTTCCCATACTATATGAGGATGGCAAGAAGATGGCCCTCTGTCAACCAGGAAGAGGGCATTCCCCAAGAACCCAACCATGCTGGCAACCTGATCTACGACTTCCAGCTTTCAGAACTCTGAAAAATAAATGCCTGCAGTTTAAGTAGCCCAGTATATATAGCATCATGAACTGGCTAAGACAGAAATGAGGCAACGCAATAACAAGTACATGAAAATGTGGAAGCAGTCTTGGAAGTGGGTAACGGGCAGAGGCTACAAGAACTGTGAAGTACGTGCTAGAAAATGTCAATGCTGCCATGATGGGATTTTAAAGGCAAGTGTGATTATGGCTCAGAAATAAAAGAGGACAGCTGTATGGAAAGCTTCTGTGTTCTTAAGACAGTACATAATTATGAATGATGTTAGATGGTAGAGGCCATTCTGACAAAACCTCAAATGGAAATGATGAAACATGTTATCGGAAACTAGAGGAAAGCCCATCCTTATTACAAAGTGGTAAAAAACTTGGCTGAATTGTATTTATGTTCTAGTGTTTTGTGGAATGTGGAACTTGTAAGTGATGAAACTGGATAGTTAGCAGAGGAAATTTCTAGGCAAAGTGTTGAAGGAGTGGCTTACTTCTTCCCGATCACTTATAGAAAAACGTAAGAAGAGAGAAATAAGTTGAACATGGAATCGTTAACCAAAAAGGAACCAAAACTTAAATATTTGAAAAATTCTGAACTGTTAATGTTACAAAAAAATTTTTAAAAAGCATGTTCAGAAGACAACACTAAGGGTATGGTGAACTAACCACTTGAAAAGGAGATTCGTGTAAGTGTGAACCATGGACTTAATCAGCCATCTCAACAGAAACCAGGAACAGAGATAGGGCAATTCTAGCAGAAATTAGCAAGAGGAAATCTCGAGCAAGCTGAGACTAAAAGAAAGAGAAAATAGGATACAATTAAGGAAGACCATCAGACTTCTTAGAACTTCAGGACTACAGGACTCAACCACTAAACAGCAAACATGCACTATCCAAAACAAGGGAAGAAGGACTCCAAAGGAGATTCAGAAATCCACAGAGCTGCCACTCCCACCATCGGCCCAGAGTGCCATGGGCTGAGCCTGAGAATGGGGCTGCCTCCACCTCAGTTTCAAAGGGTGGGACCTACACCCAGCAGAGCCATGGGGCAGGGCTGTTGGGACCCACTGGGATACCACCCCCACTGGGCAGAGTCATAAAAGAGGAACCACTGCCACCATGAGTCCAGAGGGTAGAACATCAAAATGATTATTCTTGAGCCTTAAGATCTCACAGAGCTTGCCTTGCTATTAACTTGCCTAGGATCCATCTTTCCTTTCCTTCTTTCCTCTGTCTCTCTTTCGGAATGGGAATGTCTCTCCTATGCCTATATATTTTGGAAGCACATAACTTGCTTACTTTCACAGGTTCACGGCTGGAGAAAAATTTGCCTCAGGATGAATTGTACTTCAAATCTTACCCACATCCAATTTACATGATAGTTAGATGAGACTTTGGACTTCAGACTTTTAAAGATAATGCTGGAACCGGTTAAGTATTTGGGGGCTGTTGGAATGGAATGGATTTATTTTGCATGTGAGAAGAACATGAACTTGGGGGAGCCAGGGGAAGAATGCAATGAATGAAATGTATGTCTCCAAATTCATATATTGAAATCCTAATCGAAATGTGATGATATTTGGAGTTGGGGGCCTTAGGGACACAACTAGGTCATGAGAGTGAATCCATCATAATTGGAATTAGTGCCTTTACAAGATGACACCAGAGGGCTAGCTAGCTCTCTTTCCACTATGTGAGGGAATAAAAAGAAGACAGCCCTCTGTACACCAGGAAAAGTGCACTCACCAAGAACCTGACTATATCAGCACGCTGATCTCAAATTTCTAACCTCCAGAACTCTCAGAAATCAAGATTTGTTGTTTGAATCACCTGGCACATGGTAATTTCTTAGAGCAGCCCAAACCAAGACAAATGTAATCACAATCAAGTTTCTGAAAATATACAGTTGAAATTAAGAAAATCAAAAATTCAGTTGAAATTAAGAAAATCTAAAATCTAAAATAGAGGTTCTTCTTTTTTTAAAAAAAACTAAGCTAATTTTGATAAGAAAGATCCTTTCCCCATTGCTTGTTTTTGTCAGTTTTGTCGAAGATCAGATGTGTGGTGTTAATTCTGAGGCCTCTGTTCTGTTCCATTGATCTATATATCTGTTTTGGTATCAGTACCATACTGTTTTGATTAGTGTAGCCTTCTAGTACAGTTAGAAGTCATGTAGTCTGATGCCTCCAGTTTTGTTCTTTTTGCTTAGAATTGTCTTGGCTATACAGGCTCTTTTTTGGTTCCATATGAACTTTACAGTAGTTTTTTCTAGTTCTGTGAAGAAAGTCAATGGTAGCTTGATGGGAATAGCATTGAATCTATAAGTTACTTTGGACAGTATGGCCATTTTCATGATATTGATTCTTCCTATCCATAAGCACGGAATGTTTTTCCATTTGTTTGTGTCCTCTCTTATTCCCTTTAGCAGTGGTTTATAGTTCTCCTTGAAGAGGTGCTTCACATTCCTTATAGGTTGTATTCCTAGGCATTTTATTTTATTTGCAGCAATTGTGAATTGGAGTTCACTCATGATTTGGCCCTCTGTTTGTCTATAATTGGTGTATAGGAATGCTTGTGATTTTTGCACATTGAATTTGTATCCTGAGACTCTGCTTATCAGCTTAAGGAGTTTTGGGGCTGAGATGATGGAGTTTTCTAAATATACAATCATGTCATCTGCAAACAGAGACAATTTGACTTCCCCTCTTCCTATTTGAATACCCCTTATTTCTTTCTCTCGCCTGATTGCCCTGGCCAGAACTTCCAACACTATGTTGAATAGGAGTGGTGAGAGAGGGCATCCTTGTCTTGTGCTGGTATTCAAAGGGAATGCTTCCAGCTTATGCCCATGGAGTATAATACTGGCTATGGGTTTGTCATAAATAACTCTTATTATTTTGAGATATGTTGCGTCAATACCTAGTTTATTAAGAGGTTTTAGCATGAAGGGGTGTTGAATTTTATCGAAGGCCATTTCTGCATCTATTGAGATAATCATGTGGTTTTTGTCACTGGTTCTGTTTATGTGATGGATTACATTTTGATTTCTGTATGTTAAACCAGCTTGCATCCCAAGGATGAAGCCAACTTGATCGTGATGGACAAGCTTTTTGATGTGCTGCTGGATTTGGTTTGCCAGTATTTTATTGAGGATTTTCGCATCAATGTTCATCAAAGATACTGGCCTGAAATTTTCTTTTTTTGTTGTGTGTCTGCCAGGTTTTGGTATCAGGATGATGCTGGTCTCATAAAATGAGCTAGGGAGGAGTCCATCTTTTTCTATTGTTTGGAATAGTTTCAGAAGGAATGGTACCAGATCCTTTTTGTACCTCTGATAGAATTTGGCTGTGAATCCATCAGGTCCTGGGCTTTTTTTGGTTGGTAGGCTACTAATTACTGCCTGAATTTCAGAACTCGTTATTGGTCTATTCAGGGATTCGACTTCTTCCTGGATTAGTCATGGGAGGGTGTATGTGTCCAGGAATTTATCCATTTCTTCTAGATTTTCTAGTTCATTTGCATAAAGGTGTTTATAGTATTCTCTGATGGTAGTTTGTATTTCTGTGGGGTCAGTGGTGATATTCCCTTTATCTTTATTGTGTCTATTTGATTGTTCTCTCTTTTCTTCTTTATTAGTCTGGCTACTATTCTATTTTGTTAATCTTTTCAAAAAACCAGCTTCTGGATTCATTGATTTTTTGAAGAGTTTTTTGTGTCTCTATTTCCTTCAGTTCTGCTCTCATCTTAGTTATTTCTTCTCTTCTGCTAACTTTTGAATTTGTTTGCTCTTGCTTCTTTAGGATCCCCTATTCAATAAATGGTGCTGGAAAAACTGGCTAGCCATATGCAGAAAACTCAAACTGGTCCCCTTCCTTATACCTTGTACAAAAATTAACTCAAGATGGATTAAAGACTTAAACGTAAAACCTAAAATCATAAAAACCCTAGAAGAAAACCTAGGCAATAGCATTCAGGACATAGGCATGGACAAAGACTTCATAACTAAAACACTAAAAGCAATTGCAACAAAAGCCTAAATTGACAAATAGGATCTAAGTAAATTAAAGATCTTATGCTCAGCAAAAGAAACTATCATCAGAGTGAACAGGCAACCTACAGAATGGGAGAAAACTTTTGAAATTTATCCATCTGATGAAGGTCTAATATCCAGAATCTACAAGGAACTTAAACAGATTTACAAGAAAAAAACAACCACATCAAAAAGTGGGCAAAGGATACAAACAGACACTTCTCTAAATAAGACATTCAGGCAGCCAACAAACATATGAAAACAAGTTCATCCTCACTGATCATTAAAGAAATGCAAATCAAAACCACAATGAGATAGCATCTCATGCTAGTTAGAATGGTGATCATTAAAAAGTTAGAAAACAACACGCTGGAGAGGACGTGGAGAAACAGGAACACTTTTACACTGTTGGGAGTGTAAATTAGTTCAACCATTGCAGAAGACAGTGTGGAGATTCCTCAAGGATCTAGAACCAGAAATACCATTTGACACATCAATCTCATGATTGGGTATATATCCACGCACACATATGTTTATTGCAGCACTATTCACAATAGCAAAGACTTGGAACCAACCCAAATGCCCATCAATTATAGACTGGATAAAGTAAATGTGGCACATATACACCATGGAATACGATGCAGCCATAAAAACTAATGAGTTCATGTCCTTTGCAGGAACATAGATGAAGCTGGAAACCATCATTCTCAGCAAACTAACACAGGAACAGAAAACCAATCACCACATGTTCTCACTCATAAGTGGAAGTTGAATGATGAGAACACATGGACACAGGGAGGGAAACATCACATACCAGGGCCTGTCAGGGGGTGAGGGGGAAAGGGAGGGAGAACATTAGGACTAATACCTAATGCATGCAGGGCTTAAAACCCAGGTAATGGGTTGATGGGTGCAGCAAACCACCATGGCACATGTATACCTATGTAACAAACCTGTATATTCCACACATATATCCCAGAAATTCAAGTATAATACATAAATAAATAAATAAATAAATAAATAAATGAAAAAAATAAATACAATGAATAATTATTTTAAGATAAGAAAAATCAATGAGGGAAGGAAGACAAAGAGGAAGTATTTACCAGATTTACCAGGTCAGTATTATGCTACACAACCATAGTCATAAAGGCAGTTCAATACTGGCATTAAAAAAAAAAAAAAAAACAATGGAACAGAAAAGAGAGCTCAAGAAAATATCATATCCAAGTATTTATGGAAGCTTGATGTGTGAGAAAATTCCCTCTACATATAAAAACAATAAAATCAGAGCCCTGCTTTTAATCGTATAGAAATCTGAACTAACAGATGCATTAAAGGCCTAAATGTAAAAGCAGAAACCATAGAATTAATAGAAGATAGAGAACATCTTTGTGACCAAGAGGTATGAAAGTACTTCTTAAATAAGATACCACAATTGTAAACCATTACATATTTTGTGGATTTACTCACCAAAAATCAAAGATTTCTGTTTAACCAGGAATATCATGGACAAAACAAAGAAACAACAGACAAATGGCATACTAGAAAAAATACGTGCAAGTCTGAGTACACCAAAGATTACTATCTAGGAAAATATGTAACTCTTATGAAACGTTAGGGACATGATAGAAAATCCATAAAAAACTAGATAAAGCATATAAACAGACAATTCATAGAAAAGAACATGTGAATATCATCTTCCTATGAAGAGATGTTCAGAATGTACTAGGAATCAAGGAGATGCATGTTAAAACAATGAAATTCTACTTTATGCCCAACAGAACAGCAAATACTATAAAACTGAATAATACCAAGTAATAAACAACACATAAAGAAATGGGAACCTTCATACATTCTGGCAGGAGTGTGAATTGCTACAGCTAGCCATTCTGGAAAAAAAAATATGGCAATATTTCATGAAATTAAAATAAAATTGAATCTGGATACCTTAGCAGTTGTAAAATGTATTCCCTCTGACAAAACTGTGTGAAATTCTCTAAAGTACATAAAAGGAAAGCATTTTTTATGGGTGAAGTTGGAGAAAAATATAGATGTCCATTTCTTGGCGAATAGACAAGAAAGAAGTAATAAGTTCATACTATGAGTCTGTTAGAAGCAATAGATTAGATGAGCATATAACGTCAAGGACAAATCATAAAGTAAGAAATCAGATGTGGCCTCTAGCACAACACTAGCTATACAAATCAAAAACACATGTGTGAAACAATACTACATGCATCCTAAGAATATGTAAATATATAAATATCCTAGAACACAAATGAAACATATTAGATAGAATAAGTGCCTATCATAACAACTAACATGTATTGAACACGTACGTGCTCAGTCCTGTTTTAAATATACTAACTAATGTACTAATTCTCAAAACGTTTATCATTTTTATCTCTACTATATAACTGAGGAAAATGATGCACAGAGAGGTTGATATAGCAAGTGGGTGGCAGATGTGGAATTCAAGCCCAGGCAGTCCAGAGCCTGTACTCTTTGCTTCCCCTATGTTCTCTATGGAGAGGAGGCAAAAACTCAGGAGGGTGAATGAGAATAGTATGCCATGAAAAAATAATTAACTTAACCCCTACACCTGAGATCTGCAAACGGAAACAAAGTCTTCAATTACAAGATCTCCTTGTTACAACTCCAAGTCAAGTGCTTATATAACATGAGCAGGTAGATTATTAAATATTTGACCCTTTCTGGTTCTAAAATTTTCAAATCCTAATATTTGACTTTATGTTTTTAATGACAGAAGACCAATTAAATACAGCATATCTGTAAAAAAAGAAAAATATATTATTTTTTACTTTTCTAGGACGATCTAAATACTATGTCATGGAAATTAATTCTTAACACAAAGTAGGCACTTTCAACAGGTAGATTATGATGTTGAGTTCTAGGTTTTGCTATGTTTATACACGTAATACTAATACCCCTCGTTAAATTAGCAGAACATTATTGGGGGGAAATATTGTAAGTTTAGCCCCTGAGGCTGCAAGGATTGTAGGGGTGATATTATCATAACAGCTATGACATTTAGAACAAAATAAAAACAAAGTAAAATACAAAGTAATCTTACAGTAGAACGCTTCCAGAAATGAATAATTTCAGTGATATTTATTGCAGGATGCAGTAAAAAGTAGTACTTCCATTCATCCTAGTCTACTGTCATTGACCCATCAGTATCCACGCTGAAATTTTTTAAAAAAGAAAATAGTGTTTGAAACATTTATATCAAAGTTAGCACCACTATAAAAATAAATACTTATTAAATATTTATTGTTGGAACCACTCCTTTGGACTTCATGAAATTACTGTATTTTCATATTGTTATTTAAATGGACTTTATTTTTTAAGCAATTTTAGATTTTCAGAAAAATTGAGATGATAATACAGAGAGTCCCATATATCCCCACACTCAGTTTCCCCATTGGTAACATTTCACATTATTATGGTACATTTGTTATAATTAATGAACCAATATTATTAATTGCTACATTATTATTCACTAAAGTCCATGCTTTATTCAGAGTTTCTTCATTTTTAACTAATGTCCTCTCTTTGTTTCAGGATCCCAGCTGAAATGGCACATTCTATTTAGTCATCACATCTCCTTAGGCTCTCTTGGCTATGATAGTTTCTCTTTCCTTGTTTTTGATAACCTTGATACTTCAAGGAGTGCTGATCAGGTAATTGGCAGAATGCCTCTCTAGTGGATTTTATTCCGTATTGCTTTTTAATTATTTACTTGTATGTATTTCTCCCATATTTTCCTATGATATTTTGAAGGGAAAGACCAAGTCATCTGTGTATCTCCAACACTTAGCCTTCCATAAATATCTGTTGAATCAATGAATAAATGGATGAAAAGTGAATAAAACTGATTGAAGGGTAATTTTATATCTTTTGGCTCTTCAAGTATTATTTTTACTTCTGATCCTTTTCTCCCTATTTATAGCTTTTTAATCAACTTTAAAACAACCTTTTATTAATTTAAAAACTCACTTTTTACCATGGAAAATTTAGGATTTACTCAATTTTTAAGCATCTCAATTTTTTTAAGTTGTTTCATTGTCTGACTAAAAGGTGGAATTAGTGAAATGCTTTTTAGGTAGCATTATTGTAAATACAAATTCTAAAAAACAAATTCCATTCTGCCAACAAAATGATTATTACAATTTCCAGTTCTAGCCAAGACAAAATAGTGGCTACAGAACTTAGATTGCCACTGTAAACCAATCTGAAACTGGACACAATATATGAAACAACTGTTTTCAGGCATTGGTCTACAAACAGGACAGGGTTGTGATACTTGAGAGAAGGAAACCGAGAAGTTGAGCTCTCCATTGATTCTCGTTTTTGGCTGGGGACACTTCAAATAGTAGCATAGACAAGTAGGAGCCTAAATTAAGAACAGGTGGGTAGAATAAACAAAGATTGGAGCTCAGGGTTGCTGAGACGGCAGGAATTTTCAGGTCAAATTTTGGACAGTGTTCCAGAAACTATACAGGTAACCTTGAATCTTTGGCCGAATACTAAGCTACACTTGACTCCATCGGCCTGACAAAAACAGCTACTGAAGGACTGTGAGTTTGTAGAAATTCAGTAGCTGAGCAATACTGGAGTTCAAAAAAGAAAGCAAAGTTGGAAGTGAGGGCAAGAAACATTACAAACAGGGGGAACTAAAAAAAAGCAACCACTGACATCAGAGTCAGCTCTTGATAGCAGACATCTTTGTTGTTGTTGTTGTTTGTTTGTTTTTTGAGAAGGAGTTTGGCTCTTGTCGCCAAGCCCAAGCTGGAGTGCAGTGGCACGATCTACGCTCACGGTAACCTCCGCCTCACAGGTTCAAGTAATTATCCTGCCTCAGCCTCCTGAGTAGCTGAGATTACAGGCACCTGCCACCACACCCAGCTAATTTTTGTGATTTTAGTAGAGACAGGGTTTCACCATGTTGGCCAGGCTGGTTTCGAACTCCTGACCTCAGGTGATCCACCTGCCTCGGCCTCCCAAAGTGCTGGGATTACAGGCGTGAGCCACTGCGCCTGGCCAATAGTAGATATCTTTAGTGATAACTTCAAAGTGCTGGAAAAAAAAAAAAATTCAACCTAGAATGCAACTGCAATAAAAATAACCTTCAAAAATGAAGGTTATATAAAGACATTTTCAGGTAAACTAAATAGTCCCTACAAAATTCACCTGTGGGCAATGTGGACCGCTTCAATCTGCTTTGCCTTATGACACTACATTGTAATCATCTGGAACTATCTACTAGCCTGAAACCCTCAAGTGGGGACTTTGGCATGTCCACAACTGCATCTTTTGTAGCTACAGCTATGACTGATGTTTATAGAAGTTCTATAAATAAATTTTGAATAAATCATTGCTATCAGTAATTCATAATTAATCAGAGTATGATTCAGCAGTGTATTTCAAATTTTCCAAAAACAGTATAGCAACATATAATTTTGTGAGTAATGGCTTATAAAATACCATTTGTCATATCAATGAAAAAAATCCATAGATTGACAAAACTCCCAAGTTTCTATCAAACTTGACCTATCTGTTACTTCTTTTTTAAAAATATCCTAGTTTTTATTTTAAGAAAGCTTATTTCTTGTTTAATTACTTACGAATAGAGAACATATTCTGTATGATTCCAGTTCTTTATTAAAATATTTCACATTTCCTTTATGACCCACTGTATGGGCAAATCTTATCAATGTCCTACGTGTGCTTTAAGAGAAACATATTCTTCAGTTTTCAAGTGTAATATTCTATGAATGTTTTCTAGGTAACGGTTGGTGATGGTATTGCTATATTTAATCTTTAATGGCATTTTCTATCTGCTTGTTCTATTAAATGCTGAGAAATCTGAGTTAAACTCTCTTACTATAATCATTGACTACTTATCTTTTCTTCCTTGTACATTTGTTAATTCTTGATTTATAAATTTGGGCTATATTATTAAACCTATACAAATTTAGAATTCTATCTTCTGGGTAAATAAAATCCCTAATCATTACAAAATGCCCCTTTTTATTTTTGTAATGTTTTGCTTTCTCCATCCTTTTCTTCTAACACTTCCATTTACTTAAAAATATACCTCTTGTAACAGTATGTAATTAGATTTTGTCCACAGCAACAGCCAAAATATTCTGTCAGATATAAGATACAGATTAACAGGATATATTTCATGTTAAGACATAAAAGATAGAATCATAAAACAATCAAGAAATAATAAACTATAAGGAATTATCAAACGTATCTGAAAAAGAACCAAATGACATAAACTTCTATAAGTAAAAAATTGTTAATAAACTCAATAGAATGGTTAAGTGAAGAAAAGAGATAGATGAAGAGGGGAATTGAAGATATATTTGAAGGACTTACCCAGAATGCTGCACAGAAAAAGAAAAAAGTAGAAAATATTTTAAAAAGACAAAGAAAATGAAGAGCAAACTGTATTTTAAAATATAAAGATTGAGATTTTTTTTAAACTGTCATAAGACATTAACTCATAGTTTCAAGAAGTACAACATTAACACTGAGGAAGTAAAATTAATAAAAAGAAAGCAAGACAGGCCTATTCACTAGATAAAAAGCTACAGAACCCAAAAGACAAAAAGAAGATCATAAGAGAACACAGAGAGAAGAGACAAATCCCCTACCAAGGATCAATATAAAGACTAGCCCAATCTTCCATCTAGTCGTTTAATCTAACAACAGTAGAATAATATCTCAAAGTTCTGAGTAAAAATACTTGTCAAACTAAAACTGTGTATCAAGCAAAACTCTCTTTCCAGAACAAAAGTGAAATAGACATGCTTTCAGATGCTCAACAACTAAGAGTTAAGTACCAATATATTTCCACTAAAAGAATTTCCAAAGGATGCAGTTCATGAAGAAAAATTATCCTGGATGAGTAGTGTGGGATGCAAGGAAGAATGGTGAGTAAATAAGATTCTAAATACAAAAACATCAATCAAATTTTCTCTATAAAATAACAATTACAATACCTATTTGTTCAGTTTAAAAAGAGAATAAAACAGCATATAAATTAGGAGAGGGGTAACTGGAGCTAAAAGTGTTCTAAACTCTACTGTTTGCAGAGGGTATAAAGATTTTGTTTAACTTCAGCCTTTAAATTAAACTTGTATAGTAAAATTTCAAGCCTAACTACTACCAAGAAACAAAGTATATAAATCCAAACCACTAAAAAAAAAAAATAAGAAAAAAGATGAGAAAAATTTATAGAAAAGAAAGGAAAAAGAAAAAAAGAAAACCCTATAAATACTGTAAATCGTATTACAATCAATCCAATTACATTCAATCTCTTACAGAGAATATAAAAAGAGAGACTACTCCACAACTCGCTCCATGAGGTCATTGTAATCTAAGAAACAAAATCAGATTAGGACAGTAGAGAAAGAAAAGAAGAAGACAATTTTAGCCATGAACATAAATGTAAAAGCTATGAATGAAATTTTAACAAATCGAATCCACCACAATATTTTTAAGTTGTGTTTATCCTAAGAATATAAGGATGAATCAACAGAGAAAAATCTGTAAGTTAATTCACCACATTAACAGATTAAAGAAAGATATATATGATCACCTCACAAATCTAAACCCATGTGTAATTTTTAAAAGTCTCTTGACAAAAGACATATGCACACCTATGTTTATTGCGGCACTATTCACAATAGCAAAGACTTGGAATCAACCCAAATGTCCATCAGTGACAGACTGGATTAAGAAAATGTGGCACATATACACCATGGAATACTATGCAGCCATAAAAAAGGATGAGTTTGTGTCCTTTGTAGGGACATGGATGCACCTGGAAACCATCATTCTCAGCAAACTATCCAAGAACAGAAAACCAAATACCGCATGTTCTCACTCATAGGTGGGAACTGAACAATGAGATCACTTGGACTCGGAAAGGGGAACATCACACACCGGGACCTATTATGGGGAGGGGGGAGAGGGGAGGGATTGCATGGGGAGTTATACCTGATGTAAATGACGAGTTGATGGGTGCTGACGAGTTGATGGGTGCAGCACACCAACATGGCACAAGTATACCTATCTAACAAACCTGCACGTTATGCACATGTACCCTAGAACTTAAAGTATAATAATAATAATAATAATAATAATAATAGAAGGCAACTTTCTTAACATGACGAAGATGATAAACCACTTTTAATGGTAAAATACTAGAAGTATTCCCTTTAAGATCAGGAAAGAGAATGCCCACCACTACCAACAGCATTCCAGCAAGAATAGAAAAACTAATTGATCAAAGGTCTAAGGGTTGGAAAGACAGAAATAAAACCACTAGAATTCACAGTATTATCTTTCGAGTAGTATCTTACATGGCAATTATAGCTTCTGTCTCTTCCACCTCCCACACCACAATTTATCTGGTTCTTCTCAAGGTATAAACACATCTTGCATCCTTGTTAAAAACTAGAATATCACACTTGAGGCTGTTTAAAGTCACAGATATCATTAAACATATCATTCTAACCCAGTCAGAATCTATTCTATGCAGAGGGCATATGAAGCACTAGACACTTGGCAGCATTATGGGCAAATCCAAACTCTTGTAACTTAAGGGATGAGCTAGCTGAAAGAGGGTTTGAAAACCCATATACCACCTCCAGATGATCCTAGAGTTAACCAAAGTGCTCACTTCACAGTTTTTACTCTCAAGCCCAAGGAAGTTTGAGAACCAGCATACTACTATCAAGCTTTTGTGCTTTGCAGGTACAAGAGACAATGGCAGATTAAGTGTGAATAAAAGCATCCAGAAAACAAGGTTTTCTTTTCAACTCCACCTTCCTCTACTTCCCCATCCCTCATGCTCTTTTAAAATTTCTCCTTAGGATAAATTGTCTCTGTCTCTTTCTATAAAAGACTAATGGTTTCAACCATGGAATCCCTTCTTCAAAAGAAATCTTCCTGAAAGTTTAAGACATAAAACAAATGAAGGCAGAACTGTTTGGTTCAAGCAATAGTTGGAAGCCAGAAACTCATTCTGATCTGGCTCTCCTTCCCTCCTCCCACAAATACACAGAGGCCCCTCTTAAGAACAGTTTGAAAAACCATTACACTGGTAGTATGTGTAATTTCATTTGGTTTCGGCGGCTTAAATGGTCAACCTAGGGAATGACATTGCAGGCTGCTCTTAAAGGGATAGATTTCAAGTAAGATAGAATTGAGCAAACACACAAGCAGGTTTGTTTACCAAGTTATAGAATAAGGGGTGAAATGCCACATTTACAGCAATTAGTTCCTAACATCAAGTATAAAACACAAGAAAAAGTTATTAAAAATAAAGACAAGGACTGACCTGCTCAGAATTGTTTTTGCCTGGACTTCAGAAATATGCATACCCAGAGACTTCAAAGCAGCAATTATTTCTGAAGCATCTATTACTCCTTGAAAAATGAAAAAATGTCAAGTTAAAGTATCTGAAAAGACAATAAGGCAAATATACTTACAATGTAAAAGGCTTTAAAGGACCATATGGTTTTGACCTATAAGGCCCATATGTTTTGACCTATAATCCCATATCCACACGTCAAAGCCTAACAAACTTTTTGGAAAATTGGTACCAAAGTTCATTTGGTGGCAAAATCTACCTTAAACAGACATTAGGTTAATTTTAGTCAATTACTTATCTAATTTAGTGTGAATATTCACGTTTCACTGCAGAAGCATTCATACTTATAACTACATGGTGGTGCCCCATAGTCCCCATATCATATATGTACTGCATTACTTTTCTAAAATCCAAATTTTAAATTTCAAACCATATTTGGCCCCAGACATTTCCAATGGAATTGTAGGTCTATAAGATATTCTTAACTTGAAAAGAACTGAAAAAGTCAATTCTGAAGATTTGATCCATGGGACTGAAATAAGGCCAGTCAATATTTTATAAGGTAAGCTTTCAAAGAAACAATTGATTAAAATATAACACCAAACTCATGATTTAACACATAATATGATGTATATATTATGATATATGATATGTTATGATAATATATAAATCAAATCTATTTGATTCATATATTAAATCATAGTATATGTTTTAACACATCATATACTATGTTAAATAACTCAAATCAATGAATATATTTAATATAAGCTTACTATGCATTGCACTCACAATGCTGGACGTTGTGAAGGGATAATTAAGTATTGCATATTCTCCTCAAATTCTAAAACACAGATCTAATCCTATCACTCTCCAAGGCCAAAGAAACTTTGATTCCTGCCTTGCATAAAGCAAGTAGTTGAGGATATCCAATATTTTTAAATATAAGGACAATGTTTTTAATGTAAAAATAAATTAACTTTAGCGTCTCCTAGTTGAAAAATACATAATGTCAAAAAGTTACTATAAATTTGAAAAATACATAATGTCAAAAAGTTACTATAAATTTAGTCACACTTTTAATTTGTATTTATGAACTACAGCTGCCTATGCATACCTTTACACACACACATATATGTATGAGATGTTACTTATTTGGTCAATAGACAAAGCCCGTTATTCAGAATCTCAGACTCTTTGCAATGACTCAAGGGCCTCCAGTATTTCAAGCTCCATAGAATGTAGTTTACTGGTCAATTACTCAACCTAGAAATCAAAGTTTCTTCAACAGGGGAGGCAAGATCCTCTGCCTTATATACCATTATAATCTTCAAATACTATACTCTCCAATTCAATGTAATAATTTTTAAAATTTGAAAACCTACTATGCAAATCACTATGCTAAATGTGAAGGAATCCAAAAATTAATAAACACCCCAAAGGAGTTTACCAATTTGTATAGATGCACCAATTACTTTAAAAATAACTACTGCTAAATGTTTGTTAATAGAAGAGCTAGGAATAAAATGCAATGGAAGGGTAAATTAAGGAGTAAATAAGAGTTACAAATGAGATACTATAAAGGATAAACAAGAGACCACCAAAGAAACAAAAAGCATTTTAATAATAGGTACAGTATGAGCAAGGTACACATATTTATTTAACTAAGATGTACTGAAAACTTACATATGGGCCGGGCGCGGTGGCTCAAGCCTGTAATCCCAGCACTTTGGGAGGCCGAGACGGGCGGATCACGAGTTCAGGAGATCGAGACCATCCCGGCTAACACGGTGAAACCCCGTCTCTACTAAAATACAAAAAAAATTAGCCGGGCGAGGTGGCGGGCGCCTGTACTCCCAGCTACTCGGGAGGCTGAGGCAGGAGAATGGCGTGAACCCGGGAGGCGGGGCTTGCAGTGAGCTGAGATCCGGCCATTGCACTCCAGCCTGGGCAACAGAGCTAGACTCTGTCTCAAAAAAAAAAAAAAAAAGAAAACTTACATATGGTATCAGAAATCAGGACAGTAGGTACCTGCAGAGCAGGGGTAGTGATTTGGAGTGGGTAAAAAAGGAATGTTTCTGAGATGCTTGTAATAATCTACTTCTTAGTCTAGATGCTATTTTCATGCTGCAAGTTTGCCTTGTGAAAATTCATGGAGCTCACATTTACAATTTATGTATTTTGCAGTATATGTTATATATCAATGAAATGTTCCAAAAAAATAGTAAGTCAGGGACAAACTGGAAATGTCATTTAATCAGCTCTGACCTTCTCTGGTAATTTCCCAACTATGCCTTTGTTCAAGCTATTGTCTCCGCTCAAGAGACCGTTTCTTTTCATTTCTGTTTGTATATTAACCCAGTACAAATCTTAATTGTGCCTGGACACAATTAAGTTCTTCTTGTATCACTTTTATACCAATAATCATAGTCTACCTTGTGTATAGCTATATACGTCTTTTATTACTCCACCCAAAACTGTGTTTCTGAAGACTTTTGTTAACACAGTTCCTAGTGCACTAGCTCATATATAATGCTTGAATACTGTTTGCTTAATTGACTAAAATATATGAAGTAATCCTTACCTAAAAGAACCTAGAATTCAGGCAGATATGTAGAAAAAAAACATAGGTAATCCAATCCAGAACATAATCAAGGTCTATGGGCTTAAAGGGACATTCAGTGTTGTCTTTAATTATATGCAGTAAGCTTTCACTGAGAAGACGGAATTGAAACGAATTGAATGGGATAACAGTATTTAGAGAGATGGAGGGGAGGACTGCAACCATTCTAACAATGTAATTCCAGGGAGAAATGTAAAATATTCCATTCCCGTACCAGTGATCTATTGCTAAGTTACAAACCACCCCAAAATGTAGTGGCTTACAAAGACTATATTTAGTTATGAATATGCAATCTGAGTTTGGTTAAACTTGTTGGTTCAGTTGGTTGGTTCCTTTTCTGATCTGGTCTTGCTCATTCATGTAAATTTAATCAACTATTGGTTCCACTGCAGCTGGCCAAGATTACTTCAATCACATGTCTGTCACCTCAGATGAGAATATAGAACAGTTAAGGACTCACTGGGTAGCTGTCTCCAGGTGATCTCTCCCCCTGGGTAGCTATGACAGCAGCAGGAGGCAGACGAATTCCCAGGCAGAAATGAGCAAGTCCCCGCTGAAACCCAACCTTCAAACCAAAGACAGCCCAAAGTCTGAAAAGTGAGCTACCAGAGTCCACGACTAATGCGAGAACTTCCTCAATGCCTTTTACCCAATGAAATGGTGCTTTTTCCAGGCCTGCCCATGGACCAGTCAGCATGCACTCCCCCATTCGGAGCTCATTAGAAACCCCAGACTCAGCCACACGTTGTACTACCCACTTACAGGCCCACTCCCACACACAGGGCCACCCGCCCTCAAGTCCTCTCTCTGCTGAGAGCTTTCCTCCTTTCACTCAATAAAATTCTGCCCTGCCTTGCTGACTCTCCAGTGTCAATGTAAACTCATACTTCTTGGTTATAGGACAAGAACTCAGAGCCTGCCAAACAGCAGGAGCAAAAAAGGCTATAACACATTCCTGGCCAACTCTCTGAGCTACAGGCAGTGACATGCTTCCCATTTGCCAGACTATGGGAACGAAAAGCAACAACACTTCTCGGGGTCCAGACCTCAGAATTCCCCAAGTCAGAGCTGTAACACAGCAACCCTTCTCCCCAGCAATGGGCTGCCACCCTATGTGATGGGAAGCCGCAGCAGCAGGGCTGGGTCAGCCCAGGAGCTATGACTGGAGAAGGGTGGTGGGACCAAACAAGCTGTGACAGGCCCCCATTTGCCAAAGTGGGTGGATGGCAGGAACAAATGAGCTGTAACGCAAACAAGCTGCAACGTTTCCTGGTGGCTCAGTGCTCAGAACTCCCCGAGCAAAAGGCTGTAACGCATCTTAGGGCTCTGCAATTGCTGTTATCTCTGAGTTGCCAAGTGCTACTGCATCCCCCTTATCTAGACACTGGTGCCCAAGGTGGAAGGCATTCAAGGCAGCATGCCTGGACTAGTCATGGGCTGAGTGCAGAGCCAGCAGGGGCGGGATCCAGGCCAGCAGCACAAGCTGAATGTAGCCTGCCAGCCCAAGTGGGCAGAGCAAGCCCAGTGGGCACAAGCAAAACTTGGGCAAAGGCGCCATCAGCCACAAAGGTTTCCAGCTGGTGAAGAGCACCAAAATAATCCCATGTCAGCTAGGCTTTTTTCTGGTGGTTTACAGTGTTCAAGAGACAGCACTCAAGAAGACAAGCCCCAATGTACAAGTACTTGTATCAAGATTTGCTTATGTTCCAAGGGCTAAAGTAAGCTAAATGGCCAAGCCCAGGTCAGTGTGGCACATGGCAACAAAAGGGCATGAATCCTGAGAGGTGTGGTTCATTGGGATACCCAACGTAAGCAAAATTATTGAGCCTTCCTAAGCTTTAGAGTTCTCAACTACAAAACGTAGCTGCTGTGATGATTGTGTGAGATAAAAATAAGATGTAGAAGGTAAAATAGGTAGAACAAATATGGCAAGGAGTAGAGTTCAGTAAATGTTAGTTCCTTTCCCTCCATTTCCTCAATCCCCAAAAAGCTCTATCCAAAAAAACAACCTTAACGATGAAATTACATTTATTAATTTATTAAATATTACATTTATTAAATTACATTTAATAATTACTTCATTCACATATTTGCAACAGCATTCTATGGACATTTTGGCTGAACAGAGCAGCATTTCTTGGTGATTAATATGGTTTGGCTTGTGTCCCCACCCAAATCTCACCTTCAATTGTAATAATCCCCACGTGTCAGGGGCAGGGCCAGGTGGTGATAATTGAATCATGAGGGCAGTTTCCCCCATACTGTTCCCATGGTAGTGAATAAGTCTCATGAGATCTGATGGTTTTATAAATGGGAGTTCCCCGCACAAGCTCTCCTGCCTGCCACCATGTAAGATGTGACTTTGCCCCTCATTTGCCTTCAGCCATGATGGTGAGGCCACCTCAGCCATGTGGAACTGTGAGTCCACTAAACCTCTTTCCTTTATAAATTACCCACTTTCAAGTATGTCATTATTAGCAGCATGAGAACGGACTAATACAGTGAGAGAAGTTAACCAGGTCAGTTCACATGGGGTCTTGCATCCTTCTAACTAGTGAATGTGATAGTAGACCAGCCCACATGAATCCCCTTGCCTCCATTATTGGCATAAGGCCTGGAAATCCTTCTAGGCAATTGGGCAGGGGTCATTAAAAATGAATCTTCTCCCATGCTGGTCCTTCCAGAATCACAGGCTGGACTAAATAGCGAAGATTTATCCCTGCCTCAAAACAACTTTAAAGGACAGAAGAGGGGCTGTCTTGCAAATGTGCAGATAACAATACAAGAACACAAGGATTACAAAATATCAAGGAATCATAACGCCTCCAAAAGAAACTAATAAAGTATCAATGATAGACCCCAAAGAAAAGAAGATCTATGAAATTAACTGACAAAGAATTCAAAATAATCCGCTAAAAGATCAACACAAGAGTATACAAATATAACATTTAATGACATTTGGCAAAACAATACACAAAGTAAGAAGCTCAACAATAAAATAAAAACATTAAAAAGAATCAAGTAGAAATTCTAGAGATGAAGAATACAATCACTGGACTGAAAAATTCAGTAAAAATTATTAACAACAGACTCGATCTTTCTTCTGATGAAATCAATGGTCCAACAAATAGAAAATTTGAAATTATCCAGTCAGAGGAACAAGAAGACAAAAGACTCAAAAAGAATGAAGAAAACCTACAGGAACTATGGGACACCATCAAAAGATTAAACCTGGCTCGGTACAGTGGCTCATACCTATAATTCCAACACTTTGGGAGGCCAAGGCAGGTGGATCATGAGGTCAGGAGATCGAGACCATCCTGGCTAACATGGTGAAACCCTGTCTCTACTAAAAATACAAAAAAATTACTGGGGCATGGTGGTGGGCGCCTGTAGTCCCAGCTACTTGGGAGGCTGAGGCAGGAGAACGGTGTGAACCCGGGAGGCGGAGCTTGCAGTGAGCCAAGATTGCACCACTGCACTTGGGTCTGGGTGACAGAGCGAGACTGTCTAAAAAAACAAACAAACAAACAAACAAACAAAAAAACCTTTGCATAATAGGATAAAGGACAAGAACACGTATTTAAAGATACATTGGATAAAGACTTCCCTAATCGGGGATAGATGCCAATATCCAGGTATAGGAAACACAGAGATGTTCAATAAATTCAACTCAAAAAAGAGTTCACCAAGACACATAATAATCAAACCACCAAAAATCAAAGACAAAAATTCTGAGAGCAGCAAAAGATAAGAAACACATCACATAAAAAGGAGTGCCAATACAACTAACAGTGGATTTCTCAGCAGAAACCCTACAGGCTAGGAGACATATAATCAAAGTGCTAAAGATGATATATTCAAAGTGCTAAAGAAAAAAAAAACTGCCAACCAAGAAGACTTTATCCACAAAACTGTAATTCAGAATTGAGGCATAAAAACGTTCCCAGAAAAAAAGCTAAGGGAGTTCATTACCATGAGACCTGCTTTGCAAGGATGTCTAAAGAGAGTTCTTTAAGCTGAAACAAAAGGCTGGTAATTAATGACATGAAACAAATGAAAGCACTAAGCTAAATGGTATAAGTAAAACAGATCCATATTTAGAATATTCTGGGAATGCAATGGTGACCAAGCAATTTCATTCCTGGTGCAAGAGTTAAAAGAAAACTATTAATAACTATAGCTAAAATAAATTGTCAAAAGAAACACATTATAAAATGACTTAAATTCTGACATCAAAAGCATAAAATATGGGGAAGGGGCCATAAGAGTACTTTGCTATGTGCAAATTTAAGTTGTTATCAGCTTGAAATAGGCTATTACAAATACGAGATGCTCTATGTAGGCCTCATGGTAACCACAAATCAGAAATCTTTAGTAGAAGGACAATTTAGTAGAAAGATATTAAGATAAGCTTCAATACATCAAGAAGATACAATAATTACAAATTTTTTTTGCATATAACAGGTCATCAAAACATATGAAGCAAAAATTGGCAGAATAGAAGGGAGAAATAGTTAGTTCTACAATATTAGTTGAAGAATACCCCCACATTGAATAATGAATAGAATGACCAAACAGAAGATAAGTAAGGAAACAGAGAATTTGAACAACACAATAAACCATCTAGATCTAACAGGCTTATACAGAATATACTATGCAACAGGAAAAAAAGTACACACTCTTCTCAGGGACACACAGGACGTTCTCCAGAAAAGATCATACTCTGGGTCACAAAACAAGTCTTAATAAATTTTAAAAGACTGAAATCATGCCAAGTATCTTCTAATACAGTGAGAGAAGTTAACCAGGTCAGTTCACATGGGGCCTTGCATCCTTCTAACTAGTGAATGTGATAGTAGACCCGCCCACATGAATCCCCAAGTATCTTCTCTTACCACTGTGGAATGAAACCAGAAATCAATGACAAAATGAAAATTGGAAAATTCATTAATGGATAGAAATTAAATAACACACTCTTGAAAAACTAATGGGTCAAAGAAAAAAATAACAAGGAAAATTATAAAATATCTTCAGACAAATGAATCAAAAGTACAAGACACCGGCCGGGCGCGGTGGCTCAAGCATGTAATCCCAGCACTTTGGGAGGCTGAGACGGGCGGATCACGAAGTCAGGAGTTCGAGACCATCCTGGCTAACACGGTGAAACCCCGTCTCTACTAAAAAATACAAAAAACTAGCCGGGCGAGGTGGTGGGCGCCTGTAGTCCCGGCTACTCGGGAGGCTGAGGCAGGAGAATGGCGTAAAAACCCGGGAGGCGGAGCTTGCAGTGAGCTGAGATCCCGCCACTGCACTCCATCCTGGGCGACACAGCGAGACTCCGTCTCAAAAAAAAAAAAAAAAAAAAAAAAAAAAAAGTACAAGACACCAAAACTTACGAGATACGGCAAAAAGTTGTACTAAGAGAGAAGTTTACAGAGATAAATGCTTACATATAAAAAAAATAAGAAGAAGAAGAAGAAGGATCTCAAGTCAGCAACCTAACTTTACAACATAAGGAACTAAAAAAAAGAGCAAATTAAATCCAAAACTAGCAGGCAGAAAAAATAAAGATTAGAACAGATATAGAGGAAATGAGAAAAGAAATATAATAGAGAAAAACAACGAAATCACAAGTTAGTTCTTCAAAAAGATCAACATAGGTGGACGGACTAAGAAAAAAGAAAGAAACAAGACTCAAATTACTAACGTCAGAAATGAAAGTGGGGACATAACTACTGATTCTATGGATATAAAAAGGATTATAAGAAAGTACTATATACTACATGCCAACAAATTGGATACCTTAGATGAAATAGAAAATTCCTAGAAACACAAAACCTACCAATACTAAGTTATGAAGAAACAGAAAATCTGAATAGGTCTATAACTAATGAGGAGGTTGAATCAGTAATCAAGAATCTCCCAATTAAAAAAAAAAAAAAAGTCCAGGATCTGATCGCTTCACTGCTAAATTCTACCATTTAAAAACTAACCCCACTACTTCTCAAACATTTCCAAATAAAATTTTAAAATCTGATTCATCCTATGAGGCCAGCATTACCCCCAATACCAAAGCCATACAAAGACACTACAAGAAAATAAAATTACAGACCAGTATCTCTCATGAACACTTATACAAGAATCCTCCCAAAAAATGATAACAAACTGAATTTATTAGATTAAAAAGGTTATACACCATCCTCAAGTGATATTTATTCCTGGAATACAAGGAGGAATTTTAAAAAATCAATCAGTGTAATACATAACATTAACAGAATGATGGCAAAAAACACAAACATTGACAAGACTGCTAACCATTGACAGAGAAAAAATAAAATAATTCTTTTTCTTGATATCCTGAAACTTCCATGTAAATAGTTTAAAAATACTCAAGTCAAGACTGGCCTAGAAAGGAAGGTATTCCTAATTTACGTGAGGTTCTAAAACAATCAGCTGAAGTGAAAAACCCATGGATCAAGGTCTGACTTCCCCTAGACCTTGGTGTGGATGTCAGAAAGAGAATAGCTCTGGGGCTCTTACCTGTGCCTGTCGTTTGGAGACGTCACTGAAGCACACTGCGCTGGGCAGAGAAATCCGTAAGAAAAGAGATGGTCCTTTACTTCTGCACAAAGGCTAACACGGTCCCTGACGTTTGTGTGCTGATTCCATAAATGTTGAACGAGTCACCAGAAACCGCATCTCCCCCAAAGCCTCTGGGGGTCTTAGTCACCAAGGAAAGTGGCTCTTTTTCTTTTTCTTCTTTTCTTTTCTTTTTTTTTTTTTTTTTTTTTTTTTTGAGAAGGAATCTCAGCTCACTGCGACTTCCGCCTTCCGGGTTCAAGCGAGTCCCCTGCCTCAGCCTCCGGAGTAGCTGGGATTAGGGGTGCGCGCCACCACGCCCGGCTAATTTTGGTATTTGTTTAGTAGAGACGGGGTTTCAACATGTTGGCCAGGCTGGTCTCCAACTCCTGACCTCAGGCGATACACCCGCCTGGGCCTCCCAAAATGCTGGGATTACAGGCGTGAGACACCGCGCCTGGCCGGAAAGGGGCTATTTTAAGAAGACCGAGAACACGTTTCCCTGAGTCGCATTATTCTGCATGAGGAGGCTCACAGAGGAGAACCCCACCCTTACTCCAAAGGCCTTTGAAAGCAGCTCTGGAAAGGGCAGGGTTTGCTTCACCCTCTGCCCAACGTCTCCCCAGGCTGCCCGTGCCACCTTCCGGTCTCACCTCCTCGGAGTTCGGGTCAAACGCGGAGCTCCAGTTTCTCAGCCCCTCCTGGAGCTCAGTGATGTCCACCACGCCGTCCCCATTGCGGACCAGGTCTTCGAAAAGGATCCCGTAGCGTAAGGAGTCATCGTCATCCTGGCAAGCCACCGCCTCCAGCACGAAGCCCTGCATCCAGAGCAGCATGGCTGGGTCCAGAGGCTGCGGGGACCACTAGGCCACCCCGCCCGCACCGCGGCACTCGCCGCCGCCTCCTCGACGCCTGGCTGCGCAAACCAGGGGGTCCCGGCAGTCAACCAGCTTCTGCAACTGTCTGGTGGAGCCGCTGCAGTTCGGAGTCCATGCGGGCCAAGCCACTCGCGCCTGCGGGCTCCCGGGCGCCACGGAGAGGCGGCGCCACCTTGTGGGACCTCTGGCCGAGGCGCCACGCGACACCTGAGGCGCCAGGTGTGAGGTGAGGTGCCAGACGTGAGTTGAGTAGCCAGACGTGGTCGCGTTGGGTACCCAGGACCCCTGGACAGGTGGTCGAAAGGAGAGCCGAGGGCCGTTTGGGGAAAGGGAGCGCGTTCCCCAGCAGGCTCCAAAGGGCACTCGCGGGTGTGAGATTCTCGCGATGCAGACTCAGTGCCTGCCGGAAGTCACTGCCCCGGGAGATATGGCAAGGAGTGAGATGCTCAGACGCGCTCTTATGCCATCGTCCAGTACTCTGGTGCCACCCTTCCTCCCAGGAGGACCTGCACCTAGAGGTCAGGACCCCGGCGACCCCGCAAAAGAGGTCTAAAGAGGAAAGGCCTCCTGAGGAGCCTCTGCCCTGTTCCTGTCTCTCTCTTCCCTCCTTGCCGGCTTAGCCCATGTTGGCAAACCTATTTTGGCCATAGTGGGATTAGACTTTTCATGTTTTTATGTAACCTTTTTCCAGTTAGTTGGGTTGTGTGCAGAAATACGTCTATCTCTATTAATAAACGAAAGATAAAAATAAATAATAAATAGAAGTAAGATACATACGATTAAAATGAGAACATTTCTCCAAATCCAGAAATACGAAACACACATCATAACAGTTCCAATTTGTATGCCACATTTCTATTCATAAATTTTGTTCTAAAATAGAGAGAAAAAGTAAATAGCAAAATACTTTCAAGTAGATCTGAAGCATTCAAAGTATTTTTGGTATGCATTTATTTTAAATCAATCTCTGAGTTTTATTATCTATAGGGCTATTAAGGGATCCAGTTCCCATTTATTTTTTCTCTATATTTTAGAATAGAAGTTCAAATAAATAAATTTAATTTCTAACTGCTTGTTAATTATGAGGCATGATAACACATACTAATTTATCAAGATGTGCTTTATATTAGTCACA
The DNA here is from genome assembly GCF_037993035.2 of Macaca fascicularis. NCBI lineage: Eukaryota > Metazoa > Chordata > Mammalia > Primates > Cercopithecidae > Macaca > Macaca fascicularis. The sequence goes on along the minus strand of NC_088375.1, from coordinate 126,075,203 downwards.
TTTATGTAAACTGTATGAGTTCATTATATATGTTTCAAATCTTTCTATTAATCCTTTTAAGAAAAAAACGGATAATCTGTCTAAAAATTGACTTTGGTTACTCAAATTTATGTTAATTGTGCGTTTATATTCATTTCAATTTTTAGAAAATGTAACAACTTAATTCCATCATTAATCGTTTATTAAGTACCCTATCCCAACCTGAGAAAGTTAAATTTCTCTAATGTCACAGCAAATTCAAACATGGCATTTAACAAGAGGGAAAAAGATTATATCAAATATTCTTCTGATATAATTTTTGATATATCTGATATAATTTACAGTGAGAGCAGATTTTAACTACATTTTGGTATTTATAAATTATATACTTATAGTTAAATTTATGAAATCACAATTTTAGAATGCATCTAATCTTTATAATGTAGCTATACATAGACATCTTTAAAAATCTTTGGCCTAGTCTCTTCCAACATAAATTGAAAAGATAGAGGCAAAAAAAGGAGAGATGGAGAAGAATACTATTCATATAAGTTTAAGACTTAAAAGGGAAGTTCTAGTCAGCCTTTCTTCATTCTAGTAGATCGGAGCTTGAAAGTAAAGTATGAAGTACATAGAGAAAAAAAGAAAAACTCAGTCTTTTTAAACACAAATTTAAGTATAAGAGCTCACACAGAACCTGGGAGGCGGCGCTTGCAGTGAGCCCAGATGGCGCCACTGCACTCCAGCCTGGGAAACAGAGCGAGACTCCGTCTCAAAAAAAAAAAGCTCACACATTTTTCTGAATTACTTTGGTTACATTGCTGACTTTCTTGTAATTGTTCCATTCACAACACTGGTAGGAGACTGAGGTATTCTGATGCCATGAAATTGTATTTATGATTTTCTGTTTTGTTTTATTTTAGAGAAGGAAAAGGACCCCCAACTCGACTGTTTTGCTGTGAATTATAGTTTTAAATGCATGAGTTTTCTATTAGTACTTTCAAACATTTTAAATATGCACATATGGCAAGGAGAGGTGAAAAAATAAAAATAAATTTAAAATGCACATAAAGCACTAAAATATTAGCTTTTAAAATACAAGTAGAGAATTCAGAAAAGCTTCAAAATATTCTAACTCTTTAATATGAAATTATACTAGGGCAATTATATAATTAGGTTATATTCTGTATTATAAATTGCATTTTAATCCACTTAAATGCAAATTTCTATGACTGTTCATTAACATTTGGAAAAATATAAATAGATTTTGTGAATATTGCAGATTTTAATTCACCAAGAAATTAATAAACTTATTTCTGGTTTACTTAAAATTCAATATTTAAGTCTAATTTGTATGTTTACCTTTTGGGAAAATGGATATAGCATCTTTTCATACAGACCTTTTGCAAATTAAGGAAAAAGCCAAGACATTTTCATATTTCTAAACAAGTGTCCAGATAATGACTGTTCAAGATTTCATTTCTATTTTTTATTTTTGAGACCGATTTTCACTCTTGTTGCCCAGACTGGAGTGCAATGGCACAATCTTGGCTCACCGCAACCTCTGCCTCCTGGGTTCAAGTGATTCTCCTGCCTCAGCCTCCTGAGTAGCTGAGATTACAGGCGTGTGCCACCACCCGCTTAATTTTGTATTTTTAGTAGAGACAGAGTTTCTCCATGTTGGTCAGGCTGGTCTCGAACTCCTGACCTCAAGTAATCCACCTACCTCAGCCTTCCAAAGTGCTGAGATTACAGGTGTGAGCCACCACGCCCAGTTTCAAGATTTCATTTCTAAAATATTCCCAAGAGCAGTTTTGCTGATTCATAAACCACACAGTTTATAACACACTGACATAAGAAACGTTAAGAAACTTAGAGTCACGCCTCTGGAAAACCCTGTCACTCCACTCCTTTTATAAATTTGAGAAAATAAGCTGATCATATTTAGCTGTGGGACTCATATCATGGCTAGAGAATGCAAAGGAAGGGAAAAGGTCAATTAATTTGATATTTTAGCTTTCTTAAATATTAAGTTAAAACATGCTAAAACAGATAATAAAATAAAATTAATTAAATTGCTGCACAAGGATCCCCAAGGGAAAATCTCTAGTTAATTATAGTTTATAGTCAGAGGCTCTCATGGAACTATTTGATGATCATCACTATTTAATTTTCCTTCCTTTTAGGAACAAAGTCTGTCCACTAATAGTGAAATCTACTTATGATTATTGTGGAGTTACAACTTAAAAAATTCTCTAGACATACACAGGTACCTTCATTCAACCTCTCATGTCTTAAGAACGTCTCAAATTTAGAAACAACAAAAAATATATGTATGTTTCTCATTCTGTGTTTCACTTTTCAGGGAATGACTGCACCATTCATATAGCTTCTGCAACTGAAACCCTAGAAGGTATCCATGACATTTCCCTTTTAATCGCAGTTTATAACTAGATATTTGTATACATTTTTAATTAATTTCTATCTTCCCTACTAGACTGTCAATTCTATAACAGCAGGGTCTCTTTTTCTCACCCAAACACCATGTGCTTGGCTTGTTGCACAGTACCTGGCTACCTTAAATTCTCAAATTACAATAGCTAGTATTTTTTTCTCTAATCTTTATATTATCCTAGTATTTTTCACTCTAATCTTTATATTATGTTCCCAAAATTGATGTAGCTAAATAGAGTAAAATCAATAGACCATTGAAAAGTAAGTCTTTCACTGTTCGTTTTAGTCTAAACATTCTGTTTCCCCCCCCACCCACCCCTACAAGAAATTAAATAATTCCTCTAAAATGTAGAGAAGATCCCTTGAAAATTTAGAAAATATTTACTTGCCATGGAATTTCTTGGAAAATGTTCTGTTGCTATATGCATCTTTTTGTTTTTTTAATCAGAAACTAATAACATCCCCTCCAGTTTATATAGTTTCATAATGAAATTGGAAAGTTTCTTACTTTTTTCTAATGTTGAACTTACTTTGCCCATTGATTTTCTCCCAACTTATTACGAAAACTGTAAACTCTAGAAAGGATAGCACAATGAACATTTATATATTCACCACCTATAAAATGCAACATTTTGCCATAATTACATTTTGTCTCTCTCCATTCTACTTAAATATGTATGTAAATGTGTGTGTGTCTATCTGAGCCATTTGAAAGTAAGTTACAGATATGATGACACTTAACCATGAAGTACTTGGACATATCCTAAAAACAGGCTTATGTAACCACAATGCCATGATGATATTTGAGAAATTTAAAAATAATTCTCTATTACTTGAGATGCTAAGGCAGGAGGATCACTTGAGCTCAGGAGTTTGAAGCCAGCCTGGGCAACATAGCAAGGTCCTGTCTCTTTAAAAATAAATGAATAAATAAACAAACAAACAAATAAATAACCTCTATACCATCAATACTTATTCTATATTCAAATTTTCCCAATTGTCCCCAAAAATGCCATTTACAGATTTTTTCAAACTAATATCCAAATAAATTTAACAATTGCCCTTATAATGTTTATTCTCTTAATCAAGACTGGTACCAGTCCATCACAAATACTGTTTTTCCTACAACAATGACTTTTTGAAGAACCCAGCCCAACTGTCTTATAGAATATTACACAATCATGATTTGTTTGATTGTTTCTTAATGGTATTATTTAACTTGTTCCTCCATCGCCTGTATTTTCTACAGTTCTAAAGACATGGTCAGATTGTCGTAAAAAACAAATTTGAGCAAAAATACTTCATAGGAGAGGCTGTGCAATTTACTGTCTCCTCAGTTCAATAACATCTTTGTTTCCTTTCTCAAATAGTTACCATATGTCCAGTAACTTGGACCCTATTCACCTAAGCTGAAATTTGTTAAATATCTAAGGAAAAAAACAGGGTGAATGAAGTTCTTATGTCAGTGTACTTTTCTTCTCTTTGTTTTGCTTGCATTGTTTGCTGTCCTGTTGTTTGCCCTCCCATAACTTGAAGCAGTGACTTTCTTTCTTATTAAAAGCAATAAGGAGGGACATCTTATAATAATAAAAGGGTCAATCCTAAATTTGTGTGTACATAATAATACAGCTTCAAAATATATAAAGCTAAAGTGGCAAATGTAGAGGAGTGATAGGGAAATCTGCAATCATGGTTAGAGATATAAACATGGTTAGAGATTTACCTTTTTCAGTAGCCAGTAAGAAAAGCAGACAAAAAAAATAATAATAATCTAAAACATCTGAATAACACATTTAACTAATTGATCTTACAGAACACATATATAGAACACAAAATACAACTTCAAAATCCATTTATTTCAAAGAACAGAAATCATACAGAGCACATTCTGATGGCAGTGCAATTAAAACAGGAGTTCACCATCAGGAAGATAATTGGAAAAATCCCCAAATGTTTGTAAATTAAGCAAGATATTGCTACATAACTGATGGGTCAAAAAGAAATCACGATGGAAACTGGACATTTTGAAATGAACAATAATGAAAACATTACATACCAAAATTTATTGAGTTTAGGGAAAGCAGTACTTAGAGAGAAATTAAAACTTTAAATTAATATACTAGAAAAGAAAAAAAAAGTCAATTATTCAAGCCAGGAATTAGCAACCTTTTTCTGTAACTGTCCAGAGAGTGAATATTTTAGGCTCCGCAGACCATGTGATCTCTCGCAGTTACTCAATTCTGCCCTTGTAGCCATAGATAATACATAAACAAATAGAAGTGGCTGTGTTAAATTAAATTCAATTTACAGAAATAGGTGGCAGGTCAGATTGGGCCCTCAGGCCAAGTTTGCCAACCCATGACCTAAACTTCAAACCCAGGAGACTAAACAGGAAAATAAACAGAAAGAAAGGAGCATGAAAATAGTAAAGATAGGAGTAGAAACTAATGAAACAGGCCAGGTACGGTGGCTCACACCTGTAGTCCCAGCAATTTGGGAGGCTGGGCAGGCAGATCACTTGAGGTCAGGAGTTCGAGACCAGCCTGGTCAACAGGGTAAAAAATTAGCCAGGCATGGTAGTGCATGCCTGTAGTCCCAGCTACTTGGGAGGCTGAGGCACATGAATCCCCTGTATCATTTCTGATTGTGTTTATTGGAATTTTCTCTCTTCTCTTCTTTATTAGTCTTGCTAGTGGTCTATTTTATTGACTTTTTTTTTTTTTTTTTTTTTTCCAAAATCCAACTCCTGGATTTGTTGATTTTTTTGAAGGGTTTTTCATGTCTATCTCCTTCAGTTTCACATTGAGCTTGGCTATTTCTTGTCTTCTGCTAGCTCTGGGATATGTTTCCTCTTGGTTCTCTAGTTCTGTTAGTTGTAATGTTAGAGTGTTGATTTGAGATCTTTCTAGCTTTTTAATGGGGCATTTAGTGCTATAAATTTCTCTCTTAACACTGCTTTTTCTACACCCCAGAGATTCTGGTACATTGTCTCTTTGTTCCTATTGGTTTCAAAGAACTTCCTGATTTCTGATTTAATTTCATTATACACGCAGGAGTCATTCAGGAGCAGGTTGTTCAATTTCCATGTAGTCGTGTGGTTTTGAGTGGGCTTCTTAATCTTGAGTTCTCATTTGATTGCACTGTGGTCTGAGAGACTGTTATTATTTCAGTTCTTTTTGCATTTGATGAGGAGTGTTTTACTTCCAATTATGTGATCAATTTTAGATTAAGTGCCATGTGACACCAAAAAAAATGTACATTCTGTTGTTTTGGGGTGGAGAGTTCTGTAGATGTCTATCAGGTCCACTTGGTCTAGAGCTGAGTTCAAGTCTTGAATATGTTTGTAAATTTTCTGTCTTGACAATCTGTCTAATATTGACAGTGGGGTATTAAAGTTTCCCACTATTATTGTGTGGGGGTGTAAGTCTCTTTGTAGGTGTTTAAGAACTTGTTTTATGAATCTGGGTGATCCTGTATTGGGTGCATGTATATTTCGGGTAGTTGGCTCTTCCTGTTGAATAGATCCCTTTACCATTATGTAATGCCCTTCTTTGTCTTTTTTGACCTTTGTTGGTTTAAAGTTTATTTTGTCAGAGACTACTATTGCAACCCCTGTCCTTTTTTTTTCTGCTTTCCATTTCCTTCGTAAATTTTCCTCCATCCCTCAACTTTGAGTCTATGTGCATCTTTGCACATGAGATATGTCTCTTGAATACAGCATACCGAATGGGTCTTGGTTTATATTCAGCTTGCCATTCTGTGTCTTTTAATTAGGGCGTTTAGCTCATTTACATTTAAGGTTAATGTTGTTATGTGTGAATTTGAACCTGTCATCATGATACTGGCTGGTTAATTTTGCAGACTTGTCAATGTAGTTGTTTCATCATGTCACTGGTCTGTGTACTTCAGTGTGTTTTTGCAGGTGATTTTCCTATCCATGTTTAGTGCTTCCTTCAGGAGCTCTTGCAAGGCAGACCTGGTGGTGACGAAATCCCTTAGCATTTTCTTGTCTCAAAAAGATTTTATTTCTCCTTTGCTTATGAAGATTAGTTTGGTCTGATATGAAATTATGGGTGGCATTTCTTTTCTTTAAGAATGTTGAATATTGGCCCCCAGTCTTGTCTGGCTTGTAAAGTTTCTGCTGAGAGGTCCGCTGTTACTCTGATGGGCTTCCCTTTGTACGTGACCTGGCCTTTCTCTCTGGCTGCCCTTAACACTTTTTCCTTCATTTCAACCTTGGAGAACCTGATTATTATGTGCCTTGGGGTAGATCTTTTTGTGGAGTATCTTATTGGGGTCCTCTTGATTTCCCGAGTTTGAATATTGGCTTGTCTTTCTAGGTTGGGGAAGTTCTCCTGGATGATATCCTGAAGTGTGTTTTCCAACTTGGTTCCATTGTCCCCAACTCTTTCAGGTACTCCAGTCATAGGTTTAGTCTTTTTACATAGTCCCATAGTTCTCATAGGTTTTGCTTGTTCCTTTTCATTCTTTATTCTCTAATTTTGTCTGCCTGCCTTATTTCAGCAAGATAGTCTTGAAGGTCTGATACCTTCTCTTCCACTTGGTTGCTTTGGCTACTGATACTTGTGTTTGCATCATGAAGTTCTTGTGCTGTGTTTTTCAGCTTCATCAGGTCGTTTATATTCCTTTCTACACTGGTTATTTTAGTTAATACCTCCTGTAATCTTTTATCATGGTTGTTAACTTCTTGTATTAGGTTAGAACATAATCCTTTGGCTCAGTGAAATTAATTATTACCCACTTTCAGAAACCTACTTCTCTCAGTTAATCAGTCTCAGCTTCAGCCCTGTTCTGTGCCCTTACTGGAGAAGGGTTGAGATCATTTGGAACAAAAGAGGCATTCTGGCTTTTGAAATTTTCAGTATTTTTGCATTGGTTTTTCCTCATCTTCATGGATTTGTCTGCCTGAGATCTTTGAGGCTGTTGACCTTTGGATGTGGTTTTTGTGGGGTCTTTTGTGTTGATGTTGTGGTTGTTGTTGTTACTTTCTGTTTGTTTATCTTCTAACAGTCAGGCCTCTCTTCTGCAGGTCTGCTGCAGTTTGCTGGGTGTCTACTCCAGACCCTGTTCACCTGGGTATCACCAGTGGAGGCTGCAGAACAGCAAAGATTGCTGTTTGCTCCTTCCTCCAGAAGCTTCTTCCCAGAGTGGCATCGACCTGATTGATGTCAGCCAGAACTCTCCTGCATGAGGTGTCTGGAGACCCCTGATGAAGGTCTAACCCAGTCAAGAAGCACGGGATTGGATCCAGGACCTGCTTAGGGAGGCAGACTGACTGTGTCTTAGCAGAGCTGGTGTGCTGTACTGGAGGAGTAGCCCTCATTGGGATCAGGTGGTCTCTTCAGAACCAGTAGGCAGGAAAGATTAAGTCTGCTGAACCTGAGACCATGGCTGCCCCTCCCACCAGGTGCTCTGTCCCAGGGAGATAAGAGTTCTGTCTGTAAACCCCTGACTGTAGCTACTGGAATTCCTGCAGGCATCCCCTGCCTGGTGAGGAGGGATGGCTTCGGGTCCCACATAGGAAGCAGTCTGGCCATGATCTGCAACAGCCACTTTGCTGCGTTGTGGGGGAATTCCACCCAATCCAAACCTCCTAGTCTCCTTAGCACTGTCAGGGGAAAACCTCCAAATAAAGCCTCAGTAATGATGGTCGCGCCTCCCCTGGGAACTGAGTTGTCACAGGCGGACTCCAGACTGCTGTGACGTCAGCGAGGATTTCAAGCCGGTGGATCTTAGCTTGTGGGGCTCCATGGGGTGGGACCCTCTAAGCCAGACCACTTGAATCCCTGGCTACAGCCCCCTTTCCACTGAAGTGGACATTTCTCCTGTCTCACTGGAGTTCTGGGTGCTGCGGGAGTATGTAAAAACTCCTGGGCTGAGCGCCGTGACACACGCCTGTAATCAAAGCACTTTGGGAGGCCGAGGCAGGTGGATCTCGAGGTCAGGAGATGCAGACCATCCTGGCCAACAAGGTGAAACCCTGTCTCCACTAAAAATACAAAAATTAGCCAGGCGTGGTGGCGGGCACCTGTAGTCCCAGCTATTCGGAAATCTGAGGCAGGAGAATGCTGTGAACCCGGGAGGCAGACTTGCAGTAAGCCAAGATTGCACCACTGCACTCCACCCTGAGCAACAGAGCGAGACTCCGACAAAGAAAAGAAAAAAGAAAAAAAAAAAAAACTTCTGCAGCTCAGCACCTGCCCAAACAGCCACCAACAAAAGCACCTGTCATTGGTCTGCCCAGTTTTGTCTTTGAGACCCAGTTTTGTGTTTGAGGCCCTGGTGATGTAGGCTCCCGAGGGCATCTCCTGATCTGTGGATTGCAAAAATCTGTGGGAAAAGCTTAGTACCCTTGGTGGGTAGCACTGTCCCTCAGCACTTCCCTTGGCTGGAGAGGGAGGTCCCCCTGCCCTGTGCAGTTCCTGGGTGAAGCAATACCCTGCTTCTTCTCGCTCTCTGTGGGTCATGCCAACCATCTAGTCAGTCCCAGTGAGATGATCTGGGTATCTCAGTTGGAAATGCAGAAATCACCCACCTTCCTCCTTCCTCTCACCAGCAGCTGCAGACCAGAGCTGCTTCTAGTCGGCCATCTTGGCCCTTCCCCACAGAGGTAAGTTTAATAAGTCTTCTAAATTTGTCCTTGCCATAATGATCAGTGATGATCTATCTTTTTTTTTTAATTATACTTTAAGTTCTAGGGTACATGTACACAACGCGCAGGTTTGTTACATATATATACATGTGCCATGATGGTGTGCTGCACCCATTAACTCATCATTTACATTAGGTATATCTCCTAATGCTATCTCTCCCCCCTACCCCCTCCCCACAGTAGGACCCAGTGTGTGATGCTCCCCTTCCTATGTCCAAGTGATCTCATTGTTCAGTTCCCACCTATGAGTGAGAACATGCGGTATTTGGTTTTCTGTTCTTGAGATAGTTTGCTGAGAATGATGGTTTCCAGCTGCATCCAGGTCCCTACAAAGGATATGAACTCATCCTTTTTTATGGCTGCATAGTATTCCATGGTGTATATGTGCCACATTTTCTTAATCCAGTCTGTCACTGATGGACATTTGGGTTGATTCCAAGTCTTTGCTATTGTGAATAGTACCACAATAAACATACGTGTGCATGTGTCTTTATAGCAACATGACTTATAATCCTTTGGGTATATCCCCAGTAATGGGATGGCTGGGTCAAATAGTATTTCTAGTTCTAGATCCTTGAGGAATCGCCACACAGTTTTCCACAATGGTTGAACTAGTTTACAGTCCCACCAACAGTGTAAAAGTGTTCCTATTTCTCCACATCCTCTCCAGCACCTGTTGTTTCCTGATTTTTTTAATGATTGCCATTCTAACTGATGTGAGATGGTATCTCACTGTGGTTTGGATTTGCATTTCTCTGATGGCGAGTGATGATGATGATCTGTCTTTTAATAACTTAAATGCTTTACAGACTTCAAGACTTTCACCCATATCAAAAATAAAAGTATATATCTGCCGTATTACCAGGATTTTAGAATATTGTACTTTATCCTCTAATTATAGGTCAAATAACTAAGGTAGAAAGGAGTAAAGCAACTTTCATGTATGTAGTGAGGATGTTGGGGGATCTGGCAATAAAATTCTGCCTTGGGATTCCCAAGAGGTTGGTGATTATCATTTTTGTACTCTTAGAAACAAAATAAAATGACATTCTGTTTTGTTGCTCTGCTTACCGTATTCAATTCTCTAAACTACAAAATCTCTGCTTATCGAGATAACTTGGATTGTCAATTTGTTGAGCTCAACAAATGCATTTCCTGAGCCCTTGTGAGTAAAGCTCTGTGCTGGTTACACTGGGTATCTGTGCCCAGCTCAGCCTGGGTTTGTGAGAAAATCAATAGCCAACACCCACAGGCTTATTCTGGTAAAAGGGAGATGATAATAAATGGTGGGTTTTTTCTTTTTCTTTTTTTTTTTTAGATAGTGTCTTGCCATGTTGCCCAGGCTGGTCTCGAACTCCTGGGCTCAGGCAGTCTTCTCTCCTTGGCCTCCCACAGTGCTGGGATTACAGCGTGAGCCACCACACCTGGCCTTGTGATGGTGGTTCTGATAGGGCCGGGCTTTCAACCTCCCAAGCATTCTGATCAATCAGCCTCAGGAGAAACTTCTGCAGAGAGTGCCCAGCTGCCAACTGTCATAGGTGAGTGTCACAGAGTGGCATGGGTCTCCTCCCACTGTTTTATTTCACAGATTACACGTTGTTAGTAGGAACATCAGCAGAAGGAGCGTGAGGATGTTCCTTCTAATGATTAGAAAAGATATGATAATGCTGCTGGGTGGGCTGTTGATTTTTAAAAAGTGATCAAGGGCCTTCGCAGAAAGTGATTTTAGGAACTATAATGCATAGATGGGATCAATTGTAGTGTAAGAAGTGAAAAATCATTGCACTGAACAGCATCTAACAGCTTCTGGAGAAAACTTATTTCCCAACTGACCCTAATGATGGACTTAAATAGCAAAAAACAGAGAGAACCCCTAACTTCCATTATCTTGCAGAAACAGGAGAACCTTAATACACTTAAAACTGGAAAAATGTCTGTGCCTCTAGGGCCATGCAGTGAAACAGATTGCATGGTAGGTGACATAGGCAGGGGCAGAATGGAGTTTATGACAATGGCCATAAGATGATGAAAAAATTATTTGGGGCCTTTGAAGCAGCAGACGAACTGGCTCAGAGGAACATTGCACAATTATAGAAGAACAACTTTTGCAAAATTTTCCTCCACTCAGTGGGCACTACATATTTATTCTAGGATCTGCATTCATTCTTTCACAGACTGTCTACTTATTGCCTTGGGCCTACAATGACTTTTCTGAGAGAGGTGAGGGATTAGCACAATAGCACACACACACCTGAAAGAAATAGTGATTTTCTAATTTTCAGATTTTAGTCTCTGACCTAACCAAAGAATTGACCATTATAGATTTTAACTATTAATAATATCAATGATGCTCACACATATGAAGATTTAAGCACATCTTATGATAATAAAATATGCTTTCTAAAAAAAGAAATGTTAAAACGGTAGTCCAGGGATGTTAATAAAAGTGGCAAATAACATTACATCATCTTTAAAAAAAAAAAAAAAAAAAGATGAGGTCTCACTGTGTTGCCCAGGCTTGTCTTAAACTCCTGAACTCCAGTGATCCTCCCACCTCAGCCTCCCAAAGTACTGGAATCACAAGCTTGAGCCATCACCTTCGGCCCATATCATCTGAACATCCAACAGGAAACAGGTAAAAGAAGGAAGAAGGCTGACAACCCAGTGTACAGATTCATATGTAATATACAAACTGTTGATTGGTTATAAATCAGTGGAATTAAATCTATGTTTGTACTGGCTCTTGGGTTCTGTCATAGAGGCAGAACATTGAGAAATAAAAAACTAGAGTATAAGATAAATTCATTTAAGTAACTAGACTTTAGTAAACCACAGACAAACATTTAAGAAACCACCTTTAAAGCTGTTTGTGAGCCATGTTTTAGCCTATCAAGTTTGAACTGTAGGAGAGATACATAATGACAAATGAATGCTTTTGTTTTTTGTGACACAGTCAACTGACCCACTGGGAATGTGACCTTGTGAGTCACCCAGGTGAGCAAACTTCACATGATTGGATATAAACCTAGGTCAACAACTAAAGAGGTACTCAAATGTGCTACACATGTCAACTGTGACATAACAAACTGAAGGCCATTCATTCTCCCTTGAGGGAATGAAGCTGATACAGCAGGGGACTGCAGAATCAGGGTCCTGATGCTCACATACCGAAGTGAGTGGGCTCCTACTTCAGATGTGTGATACGATCTACTGTCTCCTAAGGCTGAGTATCCCACAAAGAAATCCCCTCAGCCAAACATTATTAGTTATTTTAAAGCTTTTGGTCTCATTTTATAATAGATCACATCAGAAATAAGAATAGTCAGGATCCGGTACAAACTCATGATAACTTGATAGATATATCATTGAAGACCATCACAAAGTCCCTGATACTACATAATGCTGGGATAAATTATTGAATACTAAATTTAAAAATGAGGGATAACATTGCAGATAAACAGACACGCACATGGGAAGCCTCATCAACTGCATGAGCACTCTTAAGGAAAACCTATTGATGAACATAACAGAACATTTCATATGCATTAGTCCACAAGGTACACATTCTGCCCAGCCTCAAAACTTAATATAGATTGGGACGTTCCTCTTCCTTGGGCTGATGATAAAGCTCCAAGTAAAATGAAAAAGATTCTTTTCACCTGGTAAATACGCAGGACCCCCCCCACCCCCCACAAAGATGTTGTCACTGCCAAATGTAACTTCAATCTGAAAAGCATTTGTTTCTAGCAGGATACAAGATCAATATACAAAAATCAATTCTATTTTATGTAATTCCAATGCACACTTGAAATGTAAAAAGCAATACCACTTACAATAGTGTTACATGTATAAAATACATAGAGATAAATCTGACTGAAAATTACACAATGTTTCACAGAGAACACAATGAATACCTAAAAACTAGAGATAAATTCTTTGTTCGTGGGTCAAGAGACTTAATATTGTTGAGATGTTAATTTTCCCCAATTTGATCTATAAATTCAATGCAATTCCGCTCAAAATCTCAGTGACCATCTTTGGTAGAAAGTGATCAGCTGACTCCAAAATTAATATGAACTAGCATAATCAAAATGCTAGTAAAACGAAGAACAAACTTGGAGGACTAGCTCTACCTGATTTGAAGAATTATTATAAAGTTATAGTAATCAAAACAGAGTGGTACTGGGATATGATCTCACGCCTGTAGTCCTAGCACTTTGGGAGGCTGAGGCAATCCCTCTATGTGGATTGCCTGAACTCAGGAGTTCGAGACCAGCCTGGGCAACATGGGGAAACCTCATCTCTACTAAAAGTGCAAAAAGCCGGGCATGGTGATACACTCCTGTAATCCCAACTACTGGGGAGGCTGATGCATGAGAATTGCTTGAACCCGCGAGGTGGAGATCACACCACTTCACTCCAGCCTGAGTGACAGAATGAGACTGTGTCTTAAAAAAAGAAAAGAAAAAAAATTGATAAAAGAGGAACAAAATACACAGTCCAAAAATAAACCAATGCATATATGGAGAAAAAGATATTTGATAAACATGAAAAAGAAAAATATTTATAAATGTATAAACTTTCAACAAATGGTAGAGGATTTTCTTTTAAACAAATGGACATGAAATCTATGTGCATATAAAAATAAGTAAAAATCGGATTCACGTGTCATTCCATATATAAAAATTAGTGTGCATCAGAGGCTGGGAACAAGAGTGGGGAGAGGGTAGAAGTTGGTTAATGGGTACATTAGGTTAAGTTAGGTTGTGCCATACAGTTAGGTTGAAGAAATAAGTTCTAGTGTTCAATAGTGCAGTAGGGAGACTATTGTTAACAATAATTTATTGTATATTTTTTTAAATAGCTATAAGAAAAGAATTGGAATGTGTGTAACACAAAGAAAAGATAAAAGTTTGAGGTGATAGATATCCTAATTACCCTAATTTGGTCATTACACATTATATACATTTATCAAATTATCACACATACCCCCAAAACATGTACAACTACTATACATCAATTAAAACATTAATGAAAAGTAGATCATAAACACATTTATGATGATTGAAATCACATCAAGTATTTTTCTGGACCACAATAGTATGAAACTAAAAATCTACAGAAGGAAAACTGGAAAATTTCACATATAAGTGCAAATTAAATAACATGCTTTTGAACAGCTGATGGGTCAAAGAACAAATCAAAAGGGAATTTTAAAAATATCTTGAGACAAACAAAAATGAAAACAAACATAATGGAACCTTTGGAAACAGCAAAAGCAGATCTAAGAGGCAAGTTTATAATGATAAATGCCAACATTGGCTGGGCACAATGGCTCATGCATGTAATCCCAGCATTTTGGGGAGGCCGAGGTAGGCAGATCACTTGAGGTCAGGCGTTCGAGACCACCCTGACCAACATGGTGAAACCCCATCTCTACCCAAAATGTACAAAACTTAGCCCAGTATGGTGACACGCACGTGTAATCCCAGCTACTCAGGGAGGCTGAGGCAGGAGAATTTCTTGAACCAAGGAGGTAGAAGTTGCAGTGAGCCAACATCATGCCACTGCACTCCAGTCTATGGAATGGAGGGAGATCCTGTGAAGGAAACAAGGAAGGAAGGAAGGAGGGAGGGAAGGAAGGAAGGAAGGAAGGAAGGAAGGAAGGAAGGAAGGAAGGAAGGAAGGAAGGAAGGAAGGAAGGAAGGAAGGAAGGAAGGAGAGGATGGAGGGAGGGAGGGGAGGGAAGGGGGGAGAGAGAGAGGAGAGAGAAAGAAAGGAAAGGAAGAAAGAAAAGAAAGAAAGAAAGAAAGAAAGAAAGAAAGAAAGAAAGAAAGAAAGAGAAAGAAAGAAAGAAAGAAAAGAAAGAAAGAAAGAAAGAGAAAGAGAAAAGAAAGAAAGAAAGAAAGAAAGAAAAGAAAGAAAGAAAGAAAGAAAGAAAGAAAGAAAGAAAGAAAGAAAGAAAGAAAGAGAAAGAAAGAAAGAAAGAAAGAGAGAAGGAAGGAAGGAAGGAAGGAAGGAAGGAAGGAAGGAAGGAAGGAAGGAAGGAAGGAAAGAAGGAAGGAAGAAAAGAAAGAGAAACCCACATTAAGAAAGAGGGTCTCTAATAAGTAACCTAACATTATACCTCAAATAACTAGGAAAATAATGAAATACAGTTAGCAAAAGGAAGGAAATAATAAAAATCAAAGCAGGAACAAATCAACCAAAGAATAGAAAAACTAGAAAAATTGACAAAACTGAGTTAACTTTTTGAAAAAATAAAATTGACAAACTTTTCACTAGACTAAGAAAAAAAGAGAAGAGTCAAATAAATAGCATCAGAAATGAAGTGGAGGTATTCCAGCAGATGCATCATAAATTAAAAGTATCATAAGGAACTATTATAAATAACTATATAGCAACAAATTGGATAACCTAGAGAAAATGGATACACTCCTAGACACATACACCTACACAGATTCAATCAAGAAATAATACAAAGCCTGAACAGACCAATAACAAATAAAAACATTGAAGTAGTAACTATAAACCACCCAAAACACAAAAGCCAGGACCAGGACTCAGGACCAAATGGCTTCACAGTTGAACTCTACTAAACATTCAAAAAAGAATTAATGCCATTTCTTCTTAAGCTCATCTCAAAAATAGGAGTACAGAGAATACTTCCAAAATCACTTTATGAAGCCAGCATCACTCTGATAGCAAAGCCAAAGACACCAGAAGAAAAGAAAACTACAGGTCAATATCTCTGATGAACATAGATGCAAAATTCCTCAATAAAATAGTACCAACCCAAATTCAGCAACACATCAAAAAGAATATATGTCTTAACCAAGTGGAATTTATCCCTGGAGTGTAAGTTTGGTGTAGTATATGCAAATCAATGTGATACAGAATGAAAGATGAAAACCACATGATCACCTCAGTAGATCCAGAGAAAGCAGTTGACAAACCTCAACATCCTTTCATGAGAAAAACTCTCAACAAATAAGCCATAGATGAAAATTTCTTCAACATCATAAAGGCCACTTATGAGAAGCCCACAGATAACATGATACTCAATCAAGAAAAACTGAAAGCTTTTTCTCTAAGATCCAGTCTGAGTCAAAGATGCCCAGTCTCACCACTTCTATTCGACATAGTACTGGAAGTACTAACAAAAGCAACCAGGAAAGAAAAAGAAATTAAAAGGCATTCAAATTGGAAAGGAAGAAATGAAATTATCCCTGTTTGCAGATAATATGATCCTATATGTAGAAACCTCTAAAGACTCTGCAAGAAAGCCCTCTTAGAACTAACAAATGAATTCAGTAAAGTTGTAAGATATAAAATCAACTAACAAAAATCAGTTGCTTTTCTGTACACCAATAGTGACCTATTCAATAAAAAATTTTAAATCCTATTTATGATAATATCAAGAAGAATAAAATCATCAGTAAATTTAACCGGCCGGGCACGGTGGCTCAAGTCTATAATCCCAGCACTTTGGGAGGCCAAGAGGGGCGAATCACGAGGTCAGGAGATCGAGACCATCCTGGCTAACACAGTGAAACCCCGTCTCTACTAAAAAAAAAAATACAAAAAACTAGGCGGGTGAGGTGGCGGGCGCCTGTAGTCCCAGTTACTCAAGAGGCTGAGGCAGGAGAATGGCGTAAACCCGGGAGGCGGAGCTTGCAGTGAGCTGAGATCCGGCCACTGCACTCCAGCCTGGGCAACAGAGCAAGACTCCGTCTCAAAAAATAATAATAATAATAAGTTTAACCAAGGAGGCAAAGATCTATCCACTGAAAATTATAAAACATTGTTAAAAGAAATTGAAGGTACAAATAAATGGAAAGATATCCCATGTTTATGGTATGGAAGAATAAATATTGTTAAAATGTTCATACTGCCCTAAAGTGATCTACAAATTCAATACAATCCCTATCAAAATTCCAATAGCATTTTTCACAGATATAGAAAAAAAAAAAAAAAAAAAAAAACCTCTAAATTTCTATGGAACCACCAAAAAACCAGAATAGACACAGTAGTCCTGAGAAAGAAAAGCAGAGTTGAAGGGATCATACTAGCTAGTTTCAAATTATATTACAAAGCTATAGTAATCAAGACTGTATGCGACTGGCATTAAAATAGACACATCGACCAGAAACAGAATAGATAGCCCAGAAATAAACCCAAGTACATAAAGTCAACTACTTTTTGACCATGCCTCAATAACACACAATGAGGAAAAGATAGTCTCTTCAATAAAGGGTGTTAGGAAAACTGGGTAACCACATGCAAAAGAATGAAATTGGATTCATATACAAAACACACAAAAATCAACTCAAAATGGATTAAATACTTATGTGTAAGACTTAAAATCATAAAACTCCAAGAAGAAAACAAAGGGGAAATGCTCCTTGACATTGGTCTTGGTGATGACTTTTCTTTTGCGGGGTGGGGTGGGGGTTGCAGGGGATAGGACACCAAAAGCAAAGAACAAATAAATGGGACCAGCTGGGCATGGTGGCTCCCACCTGTAATCCCAGCACTTTGGGAGACCGAGGCAGGCGGATCACCTGAGGTCAGGAGTATGAGACCAGCCTGGCCAATATGACAAAA
This sequence comes from Macaca fascicularis, assembly GCF_037993035.2. NCBI lineage: Eukaryota > Metazoa > Chordata > Mammalia > Primates > Cercopithecidae > Macaca > Macaca fascicularis. The sequence goes on along the minus strand of NC_088375.1, from coordinate 126,057,490 downwards.
CCCCATCTCTACTGAAAATACAAAAAATTAGCCAGGCATGGTGGTGGAAGCCTGTAATCCCAGCTACTCAGGAGACTGAGGTAGGAGAATTGCTTGAACCCAGAAAGTGGAGGTAGCAGCAAGCCAAGATTGCGCCATTGCACCCCAGCCTGGGCAAAAAGAGCGAAACTCCGCCAAAAAAAAGAGTTACTACATCAAACCAAATAGCTTCTGCACAGCGAAGGAAACAATCAACAACATGAAAAGGCAGCCGATGGATTTGGAGAAAATATTTGCAAGCCATATATCTGTTAAGGAGGTTAAATCCAAAATATAAGGAACTCATAGAACTCAATCACCAAATAAATAAAAAATGGACAAAGGACCTGAATAGATATTTCTCCAAAGAGAGCAAACAGATGGGCAACACGTATATGAAAAGTTGCTCAATATCAGTAATCATCAGGGAAATGCAAGTCAAAATCATGATATCACCTCACACTTGTTAGTTTGGCAACTGTATAAAAGATAAAGGAGAAGTGTTGGCAAGGGTGTGTAGAAAAGGAAACACTTGTACACTGGTGGTAGAAATGTAAACTGGTACAGTCCTTATGGAGAAGAGCATGGAGTTTTCTCAAAAAGTTAAAAATATGACCCAGCAATCCCTCTTCTGAGTATATATCCAAAAGAAATGAGATCAGCACCTACTAGAGATATCTGCACTCCCATATCCATTGCAGCATTATTCACAATAGCCAAGATATGGAAACAACTTAAATGTCCATCACAAATGATGTTTTTACTTATATGTGAGAACATGCAGTATTTGGTTTTCTGTTTCTGCATTAATTCGCCTAGGAGCATGGTATGTTTCTCTATATGTTTGTCTTGTCTCTGATTTCCTTCCACAGTGTTTTACAATTCTTGTTGTAGAGATTTTTCACCTCCCTGGTTAGCTGTATTCCTAGGCATTTTATTCTCTTTGTGGCTATTTTGAATGGGATTGCATCCTTGATTTGGCTCCCAGCTTGGATGTTACTGGTGTATAGAAATGCTACTACTTTTGTACATTGATTTTATATCCTGAAACTTTACTGAAGTTGCTTATCATTTCTAGGAGCCTTTGGGCAAAGACATTCAGTCAACTACATTTGACTGTGACCCCAATAACACCCAATGAGGAAAGGATAGTCTTGGGGAAAAAAAATGGGGTGTTCTAGGTATAGAATTAAATCATCAAGAAAGAGAGATACTTTGGCTTCCTCTGTTTGTACTTCAATGCCTTTTATTTCACTCATTTGCCTGATTGCTCTGCCTAGGACTCCCAGTACCATGTTGAATAAGAATGGTAAAAGTGGACATTCTTGTAGAAGTTAGAAAGAGCTCAAATGAAAAATCTATGAATCAACAACTCTGTGCTGAAAAAAATCAAAGAAAAAAAATTCACAACCTAACATTAGACCAAGGGGAACTAGAAAAAGAAAAGCAAACCAACCCCAAAGTGAGCACATGAAAGGAAAACCAAAATCAGAGATGAACTGAATAAAACTGAGATGTGAAAATACATACAAAAGCTCAACAAATCCAGAAAACAAAACTAGAAGAAATGAGTAAATTCCTGGAAACATACATTCTCCCAAGATTGAACTACGAGAAAACTGAAATCCTGGAACAGACCATAAGGAGTTTTGAAATTCAATTGGTTATAAAAAGCCAACCAACCAGAAAAAGGCCCAGAACAGGTGGATTCATTGCTAAATTCTTCTATAATGAAGAGCTGATAATAATTCTACTGAAATTATTCCAAAAACTTGAGGAGGAAGGACTCCACCTTAACTCATAGTAGGAGGCCAGCATCATTCTGATACCAAAACCTGGCAGAGACATACAACATAAAAAGAAAACTTCAGGCCATTATGCCTGATGAACACAGGCACAAAACTCCTCAACAAAATACTAGCAAATCCAACCCGGCAGCACATCAAAAAGCCAATGCACCATGAACAAGTAGGCTTCATTCCTGGCATGCAAGGTTGGTTCAACATACATTATACGATTCATCACATAAATTGAACTAAAACTGAAAACATGATTATCTCAGAAGATGCAGAAAAGGCTTTTGATAAAATTCAACATCACTTCATGTTTAAAAAAACTCCCAACAAACTACACACCAAAGGAACATACCTCAGAATACTAAGAGCTATCTATGACAAACCCACAGCCAGCATCATATGGAATGGGCAAAAGCTGGAAGCATTCCCCCTAAGAACTGGTAAAAGAACAAAACAATAAATTACACTTCAATAACACTATAAAAAATTGCTCCTCAAAGACATTGGTAAGAGAAAGAAAAGACAAGCCATATTTAAGGAGAAAATATTTGGAAATTATAGATCTGATAAAGGACCTCTGTCTGCAACACTAAGGGAACTCTCAAAATTTATTAATAAAGAGACAATCAAACTTTCAAGTGAATAAAAGATTTGTAGAGATATTCAACAAAGAAGATATATGGAACGTACATAAGAATATGACAAGGTTTATTCAATATCATTAGTCATTAGGCAAGTGCAAATTTAAACCACTGTATACCAAGTAAAATGACTAAAGTTAAAAGAATCACCATTCCACATATTGGCAAAGATGTATGGAAACAAAAACTCTAATACACTGCTGATGGGAATGTGAAAGTTTACAAGCACGTTATAAACAGTTTGGCAGCATCTTAAAATAGTAAACCTGTACCTACCATATGATACTGCTATTTCACCGAAATGAAAGGGAAGGATATGTCCATACAGATTCGTTGACAAAAGCTTTAGTTTTATAACCAGAGGCCATGCAAATCCATGTACAGATGAATACACAAAATAAATTGTGATATATTCATCACATGGAATATTAGCAGTATAACACAGTGATCTATTAATACACATGACAACATGGCTACATCACAAAATAATTATTCTGAATTAAAAAATCAAACTAAAATAATTTACATAGTGTATAATTCTATTTATAGAAAACTTAATCTATTATGATAGAAAGCCAACCAGTAGTTGTCTGAGGTGGGGTAGAAAGGTGAGGGAGGAATTACTAGTGATGCAAGGACACTTTGGAAGTGGTAGATATATCCACTATCTTTTTTTTTTTTCTTTTTTGAGACAGAGTCTGGTTCTGTCACCCAGACTGGAGTGTGGTGGCACATTCTTGGCTCACTGCAACCTCTGTCTCCTGGGCTCAAGTCATCCTCCAAACTCAGCCTCCAAAGTAACTGGGACTACAAGCACATGCCACCATGCCTGGCCAGTTTTTGTATATTTTTTAGAGACAGGGTTTCACCATGTTTCCCATGCTGGTCTTGAACTCCTGAGCTCAATCTATCCACCTGCCTTGGCCTCCCAAAGTGCTGGGATTACAAGCATGAGCAACCATGCCTGTATATATTTACTATCCTGATTGCAGATGTATACGATGTTCAAACTTTTTAAATTATACACTTTAATTATGTGCAGTTTTTTGCATGTAAGTTATATCTCAATATAATTGCTAAAAGTTTAAAATATTTTAAAACTGCCATAGCTTGATTTAATAAATCTTTTTATATTTAAAAAACTGATATAATTCTGTATATTATCAGGACAAAGGAGAAAAACCATGTGATTACCTTGACGTACACAGAAAAAGCATTTGGAAAATTGAAAACTTTTTTCATGATTAAAAAAAATTAACTCTCAGCTTGATAAGAACAGAAGGCAACACTTCCAACCCTGCTAAGGGCAGATTTGAAAAACACACAGGTAACATTAATAAGATTGAATGCTTTCTATTAAATAGAGAAAAACGTGGAATGTCTGCTGTTACTCTTTCAATCCAGCATTATACTAGAGATATTATCCAATGCAATAAAGTAAGAACAGTAAATAAATAGAAACATTGCAAAGATGGAAAAGAAAGAATTGAAGGTATCTTTCTTCACAGATCATGATTATGTATTTAAACAATTCCAGAAATCTACAAAAATCTACCAAAACTATTAAGTGAATTTGGCAACATTGCAGAATGTAAGTTTAATATAAATAGTCTGTTGTATTTCTGTATATCAGGAATGAGTGTTTGGAAAATAAAATAAAAATACAATTTCATTTAAAGTAACATCTGAAACCATGATGTGCTTAGAAACAAATTCAACAAAATTTATGTAAGGCCAGAACACTGAAAACTACAAAACACTGCTTTGAGAAATTGTAAAAAAAAAAAAAAAAAAAAAAAAAAAAAACCTAAATTAGTGGGGAGATAAACCTTGTTATGAATCAGAAGAGCTGTTGTAGTTAAAAAGTCAGTTTTACCCAAATTGATGTCCAGATGCAATGCAAATCTAACAAAAATTCCAACAGGCAATTTGGTAGAAATTTATAAGCTGATTTGTATGAAAATGTCAAGGATCAATAATAATAAGAGAGCAATATTATAAAAGAACAATGGTGAATGTATTCACTCCCTATTTCCAGATTTACTATACAGCTATGGAAATCAAGATAATGTGTATTGTTGAAAAAATAGAACATATATCAATATAAGACAAAAGAGAATTCAGAAATAGATCCTTACATATATGTCTAATAAATGATTCTTAGACATGAACATAGTTATATGTATATATACATAATCACCTTTTGATGATTTTCTATCTTTATCTCCAAAACAGGTAACATTCAGCGAACATAAAAAGAAGCCACAATAGAGGATAAATTATATTTATCTCCAACAAAGGATTTTTTAATAGTATGGATATATAATGCAGTCTGATAAGATAAACAGCACAATGAAACAATTTCTCAAAAGACTTGAATAGATACTTCAGAAAATAAGATACATTAAATGGTCAATTTGCAAATGAAAAGATGCTCAACTCTTTAGTTATCAGGGAGATCAATCAATACAACAATGAGATACCATTACTTATCCATGAGAATGGCTAAAATTAAAAAGACTGAAAATACCACATATCAGTGAGGATATAAACCATTTGGAAGTCTTATACTTGTGGGAATGAAAAATGGTACAACTCCTTTGAAAATCTGGCTAACAGTTTCTTGTAAGACTAAACATGTACAGATCAGATGGACAGTCCTTCCACTCCTAGGAATTTACACACTATATCCACACAATGATCTGTATGTGGATGCTCATGATGCTTTATTCAAAATAGCCCAAACCTAGAATGACACAAATGTCCAAAAACAAGTGAATGTATAAACAGACATGGTATAGCCACACAAAGGAATACTACTCAGCAATTACAAGGCATTAACTGTTGCTGAAAATACTCACATGGATGGATTTTAAAATTAATATAACACATGAAAGAAGGCAGACACAAAAGAACACAGGTATAATTTCATTTATAGAAAATGGTTAAAAATGCTCTGCCAGAAAGTGACAGTGACTCCTCAGACCTGAGAGTTGAAAGAGTGATGAACTGCAAAGGGTTACAAGAAACTTTGAGCTTATGGAAATTCCTATATCTTGATTGTAGCAGTAGTTCCATTAGTGTGTATATTTGTAAACATGCATTGGATTACACATTTTAAAGTGGTGCAGTCTATTGTACCTAATAAATACCTTCATAACGTTGATTTAGTCATCTTAATATCTCCATACTAGCAATTAGCAGCTAGAAAATGAAATTCAATAAAAAATAATAGAGATTAATATCCAAAATCATTACATGCTTAAGAATACATATAATGAAGCAGGTACAAAGCCCCTGAAACCTATTGGTGAGAGAAATTAGAGAAGACTAAATAGAGAAATATATTACATTCATGGATTGGAAGATTCAATTTTGTTAGGATATTACATCAACATAGTTCTGATTAATGTTTCTAGTAGGAATTTTTAGAGAAATGTAAAACCTAATTTCAAGATGTATTTGAAAATCAAAGAACCCAGAACAGGCAAGTCAATCCTGAAGAAGCAGTAAGTTGTAGGAGTTATTCTGCTGGATTTCAAAACTCATTTTAGAGCTACAATCATTTAAAAACTATGGTACTAGTGTAAGTATATAGAAGTATATCACATACAAAGAATATAGACTCAAACATTATGCTCATATATATACAGTTATTTAAAGTTTTTAAAAACAAAGACACCAGTGCTTCTCATTGGGGAAATGAAAGACTTTTCAATGAAAAGTTCTTGAGTGAAAGAAGTTTAAGACCAGCCTGAGCAACATAGCAAGACCTCGTCTCTACAAAAAATTTTAAAACAAAAAATTAGCCAGAAATGGTGATGCGTGCCTAGAGTTCCAGATACTTGGAAAGCTGAGGCAGGAGGATCGCTTGTGCCCAGGAGTTCGAGGTTGCAGTGAGCTCTAATAACAACTGCACTCCAGCCTGGATGACAGAATGAGAATCTGTCTCAAAAAAAAAAACAAGCATCTCACATTAATAGTAAGTGGCCAAAATATATTGCTCACTGCATGTTGTGAGGAAATGTATTAAATGAAACAAATTGAATTCAAGAAGGTTTTATTGTTTTGTTTTGTTTTTTGTTTGTCTGTTTTAATGTGTGTTTGTTTTGCAGAAATGAGGTACAGGGGAGAGAAACACCTACTTGGAAAGCACCTACACAACTGAATTGGAAAATGTGGAAAGCGGATTTGAGAAGGGGGACTCTTCCTGAGATCTGGCTCCAGTACTTACAGCAAAGGGAACTTGGGCAAGTTACAGACTGTGCCTTGGTTTCTTCATCAGCAAAACAGAATCATCCCATAAGCTGTAAGGTCCGTGGTATCAGAGGGTCCCCAAACGGACTGCACATCTCAGTCATGTAAACAAACACATTCCAGGCCCCACCTGAGGGCACTGAATCAGAATTCCTGCAAGGAGGACACTGGACTTCTATTTACACTGACCTCCCAGGTGTTTCTTACTCTGATCAACTTGGGGGTAGGAACCATTGAGCTCCATCGCATCATTCCAAAGCCAAAACACAAAAGCAGAACAAGAATGTTTTTCAATGCAGTCTCTAAAGAGGAGAAAACTGTTGGGGGAACCTGGAAGTGAAGGAGGCATGCCTTGCTGGGCTCCATCTTAACTTTATCCTGAGTATGGCAGAGACACGAGACCTTCGGGACACATGCCTGAGGCAGTGACAGTCCAACTTTGAAACAGTGGAAGCCCTAGTTTCAAATTCAAGCTTGCTTTGGGCAGATGTTACGTTTACATCTCTTTGCATGGCAACAGGGCCAATTTTCTCCAAGCGGCTCAACTTACAAGAAAAGGAATCATATTGCTAAGAATTCAAACTTCAGCAGACTTGGGTAAGTAAGTCTTATAAATCTATTCTAGCCACCTAACAAGAAACCAGAAATTTAGCAAGTTCTTTCACATTCAGGACAATTGTGTTCACTAGATCAGAGGCACTGAGGCATGAAGAAAAGACCCCCTAAAAAGGGAAAGCATTCCTTCCTGCCCTAGGACATCACTGCCAACTTCAGGGAGGTTGGAACACAGCTGCCCACTCTACAGTATGGCTTGCTTTTGTGTATGGAAAGTGTCTGATATCCTGAGACATGGACCCATTTCAGAGAGCTTTGAGAAGAGCCCGAATCACTGATGGAATTGGACAGCACATGGAAATGGTTCAGCAGGACGAGGGTAAGTGCAGGACACGGCCTGGTCGTACTGAGACAATGAGTGGCGCTGATGGGGACAGACAAAGATTAAAAACAAAGTTTGTGCTTCGACTTCAGAAACTCAAAACAATAACTAATTTGCTCTTATAAGTAATAATGAGTATTTTTCTATTTACATGAGAATTTAACCTCAAAATAGAAATCAGAAAACTATTAAGTCCAGGGCATAAAACCTAAGCCATACCTTATATTTATTCTATCTAAATAGAGTTAAGAGTAAAATCTTCTCCATAAAAAATATATATCATGGTTACAAAAAGGCAGAAATCTTAATGAGAATCATTGGTATTCTATAGAAGAGTGAATTAAATACAGCCAACGGAAGACCCAAGTGTCATACTTCTCTTGTATATTAGGAAGTTCCATTGAAATTCCAGGTAATAGAGGTTATTTCCCATACTGTTAAAGCGAGGTTGCAGACACTTCTAAACTTTGACTCCAAATACTCTAGTAAGGCACATCTCTGTTCTGGAAAATGATACAGTAATGAATACTATTCCCTTGACTCAATATAGTCATTCTGCCAGAATCACAGAAACAAAAAAATGGAAATATGGCCAAATTCATGATTTGCTATCCTCTTCTTCAGGTTTCATACCTGTTTCTTATGGATAATAACATTACCTTAAGGTTTATGATGAAAATACAAAGTCTAAATATGTGCAGTTTTGGGGAAAATGCCTGGTACCAATTGGTCGATTAATATTACTCATAATTATATGAATATTCACTGAATTCTATGGATTCTATGAATAATCACTGAATAAATATTGTGATTGTTTTTATTGACAGTGCTCAAGACTCATCCCTGTGTGACCTCAAGTAAGCCATATAACTTTCTGATCTTTCTGATCTGCAGTTTCACCATTTTTAAAATGAAGAAATTTTGCAAATTTTTCTTCCTCCCGTATAATATCAGGTCTCACACACACCAGAAAATAGATTTATTTACAGCTTTTGCTACATCTCAAAGCACTGTCATTACACAGTGTAGTTGGAGGATGGTGCAGGCTGCTGAGAGGCACGCTTTACAATGGGATTGATCCAGTCCTCCTCCCTTCACTTCCACATGAATGCTGAGTAGCCCGTGGTCACACTTATCACACCTCAACTCAGGCAAGTCCAGCAGCCAAACTTAGGAGACTTGGGCTACAGGACAATCTCCCAAGTTCTAGCCTCACAAAATCTGGGTGGGGATGAAAGCTGAGAAAGTGAGGAGGTGGTTCAGGGGATCACGCTCCCCTACTCATCCCTCTCATCTCAAACTCACCTTCTATTGCACAGGAACACTGAGGATCACCAACCACCTCTGACCATGAGCTTGATCTTGCCAGGTTCTGTTACTGGAATGCAACCACACATCAATGGTTTAGAGCAACTCAAAATGTATATATATCCAACAGTGTTCCATAAGAAGTGTTCATGGCCCTGTTCTTTTCAATATATGGAAAAACTAAATGAAAATAGTTACAGGTTTACAAGACTTCCCAAGATATATGGTCACACATGCTTTCAGGGGATATATACAAATGATTTTCATCACTTGACACCTTGAAAAGAAATCTTGTGGGACCAGAATGATCTTTGTAAGTGATAAGTATGAAACGAGTGTTCAGTGACATTAAAAAAGCAAACCAATCCATGCATAGAGGAAGAGCTATGGACGTAGGGATGTGAAACTGGTCTTAAGTGTAGTGAAAAGACAAGATGCTTCCCCAGTAAGAGAAAAGAAACCAACATAACAATGGGATGCAACAAGAATACTGAGAAAGGATAGAAAATATTTTTTTAATGAATTATTCATTCATTTCCAGTAGACACAGAAAAAACTGCAGAAGACCCAAAAGATATCATAGCAGTCTAAAATTTGATATCTTTCACTTGTGGAAAAGCATTGAGATCATTTTACCTTAAAAAGAAGGTGGGGTGACTTTGTGACTACCACTAAGAAAACATAACCTTAGGGGAAACTATCTCCACCTTGATGATTTTATACACACAAGAGATGAGCAACGAGGAACAAGCTTAGATGTATTAGGAAAGAGGTGGGCCTGTAGCATTGTCACAAGGGTGCACTAATACTGAGAGTGACTGCTGAAGAAATGGTCCCCATCAGTGACCCTCAGGTGAGACCAGGGAGCCTAGTGTTTCAGCACACGCTGGGCAATTGGAATACAGGGCTCCTAAGATTCCATGACACCCCCACCTTCTAATTCTGTTATTGCAACTGCAGACCGTTACCTGGCACGCTGGCTGCTACCTCCCTCACTCTTGTCAGAGTCGGAGCTTTAGGCAGTGCCTTCAACTCTGAGCTCAGGCATCCTGGACCCTGTTTTTGCGGTTAAGGACTCTAAAGTGTTGTGGGTGTTGATCAAGTTTTTCTCAACCGTAAGTTAACAATTCCAGTTATTGTCATCTCTCAGTCCTGATGAAACCTAACTGATTTCACTAGTTTTTGACACATCATGTGTTTGGGTTTCTTCTCCCCAGTCCCTGGCTCTACCTCTTCTGCCACAAACGTCAGCATGGTGGTATCTGCCGACCCTTTGTCCCGCGAGAGGGCAGAGATGAACATCCTAGAAATCAACAAGGAATTGCGCTCCCAGCTGGCAGAGAGCAATCAGCAGTTCCGAGACCTCAAAGAGAAATTCCTTATAACTCAAGCTACTGCCTACTCCCTGGCCAACCAGCTGAAGAAATACAGTAAGTTCTATAGATTCACCATCATGAAAGTGATGAATGACCACCTGTCTTCTCTCTGAGAAACTGAACGGTCTCTTCATCAAAATTAATGTCATCCTTCCCATACTTCTAGGACAATAGAAGTGGGTATTTTAACCTCATTTTGTTAAACATGGAAAACAGAGGCACAAAGTAGTTAGCAACTTTTCCACATTTGCAGTCTGGTGTGAGGTGAGAGGAGAGTTAAAATCCAACATGTTGACTGCTGACACAGGCACAGAACCACCTGTTTTCCTGAGTAAGAGGCTAAATCATGTTTATGAGAATTCTCTCTGTACCATACAAGATCCTGCAGACATATAACATCTAGTCTGTTGGTCGAAATATCTGGGACTAATGAACTTCCATTCAGTTCGGGCTTTTTTGAGGCCCAATAGGCAAAGCTCCGTCCTGGGGACTCTTGGGGGAAACGTGGCAACCGTACACTGTACCCACTCTAAGGACCTCAAAGAAAAGACTGCTCCTAACAGAAACTGTGGTATCTGTGACACCCTTCAAAGCAGGGAGTGTCCCAGTGAGAGGGAAGCCCTGCTTCCTGGGGCACAGGATCTTGTTCCTAAAGAGGAAGAAAGCTGGCACATAAGACATTGTGGAGGTAGCAGTGTAGTGTGCAGAGCAGAGACCCTGGGCCAGTCTCCTGGGCTCCATCCAAGTTGCCTATCTTCTCTGTGCCTCAGTTTCCTCATCTGTTCATTGGGTACTATAATAATACCTACCTCTATAAATTACTGCAATGAATTACATGACCTATTGCTTCTACATTTTCTAGAACAGTTCTTGGAACAGAGAAAACACTCTCTATTAGTTCTTCATTCTACTGTTTCTAACTTAATTCTAACTTTATTAGTATTTGGGCATATTTCTATTGTTGCCCCACGGTCTTATGCCTCATATTTTATGCAATTATATCCAGATATGATTTTTTATATGTTTCATATATTTGCACTTGAAATTCCCGGTACAAGGGAAACCATGAGTCCCATAGTGCTAAGGGTCTTTCCGACTGTGCAGGATATCATTACTTCATGCCCCAGCGCAGTGTTTTACAGGAGAGGCTGCAAGGCTTGGGGAAGTGACCCAAGATTCAGAGTCAGACCTCAGGGGCTGTGAATTCTGACTCTGCCTTGTTCCAGGTGAATCATCTTCTCAAGCTACTTGATGGGCCCTTGAGTTTCTTTCTTCCCATCTCTAAGTTGGGGAGTATCAGATAACAGAAAGTTGGGAGGTTGATAAATAAAGATGTGGAAATGCCTGCCTGGAGCCTGGTACTGGGGCTGCTTTCATCCTTGGGATGGATGCTGCCACCTGCCCTGTAGGCAGTGATCCCAGCAGCATGTCCAGCCTTCCGCTGAGGCAGGCATGTCTGTCTTTTCTCAGAGTGTGAAGAGTACAAAGACATCATAGACTCTGTGCTGAGGGATGAACAGCAATTCACGGAGAAGCTGGCAGAGAAGCTCAGACAAGCTGAGGAGCTCGGGTGAGTAGGCCCCGTTGGGGGCAGGCAGATGGGCAGGAGTGTGAATCTCTGAAGTGCAGCAACTCAGCTGGGAGAACTAAGAGCTAAGCTGGGCCAGGACAAGGGCAAGCATTTACATGGCAGGAACATGTCACACAAACATTTATAAAACAGAGAACAGTCATCTTAGTAAGTTATTGATTGCAGTTGTTTCTTAAGCCTTGTTTTCTCTTCTTGAAGCCACTAATTGTTTAGGTAAAATTTGCATAACACAAAATAAACCAAAAACAAGTGAACCACTCAGAAGCATTTAGGATACTCAAAATGGTGTGCGATCACCACCACCTTTACTCTTAGTCAGAATCACCTCGTGACTGACTGCGGCGTTTCATTCATTCAATCAGTGTTGCCTTCTTGACCCTGTCATTCTTTTCTTCTTTAATCTTTTCAATTCACCCCATCTGCACCCAGCCACATTTCTGTGCATGGCTTGTGTCTAGTCACTGCAAGATGCGCTACGTGAATTTTCACATAGAGATGCCAATGGCCAAAGTGAGGAACTCAAAGGACATTCTTGTGGAACTGATTTAGGAAGACATCGACTTTTGTTTACAGAAGAAAAAGGTGAATGGAACATTATCGAGGATCTTACAGAAGCACTCTCTGATATATCAGAAGGCTCTGTGTGTGTGTGTATATATATGTATATGTATGTGTATATATATGTGTGTGTCTATATGTGTGTGTATGTGTATACAAACACATATATTCTTCTTTCTCTTGGCCACAGATATCTCCCCAAACATGTTCTGACTTTCTACTTGGAGGTCTCCTTGGGGATATTCTGAAAGAAACCTCTGTTGCAGTATTAGAACTGATCACTCATCTCTTTCCATTATTAAATGTTCTCTACTATCTCACCTTAGGCAATATAAAGCCCTGGTTCACTCTCAGGCACGAGAGCTGACCCAGTTACGGGAGAAGTTACAGGAAGGGAGAGATGCCTCCCGCTCACTGAATCAGCATTTCAAGGCCCTCCTCGCTCCTGATGACCTTGACAAGTCCCAGGGTCAGGACCTCCGAGAGCAGCTGGCTGAGGGGTGCCGGCTAGCAGAGCACCTTGTTCACAAGCTGAGCCCAGGTAAGCTGGCCATGGGCCCTGATGACACACAGCTCCAGGCTTATGGAAGTCCCCAGACCTCCACACCTCCACAATGACAACTTTATGGGTAGTGTATCTTTCCAGTAAACATTTGTGGCCATGACATGATCAGGACTTCCTGGGTAGGAATAGAGATGGGAAACCCATGGGGTTGGAGGTCACAGTATTGCAAAGGTCTTCTCCTTTCTTGATGGAATATGGTCTTTGAAGCAAGAGGCAGCATTTGTCCAGTTTTAAAGGACAGGAAGGAGGCTGTGACAGGAGGCAGCTTGTTAGAGTGAAAAGAGACCCAGACTAAGAGTGAAGGTTCCCAGGCTCTATCTTCAGCAATGTCTTTAGCAACTGTGGGCAACTGATTAATTTATCCTTCCTGGGTTTCTATGTCTGATTCTGTGAAGGCAAACAAATTGTCTCTGGCATTCAAATGTAGGAACACTTATGACTATATTTCTCAATGAGATAAAGCCCCTCACTGTGTCGTGTTGGAGAAGTCACTTGATGTGGTGGCATTTGGTGGTAGGAACTGGTTTAGACTGGATCACTCCCCATGGACAGGTTGTCCCTGGATAACACAATGGAAGCCACTTGGAGGGCCCATGAAGTCCGTAATGTATGGAATATTGTGGGACAAGGTTGTTTGTCCTGTTCTAAAAGAAAGATATAGTTTCTAAATGCGAGTTGTGACAGGACCCAGAGTCTGTTCCTAGGAATCAGATCTGTGGCAGAATTGGGGAGACAGCTGCTGAAGTTCAGAGAACCTGGACGAGACTCCAGTGATATGAAGAGCAAAAAGTCTTTTCAATATTTGGCCACATCTTGATGGTGACTCCCAAGATCAGAAACGCATTGCCTCATGGATCAGGAAAACACGCCAGGGCATTTTTTTAGAGATAAAACATGAGAGCTTTCAGTACAGTGTGGACTCACACATAGATCTTCATGTCTCTGTACACATATGGCTCACTGTACTTACGTAGATGAAGTGGGACACATCTGAATGGACACTTCTGTATTTGCAGAAACTGATGAAGATGAGGATGAAGATGAGATGGATGAGGAGGTTGAGAAAGTACAGGAATCACCTGCCCCCAGGTAACACTGAATAATCAGGAGCGGGTAATGGGTGGTAAAATATGAAAAGGGTCTCAGAAAGAACACAAGGCGGGTGAAGGTAGTCACAGATTCCAGATGCAGGATAAGAAACCTGCAGAGTCCACTGATTTCATGCACTCACCCAGCAAGGAAATAGCCCTGTTAACATGCTTGTCCATTGTCTTCATGGTACACGTAAGCATGACCCTAGATGAACTCACAGCCCTAGGGACTTCCTGCACACACAGAGGAGAACTTTTCTTCTCTGTAGTGAAAGTCAGGAGGAGATGCAAAGCTGCTTTATACACGGTTGTCTTTAGGTTCCTTTTAGTAAAGATAAATAACAGAGAGGCAACAAGCAGAGGAAATAGGAAGCACCTAGCAAAGTTGAACACGAAGAAACGTATTTAGACAAAAAAATTTACATTTCATGTCACAACATTAAAATTAAAAAAAAAATCTAGAAGGCACACCATCTCTAGAGTCCACAATGACTTCAACACCTGTATTCCCGTGGCCACAGTGAACTACAACCCAGCTTAGACACACAGTGTGGCAGCTGTTTTTGGATCTCTGTGTGTGCTGTCAAGACTGTACCATACGGAGACAACTGAGTCTCCATCCTGCTCAGCTCCTATCTACCCAATGCAATGATCACTAGCTGCTCACTTCCTCTCTCGTTCCCATGGCAGCCATGCTCTGTTGCAGACAGAAAAGGATTGCCTGTTCCCTCTTAAAAGGAACCTCTCCTTTGCATTCTGGGACCACTCCCTTAAGCCTCCTTTCAAAACCAGCTAGGACTTCTTGGGCTCCAATCACTTTTGGATTAATCTTTTGTCATCTCTATCCCACTGGGCTCATCAGGGAGGTGCAGAAGGCTGAAGGAAAGGAAGTCCCTCAGAATTCACTGGAGGAATGTGCTGTCACTTGTTCAAATAGTCACAACCCTTCTAACTCCAACCAGCCTCACAGGAGCACCAAAATCACATTTGAGAAAAACAAAGTTGACTCTGCTCTGGTTGTAGAGAGTGAACGCTTTCATGATGAAGAGGAGGAAGCTCTAACCATTCTCCCAGGTAGCCTCTCTATTCTTTATCCCTCCCACCTCTGTCTAGGTTGAGGAAGATCAATTCTAAGGACAGGCTGTATACATATGTATTGGTTTGAATCACAAACTATAATGGAGCCGGGTGCAGTGGCTCACACCTATAATCCCAGCACTTTGGGAGGCCCAGGTGGGTGGATCACTTGAGTTCAGAAGTTCAAGACCAGCTTGGGAAACATGGTTAAACCCACCTTTACAAAGAATATGAAAAACTAGACAGGCATGGTGGTGCATGCCTGTCATCCCAATTGCCCAGGCAACTGAGGGGGGAGAATCACCTGAGCCCCGGAAGTAGAGGCTGCAGTAAGCCATAATTGTATCACTGCACTCCAGCCTGAGTGACAGAGTGAGGCTCTGTCTCAAAAAAAGAAAAAGAAAGAGAGAGAGAGAGATAGAGAGAGAGAGAAGAGAGAAGAGAGAGAGAGACAGAGAGAGAGAAAGGAAGGGAAGGGAAAAGAAAAGAAAAGAAAAGAAAGAAGAAAAAGAAAGAAAGACACTATGATGGAATAATAAACACAGTTACTTGAGGGTCAGAGAACTTTCCTCGCCTCCTTGGCCCATGGCATGGACTTTGTCTTCCTGGCCCCAATATTAGCATATTGGACCACAGGCAGGTGTGACAAAGTCATAGCCACCTGTATACAGGAGGTAGCTGTCAGGCCTCCTGGCTCGGTTCGTGTGTCCCTTGTCACTTGCAATAATAATGTCCATGGAGTGTCTATGCCTGTCACAAGCCGCTGACAGTCTTCCCTATGTATTTGGACATGTTTCTCTGGATTCACTGTTCTCAGCCCCAGCCTTGGTCTCATTTAGGTCAGCTTGTCCCAGCTAAGCAGTCACCTTGAAAGCAGGACATAAACACTTCTACCTTTATCTTGCTTATAAGTTTCCCTAAACAAGGCTGGGCTCTGACTTCTTCACCCCATGAGTGGCCAATGTATCTGTGTAGCACCACAGATCCTTTTTTACGCAAGGGTTCTTAGAATTTATCCATCAGTTCAGTCTTCTATATAAATTTCTCTAACCATTCATTGACTATGATATTTGATGAGATAAATCAGTATTGCAACAACACTTCTGGAGAGTAGTTAGGGCAATTCTTGAATTCTTGTGAGAAAAGTTTTCTTTAACTGTTGGCGCAGACTTAGGTCCGAGGAGAGGTGATTATGATCTACCAGATGGGGGAGATTTTATCCCATGGATCTGGAAAGAAGGCTCATCTATTTCTGAAAATAAGTCAGAATGGTCCTGTCAAAATGTCACATTCTTACACTGAGGATATTTATGTCTTGCGCCATGACTGGGCACTGATTTTGGCTTGTGTGAAGTGTGATTTCCTTACTGTGACCTGCTCTTCTGAATTTGTTTACAGAAAATCAAAATGATCATGAGGAAGAGGAGGGGAAAGCACCAGTGCTCCCCAGGTAACTGTGGATTCGTGGATTGTTAGTTCAATAGTGACACCTGGACACCACGGATCCAGGGAAAATACGAAGTGATGAATCAAATTGTCTCATCCATTCATCCAACTGCAAATTACCCCTTTCACAATCTTGTCTTCTTTATTGTGGTACTTGAATAGGTTTCAATTTCTTAATCCCTCTCAAGGATAAGAACTGAAAATCATTTTAGCCAGGTGAACAGACCAAACTCAGAGATTTCCTGATCTGAGCTGTGGTTTCCCATGTGATTAATCCAGAGTGAGATACATATATGTTTTCTGTATGTTTTGTGTCCGCATGTTGGCAAGTACTTGAATGCAATTGAGAAAATTAAAAATAAAAATTTCATATGTCAAAATATTGAAAAAAACAGGACTTTAAAAATGTAGGATCTGTGAGTCTGGAATGCCCAAACATCTCTGTTCACTTGGATGCTGCATGTAAATGTCAACGCAATTTGTGTGAAGGAAGTGAAGGCCTGTGTTAGTTCTCTCTGCTGCAAGTCATGCTGCTAGTTTACATGGAGAGTCTGGGTTTCCTGCAGCAGCTTGTTTGTGGCAAGTGCACTGAGCACCTGCTGCTGGAGTTTCCTCTGTCTCCAGGGCGGTCATATCCACCCCACATTTAGAAGGATGGGTTTTCTCTCTTGGAGGAGACTCCCCCTTCACTTTCCATGACCCCTCCCTTTGTGTGCCATCAAATCACATGACATACTGTGGTGTTGAATCACTCTTGGTCTAATCTTCTGTCAATCCTATCCTACCCGGCTCGTCGGGAAGCTGCAGGATGTTGAAGAGAAGGGAGTCCTGCAGGACTTAACAGGGGAATGTGTTTTGTCTCATTCTAGACAGCATGACATGTCCAACTATTACCTGCACAGTGAAGTCTCTTTCCTGGCACTGAATGAAGAGAAAGTTTGCTCCACTCAGGATGTTGCCAGGGATTACTCCAATTCCAAATGGGATGAGACCTCACTTGGCTTCCTAGGTAGGCTCCCTATTCTTTCCACCACACAATCTGTCCATAATGAGAGATGTCATACCTTCAGGAAGACACTATGCTTACATACTGGTTAGAACCAGGCTTTAGGATTTTGAAGGAAGGCATCCTAGGAGTCAGAGTTGTACTCCATCCTCCTCCAAAACCACACATTGTCTTTCATCTTTGCCCCATTGTCAAATCACTGTACCCAAGGTTGACCTGACAAATTCATACCAACCTCTGCAGCCTGGGTGCAGGATGTAACCACCAGTCCTCCTGATTTAGATTTAATCTGTCACCTCACATGAAAACTTCTAATTTTCCTTCTCAAATAACCTGAGTTTCTCTGCCTGTCCAAGGCCACTGGCAGCCTTATCTATATCCTTGGAGCTGTCATTACCCTCGTTCACTTCTCTCAGGCTAGACTCCCTCCCCTTTTAGCAGGCTTGTCTTAGCTAAGAGGTCTGTGAGTACCAGAACATGACACCACTATTAGATTTTGTATGTTTCTGAAAGGAGGCTGGGCCCTGGAACTCCCTGCCACATGAAAGGCCTATGTTTCCACGTAGCGTTAGAGATTCATTTGATTTAATCTGTCCCTCTAAATGTACATTCTACAAAAACACCAACAACAGCTTATCAGAAGGAAACATACTGAATACTGCAGTAACCTGCTAGGAAGCATTTAAGTAGATCTCCAGGATCTGTTAGTAAATAGGATATGGTTAACATTTTGCTGTGACTCAGGACAGAAGGGACTGTGATGATGACCTGTCATATCAGGGAGATTTGCTCCATGGCTCAGGAAAGCAAACCTAGTGACTTCTCACAAGGCTCACCCTGAGGCCTCCTGGAAAGTTTATCTCACAGTAGCCTGTTATCACACCGAGTATATTTATGCCCCTAGGTAGGTTTGGACACAAGGTTGTGAATGTATAAATGTGATCAAGTTCATCTGGCTGGTCTTCTCTTAATTTATTTACAGAACAGCGAAATGATCTTAAAGAGGTGAAAGGACAAGAAACAATTGATCCCAGGTAATTAAGAAAAATCAGGGGCTGTCTATTCAGGGGTGATATCTGTGGAACTCATATCCACAGAAAACCAGAAAGTCCTGAATATACCTACTTCATCCCTTCAGCCAACCAGAAATGATCCTTTCTAACCATGTTTTACATTTTTCATTGTGATACTTGTAATGTTTGCCATTTCTTATTAACTTCTCAAGTTCAGTACATAAAACCAATTGACCTTGTGAACAACTAATCACTCACACAGATTTCCTTAAAATAAGTATCTTCTTCTTATGGTGTCCATCAGCCTGAGATGCATATTTGTTTTCTGCTGATTTTGCATTAGCACAGTGGTGAGCATTTCAAGGCAAGGAAATTAGGTAGAAAAAATTATTGTTATACCATGCACAATATTGAGAGAAAGAGGACTTGATGTCTTGCGATTTGGGGGATATTATTATGCCACAAAACCTATGTTTACTTGGCCACTGCACATAAAATTCAATACCATTTAAAAGAAAGGAATGAAGCCACCGTTATGGAACGGGATATTCAGTGAGTCACGATTGTACCATACAGAGAAACTCAGTCTCCTTCCTCAGAAAATCGTGATCTGGGCACTTTGCTGAACTCCTGATGCTTCTCTCTCTCTCATCTCTCTTTCCCTCTCTCTGTATTGCAACCTACCCCATGGTAACCACACTGTGACCCACCACGAAGAGGAGAATATTGAACTCTTTAAGGGGCTGACCCATTTGTTTCTGCCATCACACCCTCCTGCCTCACGTGAAGCCAGCAGGGCTCTGAAACTCCTTGGATTAATCCTTACTCCTTCCTACCTTACAGGATCAGCAGGGAACCGCTGAGGGTGGACAAGCATGAAGTCCCCCAGGAGTCACTGGATGGATGTTGCTCGACTCCTTCAATCCTTCCTGAACTACCTCACTCCTACTGCCCTTATGGGAGCACTTCGTACTGTTTTGAAGAAGAGCAAGTCAGCTTGGCTCTTGTAGACAGTGAGTACTCCATTGTGAATACGATAAATCTCCAGTTGTTATCCCCGGTAGACTCTGTAATCCTTGCACCTCACATCCCTGGCTGGACTGAGACATGGCATTACTGTGGGCATGACTCACAGACACAGGATAGTTTGCATCAGCATCAAAAATCAAGTTGGAAGCACAGACATGGGGTGGGTCAGTGAGCTTTGCTCTCTTCCTCATCTCAGACCATGACTGTGTCACCCTGGCCCACTGTCACGACATTGACAAAATCACACCAACCTACGCAGCACGTGCCCACAGGTATCAGTGAGGTCTCTTAATCTGAATAAGATTTGTCTTGCCAGCTATTGTGTTCCTTACAGGTTTCTTTCCCCAACCATGTGCTATGAGATTCTATGCCTGCCCAAGGCCAGTGGCATCTTTGTCTACTTTTTGTTAAAGATATTACTCAGTTTTCAAAGAACCTAGCCTCATTCTCTATGTCTTTAATGTTACCCTGTTTTAGCTGAACTGTCCATTACCTTTGGTTAAGTTTCTAGAAACAAGATTGGGCCTTGTCACTCCTAGATGTCACGAAAACCCAATGTCTCTGTGTAGTACCAAAGATTCATTTTGATTGGAGGGTGTGTAGATTCCCTCCTGCATTCTAATTTCAGTGTCTAAACTCCTTGCAACCATGAACAACGTGAGTATTTGATGATAGAAGGCTGAATATTACAGTTTTCCTTCTAGAAAGCAGCTGGAGTATTTGCCTTCAATTGGTGTGAAAAATTTGCATAACTATTGGCACAAAATCAGAACAGATGATGTTGGGATAATGATCTTCTGGAACAGGGAGATTTCATGACAGGACCTCAGGCCTCCTGGAATGTTTCTCTCACAGTGTCCTTTTCTTTCACTGAGGAAACTGATGTTCCTATGTTAGGATTGCACAGTGGATTGTTTGTGTGTGGGGGAACCTGCTTCATGTGTCTGTCCCTTTGTCAATGTATTTACAGAAATTCAAAAGGATCAAGAGGAGGTAGAAGATCAAGACCCGCCGTGCCCCAGGTAACTCTGAGGAATCAGGGACAGTTAATACAGTGTTGATATCCGGAGTCTCGGATGCAGGGAAAATCAGAGCATGCAGAATATACCTGTTCCATCTGTTCAGCCAACCATGAAATAGCCGTATTCATTATGTTGACTCTTTTCATTGTACACCTGTATTTGTATTTCTTCCTTATTAATTCATTTCAATTCTACTAATCTGCATTCAGTTGACTCTGTTGAACTGATCAGTCACACATTTTCTGCAGTTCCCTTTTCTGTCCTTTTTGCTTAAAGAGAAGTTGAGTTGCACATCTGATGTCTGCCTCATTGGCATTACCATGTTTACAAGTATTCCATACCAGGGAAGTGATTTAAAATAACTCATGTCATGCTCACAATGTTGAGAACAAGAGATGTTAAGGATACAGGAACTCTGTCTGTGGAGACTGAAGAGCCTGCATTCATTTGGCCACTGATGCTAATTTCAACAAAATGTATGCAAAAGTGCCGAATGCACTGTGTCCTGGCAGTTTCCCACAGGGATCACTCCATTACCTTCCTCCCCAGATCATTGCCTACCCAGTGCACTGGCTGAGCCTGTCATGATGCGTCTCCTCCTTGAGACAGGGAAGGATGGTTGCATCTCTCTGAGGAGACTGTACTTTGCTTCCTCTGGGCCTCTCTGAAGCCCTCCCTATAGAACCAGCTGGGCGCATTGGTGTTGGTTCTCTCTGGCGTTTATCTTCTGTCTTCTTTACCCCAGGCTCAGCCAGGAGTTGCCAGAGGTGAAGGAGCAGGAAATCCCAGAGAACTCCGTGGATGAAGTTTACTTGATGCCCTCAGTTCACCATGACCTATCTGACTGCCACCAGCCTTATAGCAGCACATTGTACTCATTGGAGGATCAGTTTGCCTGCTCTGCTCTGGATGGAGCCTGTGAGTATTCCAGCCTGGAGGTCACAAAGCTCCACTGTCCTCCCAGGCAGCCTCTATATGTTTTGTTTCCTGCAACTTGTGCAGCTGAGACAGACCATCTCTGTAGCAGGCCCTAGACACTGAGCTTGTTCTGAATCTGGCTCTTGGATGCAGTTTTAAGCACAGACATCCACTGGGTAGAACGTCCTCTTCTCCTGTCCCAAGTGACTCCTCTGTCACCTGGCTCCTTCTGACAAGAGCAGGCTGTGGCTATCAAAACAGGCCAGGGAGGGGAGTGGTGAGGGTTTATTGCAAATTCTTGGCCACAGTAGCTCAGCTGGAGAAATTTATATAACAGACCTCCTTCTTTAAGATAGGGCATCTGTCTTTTCTGAAATTATGTTGCTAATTACATGTCCTTATCTCTTCTCTGGCCATCCACCTATGCTGGGAGTTTTGCCCAATTATTTGGAGGCCTGTTTCATGATTCCTGTGTCCCAAGCTAGTTTCTCTTCTTCAGGGATCCCCAGCCATGGGGTTATGGGCCGTTATGGGTCCATGACCTATTAGGAACTGGTCCGCAGAGCAGGAAGTGAGCACTGGGAGAGCATTTCAGCCTGGATTCCACCTCCTGTCAGATCAGCAGGGGCATTAGATTCTCACAGGAGCTCGAACCCTATTGTGAAGTGCACATGCCAGGAATCTAGATGGTGCTTTCCTTATGAGAATCAAATGCCTGATGATCTGTCACTGTCTCCCAGTGACTGTCACCCCCAGATGAGACCATCTAGTTGCAGGAAAACGAATTTAGGGCTCCCACTGATTCTACATTATGGTGAGTTGTATAATTGTTTCATTATATATTACAATGTAATATTTATAGAAATAAAGTGCACAGTAAATGTAATGTACCTGAATCATCCCAAAACCATCCCCCCTATCCTGGTCCCTGAAAAACTGTCTTCCATGAAACCAGACCCTGGTGCCAAAAAGGTTGGGGACTGTGGCTCTACTTCCTCCGAGGGGTCTTCCCTCCACTGACGCAGTCCAGCGTCCCTTCCTCTATGCGTGCCCAGGCTTGCATCCTCTGCAGAGCTCCAGTGGTTTTCTCCACGTGTGGGTTTTTAGTTTCAATCAAGTTTTGGTCACAGTGCTATATTCTCATGAAAATCATCAACAACTAGTGTCCCTCATGAGGTTCTGGCGTAACCGATGAGCAAAGCAGAGTGGTTCCTGTCCCCACGACGTCCAGAAAACCCTTCCTCTGAGCAAGTGCCCTTTGAGGTAGCAGCTCCACAGGACGTGTAAAAACAAACTCCAGTTTTCATTTCTTCTTGCTCATTCTCTTTTTTTTTTTTTTTAACCTCTATTCTGGGAATTTGATGGGCATTGTTGGGGCTTTTACCCATTACTTTATCTTCTTGTAAGAGCAAGTAACTCTGTGACGTCTCCCAGTATATTGGATTACATTGTAATGAAATTAGCAAAAATGCCAGGTGTAGTGATTCACGCCTGTAATTCCAGCACTTTGGGAGGCCAAGGAGGTGGATCACCTGAGCTCAGGAGTTTGAGACCAGTGTGGGTAACATGGTGAAATCCTGTCTCCACAAAAAAAGAATTAGCAGGGCATGGTGGTAAACACCCGTACTCCCAGCTTCTCAGGAGGTTGAGGTGGAAGGATCCCCTGAGCCTGGTTAGTTGAGGCTGCAGTGAGCCACGAATGCACCACTGCACTCCAGCCTGAGCAGTGAACTGAGACCCAGTGTCTCACACATACTGACACACACACACACACACACACACACACACACACACAGAGAGAAAGAAATTAGCAACAAAGACGTTGGCCTCTATTCTATTTTGGTCAGTAAGTGCCTTTCTTACTGGGACAATCCCCTTTCCCATTTTGCATTTCTTCCTAAGTTTCAAAAAAAGCAAATGCTTTTCTAGGATCACAGTGATTCATGAAACAATTAAAATTTATTTTTTGCACCTTGCACCTTTGCAAGCAAGCTGTATACTTTGCCAGCAAGCTCTGTCCTGCTATAACCCATTCAGGGCCCAAGGGACACTTCCAAGTGGGCAGTGTCATCTCCATGTTAGAGCTGAGGACACTAAGGCATTTTTAAGAAAACTTAGAAAACCTTGCAGAGAATGAGGATATGGAGAGGGGAGGAGAGAGAGGAGCCCCACAGCCACGTGGATCCCGCCCTGCAGGCCCCATCCCTGCAGGCTCTGTCCCTGCAGACCCCGTCTCCGCAGACCCAGTCCCCATCCTGAACCCGACCTGGACTGGCATGAGGTCATTGGAAGTCTTTTCTTAGTCCACTCAGAATGTGTGTTCCTCTCCCTGGGGAAATGGAAAGAATTTGTTTAAGGGGTGCCACCCGAACGCCACTGGGGCAGTGGGTAATGTGAGGACCGTGTCCTCTGTGACCTTCCTAAGGAACCGCACATGCTGATCTGTGGCTCTTGTGGCCCCTGAATTTCTGGGAAGGGACTGGTCCCTCTCCTACATTGCCTCTGTCTGCTGACACCCACTATATGGCAATAGGATGGATATGTGTGGGTAGAGGGTCAAACCATTATGGGCAATGGGAAATTCAAAATGTCCCAGAACCCAGAAATTTTGCCTCACTTAGTGTTTGGTCTGTAGCCTCCCAGCCCCCTTTCTCGTGGTTCTTTCTCAAACCCTCGCAGCTCTAACTCTTGGCCTGTTCTTACAACCCTGTGTGGGGAGAAAAACAGCTCCTCCTCTCCTGCACTCTGAGGGCTCTCTAGAACTTTCCCTCTAGGCACAGGAAGGAGATGAATAATAAAAGAATAATCTGGATGGTCTTGTTAGACAATCCAAAGCCCTCTGGGCTAAAGCAGAGGTTTTTCACTTCAGGGACACCCCAGCCTGGGCATCTGCTGTGTCAGCGTCCCCAGGCACAGACAGGAAAGGTGACATCGCCTGCATTTACATGATGTCTGTCTGTGTGGCATGGGTCACTGTGTGGCTTTATTGAGAGCAGGGACATCAGGGATGCGTGTTCAGGGCATGCGTAACAAAGGGAAAACTCAGATTGTTCCTACTGAAACCCCTTCTCCTTTAGCTCCCACCCAGGTAGACTGTCCCCAAGGGACTTGGAGTGGAGACTTGAGCCACCACCTGTCACAGGTGCAGGCTTCACAGGCACAGCTGGAGCCAAGCACCCTGGCACCCAATTGTCTGAGACTACAGCTGGATCAAGGGTTCTACTATGGAAATGACTTGGCCAGGCGGGGCCCCTCCTCCACCACCTGCAGCTTCACAGCCAATGCTGATTCTGGGAACCAACGGCCCTTCCAAGGTAGGGAAGGAAACGGCGTCATGAAGATCTAATCCAGGTGTTGGTGGTCACGGTGCTGTGGGTGGAGGAGAGAATGGGACCACTCTGTGCTTCCTCAGGGTCAAGATGAAATTCATGATGCTCCAACCCAGTGAGATGAGCAAAGGTTCTGGGTTTGCCACTTTCTGCTTGTTGACTTTAGCTTAGGTTTTTGTGTTTTTGCTATTTACATCTCTGTTCCCTCATCTGAGATAGCTGAAAAATAATATCTACCTGCAATCTTTGTTGGGAATATTAATTATTATAATTTCCAAAGGGCCTGATTCCATAAGAATTGCCCCATAAACCTATGAATAGGTGTTATCTAATCCTTTTATCTTTCTGCTCAATTTACACTTAGAAAGTGACTTCACGGATGATGTCTCCTCTGAGGTAGAGCAGTTATGAAGATCTCTGCTTTCTAGGGCCCCTCCTCCTCTCCTTTCTCACACAGACTCCTCTGCCAGTTTTCTTCCTCTCCTTCCCCATCCCTCATGAAGCCAATTTTCCCCTATCAGGCACTTTCAGTAACAACCTATGAGGCACATTGAGTAACAGTGTAAATCCTGGGCCCACACTCAGTCTCCTGACATGTCCAGCTTCCTCTCCTTTTTTCCTGCTTTTTTTGAAATAAAAGGGCAACTTTCACATGGAAAGTGTTCACATCAGTCTGTTTTATGAAATTCCATTTAGTTCAAATTCTCCACTCATGTCCACGGTCATGTCCTCAGTTTACGTCTCACAGGGATCCACTTCTGCTCAGATTTCCTTAAAACCTGGGTCGTGTTCATTCTCACTCTCCGTCCCACTCAGTATCTCCTCCTGGAGCCCCTGGGGCTGCCTGGTGCTCATCTGTCAGGCGATGCCCTCGGCTGAGGAATGAGGGGACCCCTGTCCTCAGGAGGAGGGAGGGTGGCGTGAGATAACGAGCACCATCTGGGCCCGTGGAGAGGACACACGGAAGGCGCTCAGGGAGTGTCAGGGGATGCACAGTCACTGACACATGTCGGGATGACTTATTTAGACTGATTTCTTCCCACTGGACTCTCTTTTCCAACTCTGTGGATTCTCACACCCCCAGCCAAGACTCACCCCACTGGCTCAGACACACTCCCTGTTGCTCACTTTCCCTGGAGTCCAGAGCCTGAACCAGGCACCAGGTAAGAGGACAGAGTGAATGCCTTTTGTTTCATTAATATTTTCCTTCACCTGGTGATTTCTCCCTGCTGTCTACCAGGTCATTTGTTTCTCCCACACCTTTTCTTTCTTATTCTCCTCATGTCTCTAATTTTTTTTCCCATTTCAATGGACCAGAACAGTGATGATACTGTGACATTCAATCTCTCCCAAATCCCTATATAATGTTTTTCCTTTAAATTAACATGTACAGATATATGCATTTATATCATTTGTCCTATTATGTGTGACTATGTATATCTGGTGTATATACTACATAGGGTGTATATAGATGCAGTAGATCATATAATGATGCAACTTTTGTAAATTCTCTAGCTTTAGCCTTCCTGATTCTTTCCTCTCATCAGCTGCTGTTACCTCTGTCTGGTCTCACCTCTGTGCCACATGGGCTGCCACCCTGCCAGGCCCTTCTATTCCCATCTCCTATTTGAACGCAACTCTGATTTAACTTTGATTCTTGTAATCTCTGCTCTCCCCAAAGCATAGCCTACATACACTGCTATTTCCTTGCCTTTGCCTTATCTACCCAGAAGCTATTTGTGTTTCTTAATCCTGTGTTTCTTGAATATTGTTGTGAATTGGCAATGCCTTTGACTCCTGGCAATCTTACCGTTGCTCAGTAATGTGGGAAAGATCAAGAAAAAAGAAAATATTAAAGTGACTCTATTGGCTTCCCCTCACCCTTTGGACTTTCTTCTCCAAGGCCACTTTCCTGATTTGATGTCCTCTGGGTGGAAGAGAAAGACACAGTAAGATCGTGGGTACCAGTGGATCCCATTGGCCGTGGTTTTATTTTCAGAGCTGGTTTTAGAGCCCTCCCTGGGGATGAAGAACCCTCCCCAGCTGGGAGATGATGCACTTGACGGCTCAGCAGACAACACACAAGGGCGTCAAGTCAATGGCCAGATTCACGCCTCCAGTGTCCTGAAACCTAAGATCATCAAAAGAAAACTCCCGCTCAGCAAGTGGAGACTGGCATGCAGATTCCCTGGCCTGCAAGCTTAGGGTGCAGAGGTAATCACATCCATGGCTGATAGCTGCACTCCTTATTTCTCTGTCTATGGTGACAGCTCATTCTCCCACTGCTTTTTCTCACCCGTTTGTTCTCTCCAACAGCTGCTCTAACCTCTGTCTGGTCTTACCTCTGTGTCCCACGGGTTCCCACCCTGACAGGCCCTTTCTGTCCTCATGTCCTCTTTGCTCTCAGAACTCTGCTCTATTCCTTCTTCTAGTGTCTTGACTGTCCCTCTCATGGCCACAGGAGAGCCAGGCCTCCTTGTCCTCATCCAAGTGCATAGTTTAAGCTGCTGAACACAGGGTCGTTTGCCTGGAATCACCCTCTCTTGGGAAATTTACCTTTCCTCCCTTCATCCCCAACTCCATTGCCTCTTTCTGCAGAAATCATTGCTTTATTACATCATTTACACATCGATTTTCCTTTTGAGTCTTCTTTTGAGAAATCCAACTAAGTCAACTCTTAATCATCACTTGTTCCTCTGAATGAGAAGTGTTAAAACTACGCACAAAGAGCCCCACATAGGAAACAAAATTACAACCAGGGTCACAGGCGGGAGTTCCCCACTGGCCTGGAGTCAGGTTAATCTTTAGCCCCAGATGTGCAGCCTAGTGTCAATGTGGATCGAGTTGCCAGGGTCTCAGTGTTCTCACCTCATGGACTCACTTGAGCTGACGTTAACCAGAGAACACTTATGACATTCTAAAGGGACATCAGTTCTAAAGCACGTGCAGAGGGCAGGACTTCAAAACTGCATACATCATGAGGTTCACCATTCCAACCTCTCTCCTTTTTATTCTCATTTCCACTTCTACAAGTCCAGTGAAGGGTCTAAAATGCAAGTCAGATGCATCTTGAGGCCAGTGCATATGAGAGAGCATTTTATGAATTAATATTGAGAAAAGTGACCATAGGACCAGCTTTATGCATATACAAGATGACAGACAAGAATCTGTCTACATGACAGTTTTTGCTTTGGCCCAGCCCAATTGATAAGAGAGAGATTTAACTGAAATTGTCAAGGAGAAGGCTACAATCCATGGAACCACTGGGAACAAAGCCAATCATGAGATAAATGGGGAAAGGGAAGAAAATGATGGGAAATTGGGCTGGTCCATTTAGTATCTCTAAATCCTGCTGCCACGTAATAAGCACCTGGTGAGATTTCAATTAAGATGAATGCCTTGAACTCACACCTGGAGATTCTCACCTACATGGCCTGGGGTGTGGTTTGAGCATCTGGAGTTTTAAAATGCTCCCATGTGACTCTAATATGTGGCTAAAGATGACAAGGACCCCTGGCCTACTGTGACCTCAAGGTACTAACATGGAAGTGTCCCATATGTGTGGCTACTCCACAGAAAAGGCTGAGTATCCATCAGCCTTTGATGGGATCTGTATTCCCCTCTCAATAGTATTGTTTGTATAGCATAGAAAAAATCAAGAAGAAAAACAAGAAAATTAATAGATTAGACTTTTAGCCTCTGCTTGAAGCACACTTGCTCAATTTTGAATAAAAGATAAGAAATAGTCAGTATGTTAACACCTAATGCACAGAAATAATACCTCCCACATTACATATACTGGAATTTAGTATTTTCTTTTGCATTTTAAAAGAAAACTTCCACTTTACATTTCCCCACACCCATTTTATAGCCCACTCATGGGCTCACCACTGCAATGTGAAAATTTCACTTTTGGTCAGTTATTGTCCTTCTGCAAAATCCCCAAAGAGAACTCATTGATCTCACTTTCCTGAAGAGAATACAATAACAAAGTAAGACTGAAATTCTGCAGGAGATTGTGTATGAATCCTTCTTCATGTCTCTCTTCACACTGGCATAAAATATTAAAAACAAACCTTTCCCAAAATGTACTTTGGGAAAACAGTAAGTGGGAGGGGAGAAACTAATGCCTTTCACTTTGTACTTCAGAGTTTTCTTGCTCTAGATATTGAGAATGTTTCTAGAAATGCCTTAAGGTGGAACCAGATGTGGAACAACTTCAGGGCATTAGGGAAAATAAGTTGGGCCGTGGTTACAGTCCCAGCTCTCTCTTTACTAACTCCATTTTGAGTCACTTTTTTAAAAATTCCGTTTCTTTCCTGATTCCCTTTGGACAAATACTTATAATTATATTTGTTTCATTTAATTTTTTTAACCAACCAAAGAAGCAGAAGCAACTTCATATTTATTTGTAAAATCATATTCCTGTCCTAGCCAAGGTGACCCAACCGCTTCTCGTGACTGTTGATACCTCCAGATTGCAGCCTTTCCTCTCGCTTTCTCTAATCTTTATTGAAATGGCGTTAGTGGGTGGATT
This sequence comes from Macaca fascicularis, assembly GCF_037993035.2. Classification (NCBI taxonomy): domain Eukaryota; kingdom Metazoa; phylum Chordata; class Mammalia; order Primates; family Cercopithecidae; genus Macaca; species Macaca fascicularis. The sequence goes on along the minus strand of NC_088375.1, from coordinate 126,027,975 downwards.
CTAATTCAGGGGTCATCAATAGCAAGTCATGTGCCCTTAGTTCAGTCTTACCCCTGTGGCATCACTACTCCTCTGTTGTAAAAGATGGAACTGGACGTGGATATTGTCTGAGGTCCCTGCTGCTTCTGACATCCAGGGTTCTTCCCATGGCCCTCCCGTTCCTCCCTAGAAAACTAGGACATGGAGTTGTAATGGGGTGGGTTTCTCTGCAAAGGGTCCTCTCCTTCTGCTCCCCTCTGTTTTTTGGCAGGCATGATGGATGCTGAGCACATCCTCACAGGGAGGAAAAGCCATCACTCTGCTCCAGACAGAGGGGATCAGAAGGAAAGGGGCTGATGTCCCCTGCCGCTGGTTGGGCATAGGTGGGGTCCTTATATCCTGCACCCCAGGCTGACTGGAAGTTCAGGGAAGTTCAGGAGTGTTTTCTTCTCATTTGTGGATGGCTCTTCCCCCTTCAGTCATCCCGCGGCTCACCCTTCAGTTCACCCTGCCAGCAAGAGATCAGTTTGCCCCTGATATATCTCTACTTAGCAATCTCCCCAGACTCAGTCATCAGGAGGACGTGACAAAAATGCTCATTTGATTTTTTACTCTCTCTCTCCTACAGATACCAAATACTGCTGGAAGGATGCAAAGGATGAAAGGATGTCACAAAAAGTAGCTTTTCCACTTGATGAAAACAACTAAAACAGCAAAGCAAGTTCAAATCCAAACACAATACTGCAGGGGTCCTTCACTGAGGATTGAATTTTAGACACAGAATACTCTTGATTATTTCAACCCATTACGCTCCTTTGATTTGAGAAGTCACAGTCCATCCCCCTCCAATTGTGATCAATGCCTAGGGAGACCAATGCCCAGATGGACAAACAGCATTCACAGGCCTTAGCCCTGCTCCTCTCAATTCCCATCGTGTAGAGAACAGGAGTCAGGAGCTGCTGGCAGGAGACTGCATGTCAGCCAGAACTCTGCCAGGGCAGAGTATGAACAATGCCATGTTCTTGCTGAAAACGCTTAGCCTGAGTTTCATAGGAGGTAACCCTCAGACAACTGCAGAATGTAGAACATTGAACAGGACAACTGACCTGTCCCCTTCAAACAGTCCATGTCACCACCAAAAACACAACAAAAAGGAGAAGAGACATTTTGGGCTCAAAAAGAGTAAAAAGACTGTGTAGCTTACGCCTTTTTAGTCATTTTGAACCCAAAACATCTCTTCATCTGTTTGTTGTTGTCATTAATGGTGATCACATGGAATGTTTGTAGAGGACAGGTCAACTGTGTGACTCAATGGTCTACATTCTGAAGTTATCTGAAAATGTCCTCATGATTAAATTCAGCATAAACATTTTGCCAGGAACTCTGCAGAGTCCATGCTGTGAGCTTCCTACCTCAGTCCATCTGCAGGCAGAGAAGGCCCAGTGTGTCCATCCCCATTGTTGCGATACTAGGATGGTCACTTGGTAAAGGAGCGGTCTAGGAGCTCTGTCCCTTGTAAAGACACCTTGTTTATAAATAATTTGGAAAGTGGTTTGAAATAGTATCAATATCCTGTATTCTAACGGTCTTCCTCTGAGTATTTTATCATCAATTAATCACCCCTGCCTGTGTCAGTTACTATATTTATGTTTGTACATTGATAATTTTCTATCTCAAAATCTTACTTTATACTTGCCTTTGCTGGCATTCTTCGTAAAGAACAATATTCCCTGCCCAAATTTTAACTTTCATCCAAAATTAATTTTAATTTCTTTTTGCTGGCATTCTGTTGTGTAAAAGAATATTCTGTGTCCCAATTTTAACTTGCATCCAAAATTAATTTTAGTCCATCAGTTAAAATGTTTAAGTTTTAAATCTGTTTCATTAAACATTTTTTGCCCTCACTCTGGACTATTGGATTTTTTACGTATAATGTTTTAAGCTTTTATTATTATGATTGATTGTGGCAGATGAGAATTTAGATTAATAAAACCATTCTTATTTCCCTGTTTATATTCTAAACTCTTCCATGTTTTAGTCTACATTTATCATATGTGGTAGATTGTATTTACTGTATTTCTTTGTTGATTTTGTTTCCTTTTTTGTTTGTGTATGTGTGTGTGCCTTTTGTTTGTTATTTAGGAAGAGTTGTATAGCTCCCATTTAACACTGCACTGAAAAGGTTTAGATGTCACTAATCCCATTTTAAGTTGACACATTTCTACTATTTGGTTTATAAATTTTAAATTCTTTCTTTCAACTTCAAATTTTTACCACTATGACAATCAAAGACAATATTTTCCTCTTCTCTAACCCCTGTACCTGCAATTTTTATTTGTTATTTTAACCCAAACATTAAGTGACAGCCTATGTGACAGCTTAGTTTTTGGTTGAGACTTACATTTAAATATGTTGATGCACATGAGCTATTCAAAAGTGTGTCCTAAGCATCACTCGTTGAGTGGAATTTATCCTTAACAGAGTCCTCATGAGGGAATCAGGTCTCGCTGACTTTAACATACTTAATAATAAACTTTTCCCAATGTCTTGACACATGGATTGCATCACTGTATATTAGGCACTTGCCAAAAATGATTTTTTCTTGGGATTTTAGGAAATATTGTCTGGCTTTGGGGAACAGGCATGTGTGCTCTCATTCTGGGATTGTATTTTGTTCAAGCAGGAACTTCAATTTCTGCCAGTTACTTCATTCATTCTCCTCACCACAAGTCTCCAGAGGATGCTTCCTTTGTCCAGGCCTCCCCGTCTCCCAGCAATTCTGCCCTTCGAAGACTGGCCCCTCTGGTCGTCTGCACTGTGAAGCCCCTGCCTTTCAATACCCCAGTAGCAGGGTTCTGATCCACCAGGTCTCAGGCCTCATCTGTGTTTCTCCACACTCGTTTTCTGAGGAAGGTTTTACCTGTGCTTTGTCATTAACAGGCTGTCGTTGCTGTGCTGGTCTCTCTTTGCCTGGTGTTTCCTCTCCCTCTGCTGTTATGTGGCTCCCAGATCTGGCTAAATAAAATCACCTGGGGTCCCCAGTGCTCCCTAGCCCTGGTTGGGGGCAGGATTATGGGTGGTATTTTCGACTCTGTGTTAATCCCTAGGGCTTTGAAGTGTCTGTGGAGAAATTCAGCTATTATTCTATCCTACTTCTTCAAATGCAGAACTTCAACAGTCTAAAAAAGGAGACAGAATCCCATAGTAGAACATCCCCATAATCACTGGCTGACTTCAACAATTATCATCGAATGGCTGAGCTTTACAAAATGCAATCCTTCCTACTTACCTAGGAAGTGTGTGTGTGTGTGTATTAATATATATGTATGTATATGTATATGGCATATGTGTGTGTGTTTGTGTGTGTGTTTGTGGGGTGTGTGTGTGTACAGACAGTTTGGACATGAGATTCTGGAGGCTGAAATTCTCAAGACGGAAAGGCAGATACCTGGGAAAGTGTTTCCTTCTTATTAGGCCTTTTACTTCTCCTCTGGCTTTAGGTTGATTGGATGAGGCCCACTCACCTTAGGGAGGGCAATCTGCTTCACGTACACTGCCCATTCCAGTGTTAATGTCATCCAGAGACCCCTCCAGTACACACACAGAATAACATAGGAACAAATGTCCTGGCACCCTGGGGCTCGGTCACAGGGACACACACAATTAACCATCACACAAATTCTTTGTCATATTAGTGATTTTCATATTTTTCTCCCAATCTGTAGCATATCTTTTTATTCTATGAATAGTGTCTTGTGCTGACCAAGAATTTTTAATTTGTATAAAGTTGAATTTATCAATGTTTTCTTTAATCGTTTTGTTGATGTGATAACTAAGAATACTTAGCCTAACTCCACATCATGAAGAGTTTCTCTTATGTTTTCTACTGTAAGTTCTCTAGTTTTGCAGTTTACGTTCAGTTCTGTAATTAATTTTGATTTAATTGTGATGCAAGTATGGAGGTTTAAGTGGATTTTTAAAATCTTTAGTTTTTTCCTTCATCTTTTATTTTAAGTTGCGGGGTACATGTGCAGGAGATGCAGGTTTGTTGCATAGGTAAACATGTGCCATGTGGTTTGCTGCACAGATCATCTCATCACCTAGTTATTATGCACAACATCTATTAGCTACTCTTCCTGATGCTCGCCCTCCCCCCAACCCAACCCCTCACTTCTGACGGGCCCTAGTGTCTGTTGTTTCCCCCATGTGTCTATGTGTTCTCGTCATTCTGCTACAACTTATAAGTAAGAACATGTGGCATTTGGTTTTCTGTTCCTACATTCGTTTGCTGAGAATAATGGTTTCTCACTTCAACCATGTCCCTGCAAAAGACATTGTCTCATTCCTTTTCATGGCTGCATAGTATTCCATGGTCTATATGTACCATATTTTCTTTATTCAGTCTATCACTGATGGGCAATGAAAGCTATAAACCCCATATATCCGAGAAGCATAGTGTATACTAACGACAACAAATATGAAGAAAACTACACCAAGGAACACCATACTCAAATTGATCAAAACCAGTGATAAACAGAAAAATTCTAGGAGGAATAAAAGGAGAAAAAGCACATTACATACAGAGGACTAAATGTAAGGATGGCATTTGATTTCTTATCAGAACCACTACAAACTAGAGGTTTGCGGTAGTTTTAAACACTGAAAAAAAAAACACGAGCAATCAAAACTGACATCTGAATAGACTTCTAAAACTAAAGAGATTGAATTAGCATTCAAAAAAAATACATGCCAAAAAAAGCCTGGGCCCAGACGGGCTCACAGCTAAATCCTACCAAACATCTAAAGGAGAGTTGATATCAATTTTTCACAAACCTATTCCAAAAATAGAGGACAGAACACTTCCCAGCTTATTCTATGAGGCCAGTATTACTCCAAGAGATCACAAGAAAACTACAAATGAGTATCGTCTTTAAATACAGACACAAATCCTCAACAAAATATAGCAAACTGAATCCAGTAACATCAGCATAAATTATACACGATGGCCAAGTGGGATTTATCCCAGGGATAGAAGATAAGTTTAACATCTGAAAACCAATTAATGTAGTATCAGTAGAAAATAAACCAAAACTAATCTGATCATCTCAATAGACGTGGGAAAGGCATATGACAAAATTCAATATTCTTTCAACAAACAAGGAATAGAAGGGAACTTCCTCAACCTGATAGAGGACATCTGTCAGAAAGCTTCAGTTAACATCATGTTTAGTGGGACAGACCGAATGCTTTCACCTTTAGATTAGGAATAATACAAAGATGTCCACTCTCACCACTTCCATTCAATGTTGTACTGGAGATTGTAGCCAGGACAATTAGGTAAGAGAATGAAACAAAAGGTATCCAGATAGGAACAGAAGAATTTAGACCACCTTTATTTGCCGATGATATGTTCTTCATGTAGAAAACCTCAAGGAATGTACTAAAATACTACCAGAATTAATAAGTTCATCAGGGTTACAGGACATAAGATCAGCACTTAACAATAAATTGTATTTCAGATTTTCAAATTAGGGATACCAAATGTCTAATCTCTGGACAGTGAAATGATGAGTATTTCTTCCTCTGTGATCTCCTGTATTTTCTATATGGTAAATATGTGCCAGTTTCATAATCAGAAATGAAATTACAAAGATCATTTAAAAGCAGCAAAAGAAATTGGTATGAAGGAGATAATTTTAAGGTTGCTGAAAAAAAATCATTCTAATGTAACCCAGTTAGCTAATGTAGTTTCTTTGTTTTTAAGATACATTGCTTAGACAGCATATAATGAGAATAAAACAAATGTATTTTAATCTATTTTTAAAACTTAGTAATTTTATAGGAGTTGATTTTCTTAGTCACCACTGCTTTCATAAATAACATATGTTCTTCCAGGGGGAGCACGGTAATATTTCAATGCAAGCAAAATGTTGTTTACAATGCTGTTCATTGATTCATCCTGTCGGGTTGCAAAAGGCTACCAGAAAGTTTGTGAAAGATGTTTGATGGGTAGCAGGAAGTTGTGAGGTTTAACACATACATTTGGCTAAATAAAATTCTGATGGGTGCACATAGTAGCCAGTACTCCAGTTCATGCATGTGCAATCTGGATTACTGTAGCCAAGTCATCATTAGGTTGGTAATGATTTAATAAACCAAATAGGTGATCGGGCCAGTGGCTCACACCTGTAACCCCAGCACTTTGGGAAGCCGAGGCGGGTAGATCACTTGAGGACAGGAGTTCGAGACCAGCCTGGCCAAAAAGGTGAAATGCAGTCTCTATTAAAAATACACAAATTAACTGGGTAGGGTGACACATACCTGTAATTCCCACTACTCGGGAGGCTGAGGCACGAGAATCACTTGAGCCCAGGAGGCGGAGGTTGCAATGAGCCGAGATTGTGCCATCGTACTCCAGCCTGGACAACAGAGCAAGATTGTGTCTCAAAATAACAATAATAATAATCCAAATCATTATTTACATTTAGTGATACAAATGAAGAACAATGATCTTCATTTCTCTACTTGTATTTTTGGTAGCACTGTTATTGTTTTTAGACCAATATACATTTTTGTAAATTAAAAAAATAATTGTTTTAGAGTCGGTGTCTCACTGTCATCCAGTCTGGAATGCAGAAGTGTGATCATGGCTGACTGCAGCCTCAAACTCCTGGGCTGAAGTGATCCTGTCACCTTTGCCTCCTGAGTATGTGGGACTACCAGGTATATGCCACAAAATCTGGCCAACTTACGCTTATTTTTAAACATTTTTTCTTAAGAGAAGACATAATGACCTTTAGTGTAATAGTATATTCTAAACAATTTATGATTAGGATTCTTCGTCCCCAAACACATGTTATTGCTTCCAGTATAATTCTTCAGTCTGCAGAAGAGTGAGGACATAAGGTATCGCTCTCTTCTGCCAATAATAACATTCTTGAGTTCATGTAGTACTTTACAGTGTACTGTGTGGATCTCAGGATTCTTTCAATACTCCTTGCAGGATGGCGGAGCCGGCATTATGAATTTGGTCTTGTACATAAGGAAACTGGAACTTAGAGATTTTCAGTTAATTTGCCTGAAGTTGAAGATGTCTAACAGAAGGAAATGTGAACTAAGATGATATTCAGAAAGGACAAGGTGGTTGGAACCAGACAAGCATAGATAAGAGTCATGATTCTGTCATTTGAGAAAGTCACTCAATCTCACTGATAATCAGTTTTCACATATGTAAAAAAAGGTATTAAGTCCAACTTTGCTGAAATATTATAAGACTTAAATAGGAATCATATATGTTAATCATCTAGAATTTAGGATGTTTCTTTAACAGCCATCTCCATTCATTTCTCTTAAATATTTTCACATTGAGGAGACAGTTGTAGCTGAATATTTTAAGCATGGAAACAAGCATGACTGGGGGATGCAATTATAGACAATTTTAACTGTGATTCCCTGGGTCACCTTGAATTTCTTCTGTGGGATTAATTCTTCCCTTGCTCTAGATGAAAGGGCAACTCCTACAACTTATCATTTTCAGTTAATGAAAGGTTCTTCAAAAAGGAATTCATACGTTAGACCCAGGGTGGTCATCAAAACTTCAACCTCAATTTCAAGCTAAAACTTCTTCTCCCTGCACGTAGGCCAGCTGCAGACCAAAAGCCTGCAGCGGAGAAAGTGGATGTGTTGGCCTTTTTCTTTTTTCTCCTTCCAGGATTGTTCCTTCTCTGGCTCTCTGACCACACCAGAGTCACAACAGGGTAGAGAGGAGAGGAAGCGGGCAGTCAGCAGGTTCCCACTTTACTCATACAGTTGTGAGCTGCACTACGTTCTCTGCCCTGAGAGCTTTTAAAACCCTCTCTTTCTCTTATGGCTCTTTTTGGGGAGTTATGTGGAGACTCCCTACCCCACCCTATTACTATGGATGTCTCATGTAGTTTCTTAGTGGGGATCAGGTTCTTTCCTCCCTGGCTGGTCACTTATGGCTCCTTTTTCAGGTCCTAGACATCTGATGGTGCCTCAACATTTTTTCCCCTGCTGAAATCTGTATTTCTTCCAGAAATCCCTTTCAGAAAAAAATCTAAGAAAATCCCACCCTGACTGTCTTGCACAGCCAATATCTGGTACAGGAGAAAAATTCATATATTCTTCGTTTCATCAAACTGAGAGAGAAACTTGCCCAAGGCAGCAGTTTCTCTTTCACTTTATTGTAAGAACTGTTAGCTTAGCTTTCTTAATTATATTCTCTGTGTCCTCAAAACTCATGACACTTGCATCAAACTTTCTGTTTGTCATGAAGAGGGGATAAGAAATACAGTGTATACATGCAATAGAATATGATTCTACTTTAAAAAAGAAAGGAATTCTGACATGTTACAATATGAATGAAACTTGAGGACATTTTGCTAAATGAAATATGCCCATCACAAATGGACCAATACTATATAATTTACTTAGAATAGAGAAATTCATAAATAGAGTAGAATGGTGGATGCCAGGGGCTTCCAGGAGGGAGGAATAAGGAGTTAGTGTTAATGGGTACAAAGTTTCCAATTTGTAAGATGAAGAGTTTTAGAGTTTGGTTGCACTAGTGTGAATGTACTTAATGCCACTGAACTGTACGCTTAAAAATGGTTAAGATGGTAAATGTTATGTTCTGTGCATTTTACCACAATTAAGAAATAAGGCCAGGCATGGTGGCTCATACCTGTAATCCAGGCAGTTTGGGAAGCCAAGGTGGGAGGATTCCTTGAACCCAGGAGTTAGAGATCAGACGGGGCAAAATAGTGAGACCCAGTGTTTACCAAAAAAAATTAAAACTTAGCTGAGCATCGTGGTGCACGTCTGTAGTCCTGGCTACACGGGAGGCTGAGGCAGGAGGATCACTTGAGCCCAGGAGTTTGAGGCTGCAGTGAGCCACGATTATGCCATTGCACTTCAACCTGGGCAACCCTGTCTCAATAAAATAAAGGAAGAAAAGAAAAGAAAGCTAACTTTAACCATCTCATGCCATTTTAGCACCAGAAAGTTACATTATACACTTCAGTCTTAAATAGATGACTGAGTCATGCATAAATCATTCACAGGAATTACAAAAGTCCTGACTCAATATCAACCTTTTATTTTATTATTGGTGGAAGGATGCTGATGTAAGCGTTTTTGTAATATATAATATAATTTTAAAAGCTAAATGTATTACATTTCTTTTGTTTTGTTTTAATAATATTGTAATGCACAGTGAGTGAATATGGACAGATAATATTTTTAAAACAAAAAAAGTGTTACACTCAGGTTTTAAATCATATTTTAGCTCTGTATTGTTTGTTGCTGTATTTTAAGGCTCTGTAACTGTAGCGATGCATAAAAAAGTAAAGATCCACTTAGTTTTTTTCCCTCTTAAGCCCTCCTGGAGGCCTGCATTCAGCTTTCAGCTTTTATAATCTAGCCCAGAGCCATTCTTCAACTTTAAGTTATAGCACCCTCTGCTGAACTGTTAGCAACATTACATTGTGTCCGTTTTTCATTAGTGGGTGTCTTTCTTTCAGAAGTAAAATATAATTTTCAAAATAATATTTTGAAAATGCACTACAGAGATGAACTCTCTGCAAATTCAATTGCTCTCAAACTATTTGAAACTTATTACAATTATACATTTACAGCCACATTACTGCAAAGAAACAAGTAGTCATGATTTGAAGATACAATCAGACTTTAGTGTAAAGGACATTCCGTTTTTGAGTATATTTGGCAAAATGCATGAAAAAAATAGCAAAAAGTTCTACTTTAAAAATGAGTAATAGATACTTTAAAATAAGAAATGTGCATTTAAAATTTTTCTCTGCAGCGTGTGTTAGCTGTTAAAATGAATGTTAGGGGAGCAATTTTTATAGATTCTTAGGTTAATTGTTATTTATACGACCCAAATTTCTTCCAGCTACAAAACCCTTTAAGTGTGGTAAACTTATTTCCTGTATCCCCTGACTAGATTATACGCTGTAGGAAGACTGAGAATTTTGTTGGTTTTCTTTACTGCTGCATCCCCTATATGAAGATCTCTCTATGGCACATAGTAGACACTCAATAAATATTTAATAGTTGAATGAACAATGTGGGAAGAAATGTCTACTCACACCTGCTTTGCACTTTGAAAAGCACAAAAGAGTTTATTATGGAACCACTTGAGATTAGTCCCTTTATTTCCATCTTACTTAGAGCCCTTTCTTCTTAGAACTTTGATCACCATTGTTACAATATGGTACCTAACTCTTCAGTGTTTGGATCTCTTCTTGTAAAACTTTATACATCTAAGATGATTGGGGGGAAGTAGTTTATATAAGAGGATTTATGTAACTGAACTTCTCTTTAAATAATCCTATGTAAACTTTTAATTAATGTAGTAGCAATTCCCTGTCTCCTCATGCGAAGAACATAGATAATAATTAGCCTTTTTTGGAGTTATGTTTTCTTTCTGTTTTAATATTTACGATTGCCTTGTGTTGTAATGAAATTCTAGCTTGGATGTTAGCTCTTCCTCCACCCACTAGTCTCTTCTGTCATTATGCCTGGCTCAGACATTCCTGACCTCTTCCCAGCTACCCTATAGGCTTTCCTGCTATGAACCTGCTCTTCTGCTGGAAAGCAATTAAGCAAATATGGCAAGAGCCAGATATTAAATAAAATTGAATACGTCTCCGAATAAGGACCAAAAATCAGGGTTTTAGTGCACAGCCTCTGTGTGGAGTTGAGAATTCCATCTTCATATGAATGAGGTGTTATCTCCACGTATCACCTAACAAATAGAACACATTTTGCTCCTGGCACATGATGTCCTCAAATGAAACCTGGGAAAGTTTGGAGTCTTTATGAACTTTTTTCATAGAATGTATTCTCAAAGTACGTAAGAAACAACATCAATTATGCTCAGTGCCCATTACATACTTTGCATCTTGCCAGTGCTTATTTGAAATGTCTCCTACACAAATAGGAAGAAATGTGGGTATTAGGGGAATTTGGTTTATTCTTCTTTCACCCCTTCTTTTACACATTTGGCCCCAAAATAAGCAGAAGGAAGGTATTCTAGAGGGAATTTTTTGAACCAATGCCAGTGTAATCTTACCTTGTGATTCTCTCAGGTTAAGGATGGATCATACGCTATGCACCTAGTATGCAATTCCCTTTTTCCTTAGCGACCTTTGTGGGTATGGAATAATCACTGCTTCCACTCACCTTTGCAGCCATCTTCATGCCAGCTTTCTAAGCCCTTCTCCATGATGCTAGCAGCATCAGAGAGGGCATCACAAGTGGAGAGACTGCAGGAAGGTAAATTATCTGCTGTAACTTCATTCATGGCCATGAAACTAGGCAACAACAGCGGGTATTCCATCAGTCTAGCATCACTTTGACCACTTTTGCTATACTGCACTGCTGATCGAATACAGTATTATAGGTTGGTTTTGTTTAGATCACACAGAGGCAGTTTGCAGGGGAAAATATATCACAGGCAAACCTGAGGAGCGGTACAATCTGAGGAAGTTAGGGAGGGCTTTTTAAAGGGCATTAGAAGTTTGTACGTTAAAAAAAAATTAATGTACAAAAAAGTTGCAAGCACACTTTAAGGAATGCCTATATACGTTCACCCAGAGATTCCATCCACGTTTCACACCAAATGTCCCAACAACATCCTTTGGACCCACATATTACACTTACTTGTCAGATTTCTTTAGTTTCCTCAACTCAGAACAACAGTCATTCCTGATCTTTGTGGACTTCAATATCTGAAGATTACAGGCTGGTTATTCTGTAGAATATCCTCAAGTTTGTTTTCTCTGATGTTTCCTCATGATTCGATTCAGGTTATGCATTTTGTTGGGACTATCACAGAAGTGATGTTCTATCACATGACCCAGGATCTTCTTTCCTGTTATTGGTGACGTTAAATTTGGTCATTGGAGTAAGCTAGTATTTGCTAAGCTTCTTCACTATAAACTCTTTGTTCCAATTGTAATGTATAATATTTTATTGAGACACAGTTTGAAACAGGGTAAATATCACATTTCTTATCCAACTCTTACCCACTGAGTGTTAGCGTTTTTTGACTTTTTTTTTTTTTTTTTGCCTGAGTTAATTACTTTTACCATGATAATCACCAGATGGTGATATCCCAATTCCACCATTCCACTAATATTTATTAGTTGGCATTCAACTTTAAAGAAATTTCTTTTATCCCCTTTGTATGACATCCATGTGGATTGATGGATTCCTGTTTCATCTGATGTGATATAATCTGCTAACACTGTTTATTCTGATGCCCAAACTGTCTTAGGGTTTTCCAGGGAGAGCCCCTTCAAGCTGACTCTGTGTCCTTTTGACACTACTCCATTCTTTGAGCACTTACTATCTGGTGAAACAGATGTTCTGGGCTTATATTTTACCTTTGTTATCCCTACCCTGGAATCAGCTATTTCTCCAAGGTCCCCTAGTTTCTTTCAGAGAGTGGTATTTAGAAAGAAAGATCTGGGTACTGGATGTGCTCATTGCTACTAGGCCCTGTCAGTGGACACAGGTAGAAAATATATGTATGTCGGTGTGTTCATACATACGTACACACACATTACACACATACACACACATATCCCTTTTTATTTCTGTATCTAAAAATATTCAAAACCATGAACTCGCCTGAACACTACTAATTATAATCCAACACTATAGGGTTCATTCTAGCTTAATTCTTTTCACATTTGTAACTCGCTTCTCTGACTTAGCTCTCAGTATCCTCAACATATTTATTTGCTCAATCCTCTTGTGCATAACCAATCCCTCAGTCTTATTAGGCTGTTGCCCTTCTCAGCGACCTTCCTTCCTAAGTTCTGGCTCTGGTTGGGCAGCTTTCGTCATTCAAGCCTGCCTAATGAGTTTAATCTGATGAGGAAGGAAGGAAGGAGGAAAGAAGGAAGGAAGGAAGGAAGGAAGGAAGGAAGGAAGGAAGGAAGGAAGGAAGGAAGGAAGGAGAAAGGAAGGAAGAAGGAAGGAGAAAGAAAGGAAGGAAGGAGCAAGGAGAAAGGAAGGAAGGAAAAAGAGAGGAAGGAAGCAAGGAAGGAAGGAAGGAAGAAGTAAAGAAGAATGAAGAAGGAAGGAAGAAGGAAGAGGAGAGGAAGGAAGGAAAGAAGGAAGGAAGGACGGAAAGAAGGAAAGGAGGGAGGTGGGGCTTTATATATAAAAAATAAGTGTAAAATATCAATCAAGTTCCATGATTATTGATTCTTGGAACCACAAAGTATTTTTTTAAATTTTAGATAAATCAGTCTTTAGGACATAATTTAAATAAATTCTGCAAATCTAGAAACAGTCTTAATATAGTCTTTTTAAGCATTTCAAAATGCTGTGGTACGTTGTTTTTAAGGCAGTTTGAATTTAACACAACTATTTTGAAGTGAGAAGTATTTACATATTTTAGTGATGATGGCTATTTTCCGGTAAGTAAGAGCCATATTTCTATGGTTGAGAATTGTTTGCATTTACTTTGGAGGATGGAATGGGGTTAGTAGATAGGCACCACAAGAGATGGAATGTGTTTTACCTGGAATTCCATCTCCTAAATGACGGAAAACCTGATGAAATTTCCAATTAGCTTAATGTGATGTAAGTGAGCCAAAACTTAAAATGATTGTTTCACTAAAGACTACTAGGACACCCAAATTCAAAATGTATTGCACAATAAAATTATCCTCCCAGAGATCTTTTGTGGGGCAAGATGGCTGAATAGGAACAGCTCTGGTCTGTAGCTCCCAGCGAGACCAACACAGAAAGTGGGTGATTTCTGAATTACCAACTGAGGTACCCGGCTCATCTCCTGGGACTGGTGAGACAGTGGCTGCAGCACAGGGAGTGCTAGCAGAAGCAGGGTGGGGTGTCACCTCACCCGGGAAGTGCAAGGGGTGGGAGAACCTGGCTGAAATTCACAAAGGTTTGCAAGTCACCTGTTAGTGAGACAGAGTTTGCAGGGGTTTAAGTGTATTTGCAGGAGGGGAGCACAGATGTCTACACGTGTTAGAGTAGGGTGCGGATAGTGGTTATAGAAACATTAAAAGCAACCACAAAAGTTGAGCAAATCATATCCACAAGATGTTTCAGAGTGGATTGAAAGAAATGTGTACCATGTGGGAAAAAAGTGATTGCTAGGGGAGAGAAGGAATTCAACCCCCAAACATAAGTCCTTCTGTTGCATGTCAAGTTACTGTCACATTGCACCTTTCCGACATGGACTCTCCTTCCTCCCTCTCTCATTTACATGCACCCTTGTGAGGGTGCTGGGCTCTCCTGGATAATCTGCCTTTCTCAACATACTTAACACCTCTCCAAAGTCTCTTCTGCCATGTAAAGTAACACATTCACAGGTCCCAGGGATTAGGATTGGACACCTTTAGGGGAGTTTATTCTGCCTACCACAGCCACTCACCTCAGTGAACACATTTCTGCAAGCCCCTCAGTCAGTGCTTGACCCTCACTTCTGAAAGTAAGTCAATTGAAAGCAACTCTGCCCAATGAGCAGCTCTGAGTGCCAACAAATCAACACCAGCTCACTGATGTCTGTGCCCTTAGCCAGTCTCTGAACCCCACACTTTCCACAAATTCTAAGTCCAGTCTGCTCAGAAAGACTGAATGATCAGCAGAGCTCTCTCCATTTAAGAAGCAATAAATTCAGACTTCTGTTTATTAACACACAGGTTATGAGGTGGTCTCTTCATCTGACAAGTGCCTTAATGTTACATGTATAGAATTACATAGAAAGAAAACAGAAAGAAGAAGAGAATGCAAGGAAGGGGGAAACTATAAAGAAAGACTATGCAAGTTCCACTGCAAAGGGATCTGAATCAGAGAGAAGAGGAGAAACTCTGGGGGAGAAGAACCTGAGGATCCAGTGCCTGTGAGGCTCCCTCAGAGCTGGGAGCTGCTGACATCTGAATGTGGGGAGCAGGCTGAGGAGGAGCCAGAACTGAAGGTTTACAGCCTTCCAAAATGTACATGTTGAAGCCCTAACCTCAGTGGGACTTATATAGTGAAAAGGCCTTTAAGGAAGTGATTAAGAGAAGTGAGGTCATAAACATGGGGCCCTGATCTGATAGGATTAGTGTCCGTCTAAGAAGAAACTCAGGGAGCTTGTTCACCCCACTCCTCCTCCCACAAATCACACACAGCAAGTGAAGGCCGTGTGGGGGCACAGAGAGTCTGTGTGCATCTCCAAGGCGGGAAGAGAGCTGTCACTGGAATCCAATCTTGATCTTGAACGTTTAGAATCCAGACCTGTGAAAGAGTACATTTCTGCTTTTCGAACCACCCTGTTGATGGTATTTTGTGATGGCGGCCTGAGCTCACTAATACAGAAGGTTTCTTAGACCCTGGCCTAGGCAGCTCCTCCCTGGGCCTTTGTGGTAGCTGCCCAAGTTTTCCTCAGTGCTCAGTTTCTGTAATCTGCATCCACACCTACTCTTACCCTGGTTAAAGCTGATCTTTGGCTTCAGAAAGAGAATTGTGCACAATGGTTTCATAGCTTAATTGTCCACAAGAAAGAATGACCTGGACCAAGGATCTTCTTTGATTTTCTTTGGGAAAAGTTTGACATCTGACCTTGGACAACTGTACTCAGATTCTGCAGGGTGACCCTGTGACTTCACATGCCCTGCGCTTCCTTTTCCTGAGAGCTTTCACTGCTCTGGACTCTCCAGAACCACAAGGCAAGGGTTTGGCTGCAGGTGAAGGACCTGAACCAGCCCTGGAAGACCCAGTGGAAAAAGAAAGAACCCCCAGGATGAGGAATGGGAGGAAGGGTGAGAGGCTCTTCTTATAGGAAGAGAAGACGCTGGAGGATCAGAGAACCGTGTGTGTGTGTGTGTGTGTGTGTGTGTGTGCGCGCGTGTGTCTGTGTCTGTGTGTGTGTGTCTGTGTCTGTGTGTGTGTGTGTGTCTGTGTCTGTGTGTGTGTGCGTGTGTCTGTGTCTGTGTGTGTGTGCGTGTGTCTGTGTCTGTGTGTGTGTGTCTGTGTCTGTGTGTGTGTGTGTCTGTGTCTGTGTGTGTGTGTGTGTCTGTGTGTGTGTGTGTGTGCGTGTGTCTGTGTCTGTGTGTGTGTGTGTGTGTGTGTGTGTGTCTGTGTGTGTGTGTGTGTGTCTGTGTCTGTGTGTATGTGTAGAGGATGAGGTTAGTGGAGTTCCGGAGAGACAGGGTTGCCCTTCTGGGGCTAAGAATATGGATTCCTTGGTATTCAGTCTCTTGTCCTCTCCCTTTCCTGGTCCTCCTCATCCTGCCTCCCCACTCCTCCCCTCCTCCTTATTCTGTCCTCATTCTGTCCTTCAGCCTTTTTGTCACCACTCTCCCTCCTCTTCCTGCTCCCCCTCCCCCATGCCCTGTCACCTCCTTTTCCTTTCACACACACAGGATACAGGTCAACACTGGAAAGGGTTGCCGCAGTCTGAGAAGCTGAAGGAATGCTTTATGCTAGCAGGAGAAGCACAATTGCATTTCTGTGTTGTCAGTACCTGTTTTTGAGGAGACAAAGCAAGATGGCTCCAGCTGTAGGGTGGAGCCTCCAAAGACAAACCCTGAGGCCAGGGCAGCACAGGAGTTAGGCCAAGCTTGGACATGGTGTGACCAATAGTAAGGAAGCACCAGTACATTGGTCCTTGGCTAATAACTGGACCCGTCTCCCAGGAACTTGAATATTCCAGGTGTCCTCCTCTTCTGCAAGGGACCTCCAAGGGGAAGGACCATGCTGCTTTCTTGTGTCCACTTGGGGGTTGGGGGGCAAGTGTACAAGGATCCCCATGGTCCTAGGAGCTGGGGGCAGCAGGGACATCAGGCCAAGGCAGGTTCTAAGCAAACTACCCAGCTTCTCCATTTAGACCTACCTGAATGTTCAGAGTGGAAGGTTAATGCAGCCCCAGGCTCACCTACTCTGTCATGGCCTTTTCCTCCTTTCCATGTGGTCTTTGCTTCCTATGAGGGTTCTGCCACTGAAGTCTGCCTATTGGGAAGTAAAAGCAACACTTAAAATGATCAAAGAGACCAGCATTAGTATTGGTGCAATTCTATGGTCCTCAGTGGATTACCTAGGATGCAGCCAGCACCTGGGTCACCTGGCTAGGGCCTGTCCAAAGAAAAGCTACCCATATGCCCATTGAGACCCAGGTGAGAGTTCCAGGGACCTAGTCGCTCACCAAGAGATTGACCCTTACCATCCTCCTGAGTGTCAGGAGCCTCAGTGCTGAGAGTTCTTGGTCTACACCAGGGCACTGCTCACTCTCGGGGTCCAGGGCTTTCAGTGGAGTCTCCATGTCTCTAACATTGAATCCTCCTAGTTTGATGCACCAAAGGGCCCCTCCCACAAAGTAGGCAGACATGGAGAGTTACCAGATGCAAAAGGTAAATTATATGTATGTGATTCATTATAAAAAGAGAACTAAAACCAAAAACAACATGATTCTCTCAATAGATGCAGAAAAGACTTTTGATAAAATTCAACATCATTTCATGTGAAAACTCCCAAAAAACTAGGCCCTAAAGGAACATATCTCAAAATAATAAAAACTATCTGTGACCAACCCACAGTCAACATCATGTTGAATGGGCAAAAGCTGGAAGCATTCAGCCTAAAAACTGGTAAAAGAATAAAGCAATAATTTACACTTCAACAAGGCTTTTTAAAAATTGCTCTTCAAAGACATTGGTAAGAGAATGAAAGGACAAGCCACACTTAGGGAGAAAATACTTGGAAATGACATATCTGATAAAGGACCTCTGTGTACATACTAAGGGAACCCTCAAAGTTTATTAATAAAGAGCTAACAATCAAATTTTCAAATGCCATTCAAATTTTCAGAAGCCATCCAAACCCATTAACAGATGAATGAATAAAATAAATCGTGATATATCTATCACATGGAATATTACATTACTCAGCAGTATAGCAGAGTGATCTATTAATACACATGAAAACATGGCTACAAATCAAAATAATTATTCTGAGTGAAAAAGATATACAAAAATACCAAAATATATAAATATATAAGCCAAAAATGTAAACATAGTGTATGATTCTATTTATAGAAAACCTGAGAAAATTTAAATTAATCTATTATGACAGAAAGTCAAGCAGTGTTTGTCTGAGGTTGGGGGAGAAACATGAGGGAGGAATTACTAGGACACAAGGACACTTTCGAAGTGGTAGCTATATCCACTACCTTTTTTTTTTTTTTTTTTTTTGAGACAGGGTCTGGTCCTGTCACCCAGACTGGAATGCAGAGGCACAGTGTCGGCTAACTGTAACCTCTGTCTCCTGGGCTCAAACCATCCTCGTAACTCAGCCTCCCAAGTAGCTGAGACTACAGGTACTTGCTGCCACGCCTGGCTAATTTTTTGGTTTTTTAGAGATGGAGTTTCACCATGTTTCCTATGTTGGTCTTGAACTCCTGAGCTCAAGCAATCTGCCTGCCTTGACCTCTCAAAGTTCTAAGATCACAGGCACAAGCCACAGTGTCCAGCCTATATCCACTATCTGGATTACAGAGGTATACATATATTCAAACTTTTAAATTTATACAGTTTAATTATGTTCACTCTTGCATGTAAGTTATATCTCAATATAGTTGTTAAAACAATTTAAAATATTAGAAAACTGTCATAGCTTGATTTAATAAATCTTTTTTATATTTGCAGAAAACCCAATGTAATTCTCTACATTATCAGGACAAAAGCAAAAGACTGTATGATTACCTTGACATACACAGAAAAAAAGCATTTGGTAAAACTGAAAACTTTATTTCATGATTATAAAAAATAAACCCCACAAAACTCTCAGCTTGAGAAGAACAGAAGGCAACACTTCCAACCCCACTAAGGGCAGATGTGGGAAACCCACAGGTAACATTATATTGAATGGTATAAGATCAAATGCTTTTCTATTAAATCACACAAAAAGGTAGAATATCTACTTTTACTTTTTCAATCCAGCATTAGATTAGCTATCTTAACCAATGCAATGAAGTAAGAAAAAGGAAATGAAGCATTGAAAAGATTGAAAAGGAAGAATAGAATTTGTCTTTATTAACAGATAATGATTGTGTATGTACACATTCCTAGAAATCTACAAAAATCTATAAAAATTAATAAGTGAGTTTCCAATTTTGCAGAATATAAGTTCAATATAAATAGTCTGCTGTATTTTTGTATATTACCAATGAGCATTTGGAAAGTGAAATTTATACAATTTCATTTAAACTAACATCTAAATACATGATGTGCTTAGTAATAAATTGAACAAAATTGATGTAAGGCCAGTATGCTGAAAACTACAAAACATTGCTTTAAGAAATTATAAAAGAACTAAATTAGTGGGGAGATAAATGTTGTCACATTTATCAGAAGAGTTGTTGTAGTTAAAAAGTGAATTCTTCCCAAATTGATCTCCAGATCCAATGCAATTCTGGTAAAAACTCCAACAGGCATTTTGGTAGAAATTTACAATCTGATGCTACCATTTATATGGAAATGTCAATGATCAAGAATAATAAAAAACCAACATTATAAAAGAACAATGGTGAATGAACTCACTACCTATTTCCAGATTTACTGTACAGCTATGGAAATCAAAATCATGTGTATTGTTAAAAAAAAAACAGAACATATATCAATGGAAGAGAAGAGAGAAGTCAGACATAGATCCTTACCTATATGCTTGACTAATGATTCTTAGACATGAATATAGTTATATGTGTATATATAAGCACCTTTTTGATGATTATCTATCTTTATCTCCAAAATAGGGAACATTAAGAGAACTTAAAAAGAAGCCATAATATAGGAGATACTATATTTATCTCCAAAAAGGATTTTTTAAATAGTATATATATAATGCAGTCTGATATGATAAACAACACAATGAAACAAATTGGCAAAATACTTGAATAGCTACTTCAGAAGAGAAGGTACATGAATGGTCAATTAGAACAAGAAAAGATGCTCACCTCTTTAGTCTTCAGGGACATCAATCAATACAACGATGAGATACTATTACATATCCATGAGAACGCTAAAATTCAAAAGACTGAAAATGCCATATGTTGATGAGGATATAAAGCACTTGGAAGTCTTAAACTTGTGTGAATGAAAAATGGTACAACTCCTTTAAAAATTTCGCTAACAGTTTCTTCTAAGTTTAAACAAATACAAATCAGATGGACAATCGTTCCATTCCTAGGAATTTACATACTATGTCTGCACAATGATTTGTATGTGGATGCTTATACTTTATTCATAATAGCCCAAACCTGGAATGACACAAATGTCCAGTAACAAGTGGATGTATAATCAAACATGGTGTAACCACACAAAGGAACACTACTCAGCAATTATGAGGTATTAACTGTTGATGAAAATACTCATATGGATGGATTTTAAAATTAATGTGATGCATGAAAGAAGGCAGACACAAAAGAACACAAGTATAATTTCATTTGCAGAAAATGGTTAAACAGGCAAACTGACCTAAAGTGACACTGGCTCCTTGGGGATGAGGTTTGAAAGAGTGATGAACTGTAAAGGGTTACAAGAAACTTTGAGCTTATGGAAATTCTCATACTTGATTATAGCAGTTGTTCCATTTGTGTATATATTGGTAAACATGCATTTAATTACGTTTTAAAGTGTTGCAGTCTATTGTACTTAATGTATACCTTTATAACATTGATGTGACCATCTTAATTTCTCCATACTAGCAATTAGAAAATGAAATTCAATAAAACATAATAAAGATTAATATTCAAAATCATTACATGCTTAAGAATACATATAATGAAGCACATACAAAGTGCCTGAAAGCTATTGGTGAGAGAAATTAAAGAAGACTATATATAGAAACATATATCATGTTCATGGATTGAATGACTCAATTTTGTGAGGATATCACATCAACATAATTCTGATTAAGAATTCTAGTAGGAGTTTTTAGAGAAATGTAGATGCCAATTTTAAAATGTATTTAAATGAAATAATCTAGGATAGGCAATTTGGTCTTGAAAAAGACAGAGGACTTACTCTGCTAGAATTCAAAACTCATTTTAGAGCCACAATAATTTAAAAGCTATGGTACAGGTGTAAGTATACATAAATATATCAAAGTAAAAGAGTACAGATTCAAACAATATGCCAGGTATGCACAGTTATTTAAATTTTTTTAAAACAAAGACATCAATGTCCTTCATTGGGGAAATGAGAGATTTTTCTATAGAAAGTTTCTGAGTGAAATAATATTTGTTGTTTTAAAAACTTAATGGTAACAACCACTTTCTACCATACATTGAAATTAACTTAAGATGTGAAAGTTAGATTAGAAACCTTGTAAAGGAAAAAATACAAAATATTTTCACAAACTTGACAAAGGAAAATATTTCTTAGACCAGGTACTGTAGCACTGACCACAATAAGAAACCAATTACATTGTACTTCACCTTTAAAAAGCTTCTTCTGATTATAGGTTAGTGTTTAACAAGGCAAAAGCTATCTGGAGACCAAGAATAATTATTTGCAACATATATTCATGTTATAAATAATTATATAATACATATATATATATGTCTATATTGGGTCCAATCCGCATGGTCCCCTCTGTCTGGTATGGACTGAGGAAGTCCACTCTAGCCTTAAAACAGCACGGGCTGCCAAGCATTCTCAGAGAGGGTCTCAACTTCAACACTTCACACATTCATATGTGAAAAAATGGACTCATTCAAAATATATAAATAACTCCAACAGATCGCAAAGAAAATGACAAACAACCCAGTACATCAATGAGTGGCAAAATTTGAAAAGGTGCTTTACATAAGAAGATATCTAAATGACCAATAGGCATGTGAAAAACAAAACAGATGATATCACTACACACCTGGTAGAAAGGCTAAAACTTAAAAGAGAGAAAATAATAAGTGTGTGGGAATGTAGAGCAACTGGAAACAGCCTACATTTTTCATAGAAATGCAAAATAATACAAACTTTATGCAAAACTCTGTGTCCATTTTCAGCCTTTCACCAAGCAATTCCATCCCTAGCTATAGATACCCAGGAAAAATGAGTATGTATCTTCACAGAAAGAAGTTTACAGAATATTTTCAGTTACTTATATATAAAAGACAACAAGTAAACCTGTCTACCATCACAAAAGTGGATATCAAACTGTGTGATAATTATACAATAAATAGGATATTTCTAGGCCAAAACAAAATGAAATGAAAGAAAAACACAATCAAACAAATTAGTAGCATATATATCCAACTGATTAAGAGAGGTCAAAACAAGAGAAGATACTGAATGATTTCATTGTTATGAAGCACAAAATTAAGCAAAATTAATCTGTTGTGGCTGCTATAGTTTCCATATTTGTCCCCTCCCAATCTCACGTTTAAATTTGATCCCCAATGTTGGAGGTGGGGCTTAATGGGAGGTGTTTGGGTCATGGGAGTGGATCCCCATGAATAGATTAACCCCCTCCCTGGGAGAAGGCAGTGAGTGAATTCTCACTCTATTAGTTCCCACAAGAGCTAGTTATTAAAAAGAGCCTTGTGCTTTTCCTCTCTCTTTTGCTTCCTCTCCCACTATCTGATCTTTGCACACACTGGTTCCCTTTCATCTTCTGCCCTGTGGGGGAAGCAGCTTCAGGCCCTCATAAAGAGCAGTTGTTGGTGCCATTCTTCTTGTGCAGCCTACACAACTATGAGCGAAATACACCTCTTTTCTTTATAAATGACCCAGCCTCTGGTATTCCTTTATAGCATTGCAAAGGGACAAAAGGACTAACATAGTGACAAAATTTAGAATATTTTCTTCATTTTGGGGATGAGTGTTGACTGGCATGGAGCACGTCAGAACCTTTTGGCATAGAATAAAATGTTCCCTCTCTTGATGTGGGTGTTATTATATAAGATATAATTATATTAAAAGTCATTAATCTGTACCCTTAGGTTTTTTTGTAGTTTCCTCCATGCAAATTATATCTTTGTGAATAGCTGGTAGCATGAAACAAAGTGACAGATAACAAACACTCAAAAAAGTAAAAATTGACAGAAGATAGGTAACAAATATTCAGCAGATAAATAACAGGGATCCCTTGAGAAAAAACAATACAAAAACAATGGAATAGAACGAACACAAAAAAGTTTTATTTAACAAAAAAAGAGTTCGACATTTAAAAATTTGAAATAATATTAAAGTGACACACCGTTTCCTTGGAAAAACAATGCAGAACCACAAACTCTGAGACTTAGTCTAGCAAAAGTACTGTCATTCAGTTCCATCTAATGGTATAAGGTTAGCTTTGAAGGCCAAAAGAAACTGGTTTCTAATTCTTATTCTTCTCCTCACAAGATTTGCGACCGAGAGTTATTTATTTTTTTTTTTAAATTTATTTATTATTATTATACTTTAAGTTGTAGGGTACATGTGCATAACGTGCAGGTTTGTTACATATGTATACTTGTGCCATGTTGCTGTACTGCACCCATCAACTCGTCATTTACATCAGGTATAACTCCCAATGCAATCCCTCCCCCCTCCCCCCTCCCCATGATAGGCCCCCGTGTGTGATGTTCCCCTTCCTGAGTCCGAGTGATCTCACTGTTCAGTTCCCACCTATGAGTGAGAACATGCGGTGTTTGGTTTTCTGTTCTTGCGATAGTTTGCTAAGAATGATGGATTCCAGCTGCATCCAAGTCCCTACAAAGGACTCAAACTCATCCTTTTTTATGGCTGCATAGTATTCCATGGTGTATATGTGCCACATTTTCTTAATCCAATCTGTCACTGATGGACATTTGGGTTGATTCCAAGTCTTTGCTATTGTGAATAGTGCTGCAATAAACATACGTGTGCATGTGTCTTTATAGCAGCATAATTTATAATCCTTTGGGTATATACCCAGTAATGGGATGGCTGGGTCATATGGTACATCTAGTTCTAGATCCTTGAGGAATCGCCATACTGTTTTCCATAATGGTTGAACTAGTTTACAATCCCACCAACAGTGTAAAAGTGTTCCTATTTCTCCACATCCTCTCCAGCACCTGTTGTTTCCTGACTTTTTAATGATTGCCATTCTAACTGGTGTGAGATGGTATCTCATTGTGGTTTTGATTTGCATTTCTCTGATGGCCAGTGATGATGAGCATTTTTTCATGTGTCTGTTGGCTGTATGAATGTCTTCTTTTGAGAAATGTCTGTTCATGTCCTTTGCCCACTTTTTGATGGGGTTGTTTGTTTTTTTCTTGTAAATTTGTTTGAGTTCTTTGTAGGTTCTGGATATTAGCCCTTTGTCAGATGAGTAGATTGCAAAAATTTTCTCCCATTCTGTAGGTTGCCTGTTCACTCTGATGGTAGTTTCTTTTGCTGTGCAGAAGCTCTTTAGTTTAATGAGATCCCATTTGTCAATTTTGGCTTTTGCTGCCGTTGCTTTTGGTGTTTTAGACATGAAATCTTTGCCCATGCCTATGTCCTGAATGGTACTACCTAGGTTTTCCTCTAGGATTTTTATGGTATTAGGTCTAACATTTAAGTCTCTAATCCATCTTGAATTAATTTTCGTATAAGGAGTAAGGAAAGGATCCAGTTTCAGCTTTCTACTTATGGCTAGCCAATTTTCCCAGCACCATTTATTAAATAGGGAATCCTTTCCCCATTTCTTGTTTCTCTCAGGTTTGTCAAAGATCAAATGGCTGTAGATGTGTGGTATTATTTCTGAGGACTCTGTTCTGTTCCATTGGTCTATATCTCTGTTTTGGTACCAGTACCATGCTGTTTTGGTTACTGTAGCCTTGTAGTATAGTTTGAAGTCAGGTAGCGTGATGCCTCCAGCTTTGTTCTTTTGACTTAGGATTGTCTTGGAGATGCGGGCTCTTTTTTGGTTCCATATGAACTTTAAAGCAGTTTTTTCCAATTCTGTGAAGAAACTCATTGGTAGCTTGATGGGGATGGCATTGAATCTATAAATAACCTTGGGCAGTATGGCCATTTTCACGATATTGATTCTTCCTATCCATGAGCATGGTATGTTCTTCCATTTGTTTGTGTCCTCTTTTATTTCACTGAGCAGTGGTTTGTAGTTCTCCTTGAAGAGGTCCTTTACATCCCTTGTAAGTTGGATTCCTAGGTATTTGATTCTCTTTGAAGCAATTGTGAATGGAAGTTCATTCCTGATTTGGCTCTCTGTTTGTCTGTTACTGGTGTATAAGAATGCTTGTGATTTTTGCACATTAATTTTGTATCCTGAGACTTTGCTGAAGTTGCTTATCAGCTTAAGGAGATTTTGGGCTGAGACAATGGGGTTTTCTAAATATACAATCATGTCATCTGCAAACAGGGACAATTTAACTTCTTCTTTTCCTAACTGAATACCCTTGATTTCTTTCTCTTGCCTGATTGCCCTAGCCAGAACTTCCAACACTATGTTGAATAGGAGTGGTGAGAGAGGGCATCCCTGTCTTGTGCCAGTTTTCAAAGGGAATTTTTCCAGTTTTTGCCCATTCAGTATGATATTGGCTGTGGGTTTGTCATAAATAGCTCTTATTATTTTGAGGTACGTTCCATCAATACCGAATTTATTGAGCATTTTTAGCATGAAGGGCTGTTGAATTTTGTCAAAAGCCTTTTCTGCATCAATTGAGATAATCATGTGGTTCTTTTCTTTGGTTCTGTTTATATGCTGGATTATGTTTATTGATTTGCGAATGTTGAACCAGCCTTGCATCCCAGGGATGAAGCCCACTTGATCATGGTGGATAAGCTTTTTGATGTGTCGCTGAATCCGGTTTGCCAGTATTTTATTGAGGATTTTTGCATCGATGTTCATCAGGGATATTGGTCTAAAATTCTCTTTTTTTGTTGTGTCTCTGCCAGGCTTTGGTATCAGGATGATGTTGGCCTCATAAAATGAGTTAGGGAGGATTCCCTCTTTTTCTATTGCTTGGAATAGTTTCAGAAGGAATGGTACCAACTCCTCCTTGTACCTCTGGTAGAATTCAGCTGTGAATCCATCTGGTCCTGGACTTTTTTTGGTTGGTAGGCTATTAATTGTTGCCTCAATTTCAGAGCCTGCTATTGGTCTATTCAGGGATTCAACTTCTTCCTGGTTTAGTCTTGGAAGAGTGTAAGTGTCCAGGAAATTATCCATTTCTTCTAGATTTTCCAGTATATTTGCGTAGAGGTGTTTATAGTATTCTCTGATGGTAGTTTGTATTTCTGTGGGGTCGGTGGTGATATCCCCTTGATCATTTTTAATTGCGTCGATTTGATTCTTCTCTCTTTTCTTCTTTATTAGTCTGGCTAGTGGTCTGTCAATTTTGTTGATCTTTTCAAAAAACCAACTCCTGGATTCATTGCTTTTCTGGAGGGTTTTTTGTGTCTCTATCTCCTTCAGTTCTGCTCTGATCTTAGTTATTTCTTGCCTTCTGCTAGCTTTCGAATGTGTTTGCTCTTGCTTCTCTAGTTCTTTTAATTGCGATGTTAGAGTGTCAATTTTAGATCTTTCCTGCTTTCTCTTGTGGGCATTTAGTGCTATAAATTTCCCTCTACACACTGCTTTAAATGTGTCCCAGAGATTCTGGTATGTTGTATCTTTGTTCTCATTGGTTTCAAAGAACATCTTTATTTCTGCCTTCATTTCGTTATGTACCCAGTAGTCATTCAGGAGCAGGTTGTTCAGTTTCCATGTAGTTGAGCGGTTTTGAGTGAGTTTCTTAGTCCTGAGTTCTAGTTTGATTGCACCGTGGTCTGAGAGACAGTTTGTTATAATTTCTGTTCTTGTACATTTGCTGAGGAGTGCTTTACTTCCAATTACGTGGTCAATTTTGGAGTAAGTATGATGTGGTGCTGAGAAGAATGTATATTCTGTTGATTTGGGGTGGAGAGTTCTATAGATGTCTATTAGGTCTGCTTGCTGCAGAGATGAGTTCAATTCCTGGATATCCTTGTTAACTTTCTGTCTCGTTGATCTGTCTAATGTTGACAGTGGAGTGTTGAAGTCTCCCATTATTATTGTATGGGAGTCTAAGTCTCTTTGTAAGTCTCTAAGGACTTGCTTGATGAATCTGGGTGCTCCTGTATTGGGTGCATATATATTTAGGATAGTTAGCTCTTCCTGTTGAATTGATCCCTTTACCATTATGTAATGGCCTTCTTTGTCTCTTTTGATCTTTGATGGTTTAAAGTCTGTTTTATCAGAGACTAGTATTGCAACCCCTGCTTTTTTTTGTTCTCCATTTGCTTGGTAAATCTTCCTCCATCCCTTTATTTTGAGCCTATGTATGTCTCTGCGTGTGAGATGGGTCTCCTGAATACAGCAGACTGATGGGTCTTGACTCTTGATCCAGTTTGCCAGTCTGTGTCTTTTAATTGGAGCATTTAGTCCATTTACATTTAAGGTTAATATTGTTATGTGTGAACTTGATCCTGCCATTATGATATTAACTGGTTATTTTGCTCATTAGTTGATGCAGTTTCTTCCTAGCCTCAATGGTCTTTACATTTTGGCATGTTTTTGCAATGGCTGGTACCGGTTGTTCCTTTCCATGTTGAGTGCTTCCTTCAGGGTCTCTTGTAAGGCAGGCCTAGTGGTGACAAAATCTCTAAGCATTTGCTTATCTGTAAAGGATTTTATTTCTCCTTCACTTATGAAACTTAGTTTGGCTGGATATGAAATTCTGGGTTTAAAATTCTTTTCTTTAAGAATGTTGAATATTGGCCCCCACTCTCTTCTGGCTTGTAGAGTTTCTGCTGAGAGATCTGCTGTTAGTCTGATGGGCTTCCCTTTGTGGGTAACCCGACCTTTCTCTCTGGCTGCCCTTAAGATTTTTTCCTTCATTTCAACTTTGGTGAATCTGGCAATTATGTGTCTTGGAGTTGCTCTTCTCGAGGAGAATCTTTGTGGCGTTCTCTGTATTTCCTGGATTTGAATGTTGGCCTGCCCTACTAGGTTGGGGAAGTTCTCCTGGATGATATCCTGAAGAGTGTTTTCCAACTTGGTTCCATTTTCCCCCTCACTTTCAGGCACCCCAATCAGACGTAGATTTGGTCTTTTTACATAATCCCATACTTCTTGCAGGCTTTGTTCATTTCTTTTTCTTCTTTTTTCTTTTGGTTTCTCTTCTCGCTTCATTTCATTCATTTGATCCTCAATCGCTGATACTCTTTCTTCCAGTTGATCGAGTCGGTTACTGAAGCTTGTGCATTTGTCACGTATTTCTCGTGTCATGGTTTTCATCTCTTTCATTTCGTTTATGACCTTCTCTGCATTAATTACTCTAGCCATCAGTTCTTCCACTTTTTTTTCAAGATTTTTAGTTTCTTTGCGCTGGGTACGTAATTCCTCCTTTAGCTCTGAGAAATTTGATGGACTGAAGCCTTCTTCTCTCATCTCGTCAAAGTCATTCTCCGTCCAGCTTTGATCCGTTGCTGGCGATGAGCTGCGCTCCTTTGCCGGGGGAGATGCGCTCTTATTTTTTGAATTTCCAGCTTTTCTGCCCTGCTTTTTCCCCATCTTTGTGGTTTTATCTGCCTCTGGTCTTTGATGATGGTGATGTACTGATGGGGTTTTGGTGTAGTAGGTGTCCTTCCTGTTTGATAGTTTTCCTTCTAACAGTCAGGACCCTCAGCTGTAGGTCTGTTGGAGATTGCTTGAGGTCCACTCCAGACCCTGTTTGCCTGGGTATCAGCAGCAGAGGCTGCAGAAGATAGAATATTTCTGAACAGCGAGTGTACCTGTCTGATTCTTGCTTTGGAAGCTTCCTCTCAGGGGTGTACTCCTCCCTGTGAGGTGTGGGGTGTCAGACTGCCCCTAGTGGGGGATGTCTCCCAGTTAGGCTACTCAGGGGTCAGGGACCCGCTTGAGCAGGGAGTCTGTCCCTTCTCAGATCTCAACCTCCGTGTTGGGAGATCCACTGCTCTCTTCAAAGCTGTCAGACAGAGTCGTTTGCGTCTGTGCAGAGGTGTCTGTGTGTCTTAGTTTACTGTGCCCTGTCCCCAGAGGTGGAGTCTACAGAGACAGGCAGGTTTCCTTGAGCTGCTGTGAGCTCCACCCAGTTCGAGCTTCCCAGCAGCTTTGTTTACCTACTTAAGCCTCAGCAATGGCGGGCGCCCCTCCCCCAGCCTCGCTGCTGCCTTGCCGGTAGATCACAGACTGCTGCGCTAGCAACCAGGGAGGCTCCGGGGGTGTGGGACCCTCCCGGCCAGGTGTGGGATATGATCTCCTGGTGTGCCTGTTTCCTAAAGCGCAGTATTGGGGTGGGAGTTACCCGATTTTCCAGGTGTTGTGTGTCTCAGTTCCCCTGGCTAGGAAAAGGGACTCCCTTCCCCCTTGCGCTTCCCAGGTGAGGCAATGCCTCGCCCTGCTTCAGCTCTCGCTGGTCGGGCTGCAGCAGTTGACCAGCTCCGATCGTCCGGCACTCCCCAGTGAGATGAACCCAGTACCTCAGTTGAAAATGCAGAAATCACCGGTCTTCTGTGTCGCTCGCGCTGGGAGTTGGAGACTGGAGCTGCTCCTATTCGGCCATCTTGCTCTCCGAGAGTTATTTTGTAATCTTTCTGAGTCTCTTTTCCCATCAGGAGCAGGACCATACCTAAGTAATAGATAGTATATAGAAGTAAATATGATCTCATGGCAGTGGACATCAATCGTAATTAAGTATTAAGAATATATTTACATTGAGCTCTCCTTTATCTACTTTAAAATTGCAGACAAACAACAATTGACAAAGAATAGATAAAATGTTCTAACATAAATATTCTCCCATTCTTTCTAGGAAGAAGTTACACATACAGTTAAAATAATTAAGAGAGGACCCACTTCACATCAAACAACCTTCCCCAAACCGTGAAACAGGCCTGCTTTCTAACACCAGAGATGAACTCAGTCTATTCCAGACAGAGGGGCTTGTAGGGGCTGGACACCCTGCAGTCCTGTCTGCCTGGAATAGACTAAGAAAGTCTGCTCCAGCCTTAGAACAGCATGGGCTGCCAAGCGTTCCCACAGAGGCTCTGGACTTCGGCTCTAGATGTCCGAAGAATACGTGCATGTGGGTTGGGTTAAAGCCAGTTGAATCATATGATCAGGGCTCTCATCAGCATCAAAGTCAGTGGAAGGATGCCAGTCCCCAGAGCTCTGTTCCAAGCCACGGGATGCTCCATGGAGGGGCAGTGGACATACGTATACCAATCAAGAGAAATATCGGTAACAGACAAGAGGCATAAATAAATAATGCACATCCTCCACTAAAACCCAGGAAAAGTCTCATTCCAAAAGCGATGTCTTGAAGAAAACACAGGTACAAATCTTTGTGATTCTGGATTAGACATTTCTTTAGTAGGCACAAGCAACCCCAAAATAGAAAGATAAATGTTCTTCATTGAAATAAAAAATCGTTCATGTTTCCAAGGACTCTGTCAAGGAAGTGAAAAGATAATCCATGTAATGAGAGAACTATTTGCAAATCATATGCCTAACAAGTGTCTAGTATCTACAGTATATAAAGAATTCATATATGTGAGCAAAAAAGACAATTTAAAAATGGGAAAAAAGTTTGAATAGACATTTCTGTAAAGGATACATACAACAAGCACATGCAGAGATGTTCAATGCTTTTCCTCATTAGGAAAATGTAAACTTAAATCAAAATGAGATACCACTTCAGACCCACAAGGGTGACGTTAACAAAAACACAACAAATGTTTGGAAAGTTGTGGGGAAAATGGAATTCTCATATATTACTAGTGGGAATGTAAAATGCTGTAGCCACTGAGATTGGAACAGTCTGTCAGTTCCTCAAAAACTTAAACATAAAGACATATATGATGCAGCAATTGCACTCCTAGGTATGTAACCAAGAAAATTAAAATCAGATGCTCACTCAAAAACATGTATAAAAATGTTCATAGCTGCATTATTCATAATAGTGAAAAAGTGGAAATGTTCCAAACTGCCATCAGTTGATGAACAGGTAAACAAAATGTGGTATAACTATAAAATGGAGTATCATTTGGCCACAAAAAGGATTGAAGTACTGATGCATGCTATAGCAAGGATGACCCTTGAGAACACTGTGCTAAGTAAGAGATGCAGATGCAAAAGGCGATGTTGCATTATTCCATATACAGGAAATGCCCAGAACAAGTGTATCTATATAGACAGAAGGTAGATTAGTGTTTGTCAGGGACGGCAAAAACGGGGGAATTGGAGAGTGGCTGCCAGTAAGTACAGGCTTTCTTTCCAGCATTACGAAAGTATTCTGAAATTAGGTAGTGGTGATGGCTGCAAAACCTTTGGAATATAGTAAAAGATGCTGAATGGTATGCATAAAAGTGGAGAATTTTGTGATATATGAATTATACTTTAGAAGTAATAATAACAAAAGTAATACAGAGACGTATCTTTCCACATCTCCATGCCCTATATTTTTATTTAAATATATTTATTTAAAAATAAAAATTTAAAAAAAAAGCTTTTTAGGGCCAGGTTCAGTGGCTCACTCCTATAATCCCAGCACTTTTGGAGACCTAGGTGGGAGGATTATTTGAGGCCAGAAGTTCGAGAGCAGCCTGAGCAACATAGCAAGACCTCATCTCTATAAAAAATAAAAACATTAGCCAGAATGGTGATGTGTGCCTAGAGTTCCAGCTACTTGGGAAGTTCGGACAGGAGGATGGCTTGAGCCCAAGAGTCTGAGGTAGCAGTGAGCAGTACAGACCATTGCACTTCAGCCTGAGTAACAGAATGAGACCCTGTCTCAAAAAGAGGCATGTCACATAGTAAGTGGCCAGATAAGTTGCTTACAGCATGTTGAGAGGAAATGTATTAGAGGAAACAAATTAAATCCAACATGTTTTTTTGAGGCAGGGGGCAGAAATGAGGTACAGGGAGGAGAAACACCTACTTGGAAAGAACCCACACAACGGAATTGGAAAACATGGAATGGGGCTTGTGGGAGGGGGACTCAACCTGAGATCTGGCTTCAGTCCTTACGGCAAAGGGAACTTGGGCGAGTTGCAGACTCTCTGTGCCTTGGTTTCTTCATCAGCAAAATAGAATCATCCCATCAACTATAAGGTCCGTGGTATCAGAGGGTCCCCCAAACGGACTGCACATCTGAGTCATGTTAACAAATAAATTCCAGGCCCCACCTGAGTGCACTGAATCAGAATTCCTGCAAGGAGGACACTGGACTTGTATTTGCACCGACCTTCCCAAGTGTTTCTTACTCTGACCAACTTGGGGGTGGGAACCATTGAACTGCATCACATCATTCCAAAGCCAAAACACGAAGGCAGAACAAATATATATTCAATGCAGTCTCCTAAAGCGGAGAAAATTCTTGGGGGAACCTAGAATTGAAGGAGACCTGGTTTGCTGGGCTCCATCTTAACTTTGTCCTAAGTATGGCAGAGACACGAGCCCTTCAGGACACACGCCTGAGGCAGTGACAGTCGAACTTTGGAACAGTGGAAGTCCTAGTTTCAAATTCAAGCTTGCTTTGAGTAGAAATTAAGTTTACGTCTTTTTGTACAGCAACAAGGCCAGTCTTCTGCAAGCCGCTCACCTTACAAGGAAATAAACAAAAATCATACTACCAAGAACTCAAACTTCAGCAGACATGGATAAGTAAGGAAGTCTTATAAACCTGTTCTAGCCACCAGAAAAGAAACCAGAAATTTAGCAATTCTTTCACATTCAGGACAGTTGTGTTCACTAGATCAGAGGCACTGAGACATGAAGACAAGACCCCCTAAAAAGGTAAAACATTCCTTCCTGCCCTAGAACATCCCTGCCAACTTCAGTGAGGTGGGAACCCAGCTACCCACTCTACAGAAGGGGTTGCTTTTGTGTCTGGAAGGTGTCTGACATCCTGGGACCTGGACCCATCTCAGGGAGCTTTGGGAAGAGCCCGAATCACTGATGGAATTGTACAGTGGATGGAAATGGTTCAGCAGGATGACGGTAAGTGCAGACGCACGGCCAGGTCATACTGAGAGACATTGAGTGGCACTAATGGGGACAAAGATTAAGAACAAAAGTTTGTGCTTCGACTTCAGAAACTCAAACCAATAACTAATTTGCTCTTATAAGTAGTAAGAAGCATTTTTCTATTTACATGAGAATTTAATCTCAAAAGAGAGATCAGAAAAAATATTAAGTCCAGGACATAAAACCTAAACCATAGCTTATATTTCTTCATTCTAAATAGAGCTAACAGTAAAATCTTCTCCATAAAATATATATTGTGGTTATGAAAAGGCAAAGTCTTAAAGAGAATCATTGGTATTCAATAGAAGAGTGAAATAAATACAGCCAAGGGAAGACCCAGGTGTCATACTTCTCTTGTATATTCCAAAGTTCCAGTGAAATTCCAGGTAATAAAGGTTATTTCCCGCACTGTTAAAGCAAGGTTACAGACACTTCTGAATTTTGGTCCCAGTGCTGAAGGAGGGCACACCTCTGTCCTAGAAAATGACACAGGGATGAATGCTCTTCCTGAGCATTCCTGACTCATTCTGGTCATTCTTCCAGCATCACAGAAACCAAAAAATAGGAATACGGCCAAATACATGATTTGCTATCCCTCTTCTTCAGGTTTCTTACCTGTGTCTTACGGAAAATAACATTGCCTTAAGGATTATGATGAAAATATTATATCCAAGCATGTGTACAGTTTTGAACAAAATGCTTAGTATGAATTGGTCAATAAATAATTTTGTGACTATTTACTGAATTACATGGATTCTATAAATAATTACTGAATAATTATTGTGATTCCTTTTATTGGCAATGCTCAAAACTCATCCCTGTGTGACCTCAAGTAAACCACGTAACTTTGTGAATCTGCAGTTTCATCATTTTTAAAATGACGAAAATAGATTTTCATTCTGACACAGAATGTCAGGTCTCTGAGACATCAGAGAGTAGATAAATTTACAGCCTTTAATACATCTCAAAGCACTGTCATTACACAGTGTAGTTAGAGGACAGTGCGGGCTACTGAGAGGAGCGCTTTCCAATGGGATTGATCCAGTCCTCCTCCCTTCGCTTCCACATGAATGTTGGGTAGCCCGTGGTCACACTCATCACACCCTCAACTCAGGCAAGTCCAACAGCCACACTTAGGAGACCTGGGCTACAGGACAAACTCCCAAGTCCTAGCCTCACAAAACCTGGTTGAGGATGGAAGCTGAGAAAGTGAGGAGGTGGTTTAGGGGAGCACGCTCCCCTACTCGACCCTCTCATCTCAAACTCACCTTCTACTGCACAGGAACACTGAGGATCACCAACCACACCTGATCGTGAGCTTGATCTTGCCAGGTGGAATACAACCAGACATCAACACTGTTAGAGCAACTATAGATAAAGATAGATATAGATATAGATATAGATATAGAGATGGATATAGATATATCCAACAATATTCTCTGAGAAGCGTTCCAGGCCCTATTCTTTCCAATATATGGGAAAACTAAAAACAACAAAATAGCATCAGGTTTGCAAGACTTTCCAAGATACACGGTCACACATGTTTTCAGGGGATATGTACAAATGATTTTGATCTCTTGATATCTTGAAAAGAGCTCTTGTGGGACCAGAATGATATTCGTAAGTGACAAGTATGAAACGAGTGTTCAGTGACATTAAAAAAACAAATCAACCTACACATAGAGGAAGAGCTATGGACATAGGGATGTGAAACTGGTCTTAAGTGTAATGAAAAGCCAAGATGCTGCCCCAGTAAGATAAAATAAATGAACATAACAATGGGATGCAGCAAGAGGAATAATGATCCAGGAGAGAAAATATTTTCTAAAAATGAATCATTCATTCACTTTTCAGTAGCTACAAAAAAAAAATGCAGAAGACCCAGGGGATATCATGGCAGTCTAAGTCTGATATCTTTCACATGTGGAAAAGCCTTAGGATCTGATTCAACTTAGAGAAGGTAGAGTGATTTTGTGACTACCACCAAGAAAATACAAGCTTTTGGGAAACTACCTCTACCTTGATGATTTTATACACACAAGAGATGAGCAATGAGGAACATGCTTAGATGTATTGGGAAAGAGGTGGGCCTGTAGCATTGTCACAAGGGTGCACTAACACTGAGAGTGACTGCTGAAGAAATGGTCCCCATCAGTGACCCTCAGGTAAGATCAGGGCCCTAGTGTTTCAGCACAGGCTGGGCAATTGGAATGCAGGGCTCCTAAGATTCCACGACACCCCCACCTTCGAATTCTGTTATTGCAACTGCAGACCGTTACCTGGCACGCTGGCTGCTACCTCCCTCACTCTTGTCAGAGTTGGAGCTATAGGCAGGGCCTTCAACTCTGAGCTCAGGCAGCCTGGACCCTGTTTTTGTGGTTAAGGACTCTAAAGTGTTGTGGGTGTTGATCAAGTTTCTCTCAACTGTAAGTTAACAATTCCAGTTATTGTCATCTCTCAGTCCTAATGACACCTAACTGATTTCACTAGTTTTTGACCCATCATGTGTTTGGGTTTCTTCTCCCCAGTCCCTGGCTCTACCTCTTCTGCCACAAACGTCAGCATGGTGGTATCTGCCGACCCTTTGTCCCGCGAGAGGGCAGAGATGAACATCCTAGAAATCAACAAGGAATTGCGCTCCCAGCTGGCAGAGAGCAATCAGCAGTTCCGAGACCTCAAAGAGAAATTCCTTATAACTCAAGCTACTGCCTACTCCCTGGCCAACCAGCTGAAGAAATACAGTAAGTTCTATAGATTCACCATCACAAAAGTGAGGACCGATCACCTGTCTTCTCTCTGAGAAATTGAACGGTCTCTTCTTCAAAATTAATGTCATCCTTCCCATACTTCTAGGACAATAGAAGTGGGTATTTTAACCTCATTTTGTTAAACATGGAAAACAGAGGCACAAAGTAGTTAGCAACTTTTCCACATTTGCAGTCTGGTGTGAGGTGAGAGGAGAGTTAAAATCCAACATATTGACTGCTGACACAGGCACAGAACCACCTGTTCTTCTCAGCAAGAGGCTAAATCATGTTTATGAGAATCCTCTCTGTACCATGTAAGATGCTGCAGACAGGTAACATCTAGTCTGTTGGTCTAAACATCTGGGACTAATGAACTTCCATTCACTTCAGACTTCTTTGAGGCCTAGTAGCCAAAGCTCTATTCTGGGCACCCTGGGGGAAACATAGTGACAGTACACAGCACCTGCACTAAGGAGTTTAAAGAGGAGATTGCTTCTAATAGTAACTGTGGCAGCCATTAAGTGACAGCATCAAGAGCAGGGAGTACCATGGTGAGAGGGAAGTCCTGCTTCCTGGGGCACAGGCTCTTATTCCTAAAGAGGAACAAAGCTGGCACATAAGACATTGTGGAGGTAGCAGTGTCGTGTGCAGAGCAGGGACCCTGGGCTCCTGGGCTCCATCCAAGTTGCCTATCTTCTCGGTGCCTAAGTTTCCTCATCTGTTCATTGGGTACTATAATAATATGTACCTCAGAAAAGTGCTGCAATGACTTAACATTATCTATTTCTTCTAAATCTTGGGAAAGTGTCCCAAGATTCAGAGTCAGACCTCAGGGGCTGTGAATTCTGACTCTGCCTTGTTCCAGGTGGATCATCTTGTCCAGTTACTTGATATGCCCTTGAGTTTTTTTCTCCCCATCTCTAAGTTGGAGAGTATCAGTTGCTAGAATGTTGGGAGGTTGATAAATAAAGATGTGGAAATGCCCGCCTGGAGCCTGGTACTGGGGCTGCTTTCGTCCTTGGGATGGATGCTGCTGCCTGCCCTGTCAGTAGTGATCCCAGCAGCATGTCCAGCCTTGCACTGAGGCAGGTGTGTCTGTCTTTTCTCAGAGTGTGAAGAGTACAAAGACATCATAGACTCTGTGCTGAGGGATGAACTGCAGTTCGTGGAGAAGCTGGCAGAGAAGCTCAGGCAAGCTGAGGAGCTCGGGTGAGTAGGCCCCGTTGGGGGCAGGCAGATGGGCAGTGGTGTGAATCTCTGAAGTGCAGCAACTCAGCTGGGAGAACTAAGAGCTAAGCTGGGCCAGGACAAGGGCAGGCATTTACATGGCAGGCACATGTCACACAAACATTTATAAAACAGAGAACAGTCATGTTAGTAAGTTATGGGTTGCAGTTGTTTCTTGAACCTTGTTTTCTCTTTTTAAAACAAGGCATTGTTGAGGTGAAATTTGCATAACCAAAGTTAATTAAAAGAAAGTGAACCACCCAGCAGCATTTAGCACACTCAAATGGTGTGTGATCACCACCCCATTTACTCTTAGTTAGAATCACCTCCTGACTGACTGCCGCATGTCATTTGTTCAATCAATCTTGCCTTCTTTTTTTTTTTTTTTTTTTTTTTTGAGACGGAGTCTCGCTTTGTCGCCCAGGCTGGAGTGCAGTGGCCGGATCTCAGCTCACTGCAAGCTCCGCCTCCCGGGTTCACGCCATTCTCCTGCCTCAGCCTCCTGAGTAGCTGGGACTACAGGCGCCCACCACCTCGCCCGGCTAGTTTTTTGTATTTTTTAGTAGAGACGGGGTTTCACCATATTAGCCAGGATGGTCTCGATCTCCTGACCTCGTGATCCGCCCGTCTCGGCCTCCCAAAGTGCTGGGATTACAGGCAATCTTGCCTTCTTAACCCTGTCATTTTTTTCTTCCTACATCTTTCAAATCCACCCCATTTGCACCTGGTCACATTTCTATGCGTGGCTTTAGTTCAAGTCACTGCAAGACGCACTGTGTGAATTTCCATATAGAAATGTCCATGGCCAAAGTGAGGAACTGAAAGGATATCCATTTGGAACTGATCTAGGAAGACACCAGCTTTTGTTTACAGAAAAGAAAGATGAATGGAACATCATCAAGGATCTTACAGGAGCACTCTCTTATGTAGAGGAACCCTTTAAAAATATATACATATGTATAACTTAAATATATATATATATTGTTAATATTGTATTTTTCTCCGTGACAAAGACATTTCCCCAAATATGTGCTGACCTTCTGCTTGGAAAGCTCCTTGAGGACATTCTCACAGAAACCTCTGTTGCAGTATTAGAACTGATCACTCATCCCATACCGTTATTAAATGTTCTCTACTATCTCACCTTAGGCAATATAAAGCCCTGGTTCACTCTCAGGCACGAGAGCTGACCCAGTTACGGGAGAAGTTACAGGAAGGGAGAGATGCCTCCCGTTCACTGAATCAGCATTTCAAGGCCCTCCTCACTCCTGATGACCTTGACAAGTTCCAGGGTCAGGACCTCCGAGAGCAGCTGGCTGAGGGGCGCCGGCTGGCAGAGCGCCTTCTCCACAAGCTCAGTCCAGGTGAGGTGGCCACAGGCCCTGATAACACACAGCTCTAGGCTTATGAAAGTCCCCAGACCTCTATACCTCCACAATGACAATTTTATGGGTAGAGTATCTTTCCAGTAAATATCTGTGGCCATGACATGATCAGGACTTCCTGAGTAGGAATAGAGATGGGAAACCCATGGGGTTGGAGGTCACAGTATTGCAAATGTCTCCTCCTTTCTTGATGGAACGTGGTCTTTGGAGCAAGAGGCAGCATTCGTCCAGTTTTAAAGGACTGGAAGGAGGCTGTGACAGGAGGCAGCTTGTTAGAGTGAAAAGAGACCCAGACTAAGAATGAAGGTTCCCAGGCTCTATCTTCAGCAATGTCTTTAGCAACTGTGCCCAAATGATTAATTTATCCTTCCTGGGTTTCTGTCTCTAAATCTGTAAAGGCAAACAAATTGTCTCTGGCATTCAAATGTGGGAACACTTATGACTCTATTTCACATGAGATAAAGCCCCTCGCTGTGTGCTGTTGGAGAAGGCTCTTGAAGTGCTGGCATTTGGTAGTAGGAAGTGGTTGAGGCTGGAGCACTCCCCATGGAGACAGTGTCCCTGGATAACACAGTATAAGCCACTTGGGGGGCCCATGAAGTCCCTGATGTACGGAGTATTGTGGGACAAGGCTGTTTGTCCTGTTCTAAGAGAAAGATACAGGTTCTAAATGCGAGCTGTGACAGGACACACAGCCTGTGCCTGGGAATCACATCTGTGGGAGGACTGGGGAGACAGCTGCTGAAGTTCAGAGAGAGGCTGGACAAGCCTGCAGTGATGTGAAGAGGAAAAAGTCTTTTCAATATTTGGCCACATCTTGATGGTGACCCCCAAGATCAGAAACGATTGCGTTATGGATCAGGAAACCATTCCAGGGCATTTTGTTAGAGATAAAACATGAGAGCTTTCAGTACAGTGCAGACCCATATATATAGATGTTCATGTGTCCATGCACATAGGGCTCACTGTGCTTGCATAGGTGAAGTGGGAAATATCTGAATGGACACTTCTGTATTTGCAGAAACTGATGAAGATGAGGATGAAGATGAGAAAGATGCGGAGGTTGAGAAAGTACAGGAATCACCTGCTCCCAGGTAACACTGAATAATCAGGAGCAGGTAATGGGTGGTAAAATATGAAAAGGGTCTCAGAAAGAACACAAGTCGGGTGAAGGTAGTTACAGATTCCAGATGCAGGATAAGAAAGCTGCAGAGTCCACTGATTCCATGCATTCACCCAACAGGAACTAGCCCTGTTAACATGCTTGTCCACTGTCTTCATGGTACGCGTAAGCATGACCCTAGATGAACACACAGCCCAAGGGACTTCCTGCACACATAGATGAGACCTGTTCTCCCCTGCAGTGAAAGCCAGGAGGAGGCGCAAAGCTGCTTTCTACATGGCGGACTTTATGTTCTTTTACGGAAAGATAAACAACAGAGAGGCAACAAGCAGAGGAATTAGGAAGTACCTAGCAAAGTTGAACACAAAGAAAAGCACCTAGACAAAAAGTTTACATTTCATGGCACAATATATAAATTAAAAAAAAAATTAGAAGCCACACCATCTCTGGAGTCTACAATGGCTCAAACACCTGCAATCCCGTGGTCACCATATGTTAACTACAACCCAGCTTAGACACACCATGTGGCAGCTGTTTTTAGTCTCTGTGTGTGCTCTCAAGACTGTACCACACAGAGAGAGCCGAGTCTCCTTCCTCAGCTCCTATCTACCCAGTGCAATGATCTCTAGTTGCTGTTTCCTCTCTGATTTTCTCTGCTCTGTTGCAGAGAGGAGAGGATTGTCTGTTCCTTCTTAAAGGGAAACTCCCCTTTGCTTTCTGAGACCACTCTCTTATGCCTCCTGTCAAAACCAGTAGGACTTCCTGGGGTCCTATGTCTTTTGGTTTAATTTTCTGTCATTTCTATCCCACCAGGCTCATCAGGGAGGTGCAGATGGCTGAAGGAAAGGAAGTCCCTCAGGACTCACTGGAGGAATGTGCTGTCACTTGTTCAAATAGTCACGACCCATCTGACTCCAACCAGCCTCACAGGAGCACCAAAATCACATCTGAGGAAGACAAAGTCGACTCTGCTCTGGTTGTAGAGAATGAACCCTCTCATGATGAAGAGAAGGAAGCTCTAAACATTCTCCCAGGTAGCCTCTCTATTCTTTGTCCCTCCTGCCTCTGTCTAGGCTGAGGAAGATCAATTCTGAGGACAGGCTGCATACATACATATTGGTTTGATTTACATACTAAGACAGAGCTGGGTGCAGTGGCTCATGGCTGTAATCCCAGCACTTTGCAAGGCCTAGGTGGGTGGGTCACTTAAATTCAGGAGTTCAAGACCAGCTTGGGAAATGTGGTGAAACCCACCTTTACACAGAATATGAAAAATTAGCCAGGCATGGTGGTGCGTGCCTGTCATTGCAACTACCCGGGCGGCTGACAGGGGAGTCACCTGAACCGAGGAGGTAGAGGCTGCAATGAGCCATAATTGCACCACTGCACTCCAGCCTGAGTGACAGACAGAGACTCTGTAACAATTAAAAAAAAAAAAGAAAGAGAGAAAGAAAGGAAGAAAGAAAGGCAGAGAGAGAGAAAGAAAGAAAGAAAAAGAGAGAAAGGAAGGAAGGAAGGAAGGAAGGAAGGAAGGAAGGAAGGAAGGAAGGAAGGAAGGAAGGAAGGAAGGAAGAAAGAAAGAAAGAAAGAAAGAAAGAAAGAAAGAAAGAAAGAAAGAAAGAAAGAAAGAAAGAAAGAAAGAAAGAAGAAAGGAAAGAAAGAAAAGAAAGAGAAAGAAAGAAAGAAATGAAGAAATAAATGGATAAAAGTAAAGAAAGAAACTATGAGGGAATATTGCACACAGCCATCCAAGGGTCAGAGAACTTTCCTCTACTCCTTGTCCCATGGCATGACTTTGTCTTCCTGGCCCCAATGTCAGCATGTTGGACCACAGGCAGGTGTGACAAAGTCATAGCCATCTGTGTACAGGAGGTAGCTGTCAGGTCTCCTGGCTCGGTTCCTATGTCTCTTGTCACATGCAATAATTATTTGTGTCCTTGAACAATGTACCTGGAGTTTCTATGCCTGTCACAGGCCACTGGCAGTCTTGCCTGTGTATTTGGAGATGTTGTTTCTCTGGATTCACTGTTCTCAGCCCCAGACTTGGTCTCCTTTAAATCAGCTTGTCTCAGCTAAGCAGTCACCTTGAAAGCAGGATATAAACACTGCTACCTTTATCTTGCTTAGAAGTTTCCCTAAATAAGGCTGGGCCCTAAGTTCATCACCCCATGAGTGGCCAGTGTTTCTGTGTAGCACCACACTCTTTTTTCTGCAAGGGTTGTTGGAATTTATCCATC
Organism: Macaca fascicularis; assembly: GCF_037993035.2. Classification (NCBI taxonomy): domain Eukaryota; kingdom Metazoa; phylum Chordata; class Mammalia; order Primates; family Cercopithecidae; genus Macaca; species Macaca fascicularis. The sequence goes on along the minus strand of NC_088375.1, from coordinate 125,986,238 downwards.
AGTTCAGTCTCCTATATAAATTTCTTGAACCGTTCATTGACCATGATATATGATAAGATAAATCAGTATTGCAACAACACTTCTGGAGAGTAGTTAGGGCCTTTTTGAATTCTTGTGAGAAAAGTTTGTTTAACTGTCGGCACAGACTTATGTCAGAGGAGAGGTGATTATGATCTACCACATGAGGGAGATTTTGCTCCATGGGTATGGAAAGAAGGCTTATCGACTTCTGACAAGACTTAATGTAGGGCGCCTTAGAACCTTCCTGTCAAAATGTCACATTCTTACACTGAGGATATTTATGTTCTTGTGCCTTGACGGGGCACTGATTTCTTCTTGTGAAGTGTGATTTCCTTACTGTGACCTGCTCTTCTGAATTTGTTTACAGAAAATCAAAATGATCATGAGGAAGAACAGGGGAAAGCGCCAGTGCCCCCCAGGTAACTGTGGATTTGTGGGCTGTTGGTTCAGTAGTGACACCTGGACACCACGGATCCAGGGAAAATAGGAAGTGATGAACAGAATTGTCTCATCCATTCATCCAACTGCAAATTACCCCTTTCACAATGTTATCTTCTTTATTGTGGTACTTGAATAGGTTTCAATTTCTTAATCCATCTCAAGCATGGGAACCGACAATCAGTTGAGCCAGGTGAACTGACTAAACTCAGGGATTTCCTGATCTCACCTGTGGTCTCCCATGTGGTTAATCCAGAGTAAGATGCATATCTGCTTTCTGAATGTTTTGTGTCAGCATGTTGGCAACTACTTAGTTTGCAAGACAGAAAATTTAAAAAAAAAATTTCATATGATATCAAAATATTGAAAAAGGGGGACCTTAAAAACAGCAGCTGTGAGTCTGGAATGCCTCAAGAGCTCTGTTCACGTGGATGCTGCATGTAAATATCAACGCCATTTGTGTGAAGGAAGTGAAGCCCCGTGTTAGATCTCTCTGCTGCAAGTCATGCTGCTAGTTTACAGGGAGAGTCTGGGTCTCCTGCAGCAGCTCATTTGTCCCCCCTTTGCTTTCTGTGACCACTCCCTTTGTGTCCCATCAAATCACATGACATGCTGTGGTGCTGAGTCTGTCTTGATCTAATCGGCTGTCTTTCCTATCCTACCTGGCTCATCAGGAAGCTGCAGGATTCTGAAGAGAAGGGAATCCTGAAGGACTTACCAGAGGAATGTGTTTTTTCTCATTCTAGACACTGTGACATGTCCAACTCTTACCTGCATCATGAAGTCACTTTCTTGGCACTGGATGAAGAGAAAGTTTGCTCTGTTCAGGATGTTGCCAGGGATTACTCCAAATCCAAATGGGATGAAACCCCACTTGGCTTCCTAGGTAGGCTCCCTATTCTTTGCATCCCACAATCTGTCCATAATGACAGATTTCATACCTTCAGGAAGACGCAATGCTTACACACCGGTTAGAACCAGGCTCTAGGATTGAGTTTGAAGGAAGGCATCCTAGGAGTCAGAGTTGTGCTCCATCCTCGTCCAAAACCACATATTGTCCTTCATCTTTGCCCCATTGGCAAATCACTGTACCCAAGGTTGACCTGACAAATTCATACCCACCTCTGCAGCCTGGGTGCAGGATGTAACCACTAGTCCTCCTGATTTAGATTTAATCTGTCATCTCACATGAAATCTTCTAATTTTCCCTCCCAAACAACCTGAGTTTCTCTGCCTGTCCAAGGCCACTGGCAGCCTTATCTATATCCTTGGAGCTGTCATTACCCTCGTTCACTTCTCTCAGGCTAGACTCCCTCCCCTTTTAGCAGGCTTGTCTTAGCTAAGAGGTCTGTGAGTACCAGAACATGACACCACTATTAGATTTTGTATGTTTCTGAAAGGAGGCTGGGCCCTGGAACTCCCTGCCTCATGAAAGGCCAATGTATCCATGTTGCGTTAGAGATGCGTTTGATTTAATCTGTCCCTCTAAATGTACATTCTACAAAAACACCGAAAACAGCTTATCTGAAGGAAACATGCTGAATACTGCAGTAACCTGCTAGGAAGCATTTAAGTAGATCTCCAGGATCTGTTAGTAAATAGAATATGGTTAACATTTTGCTGTGACTCAGGACAGAAGGGACTGTGATGATGACCTGTCATATCAGGGAGATTTGCTCCATGGCTCAGGAAAGCAAACCTAGTGACTTCTCACAAGGCTCACCCTGAGGCCTCCTGGAAAATTTCTCTCACAATAGCCTGTTATCACACCGAGTATATTTATGCCCCTAGGTAGATTTGGACACAAGGTTGTGCATGTATGAATGGAATCAAGTTCATGTGACTGGTCTTCTCTTAATATACTTGCAGAAAAGCAAAATAACCTTGAAGAGGTGAAAGGAAAAGAAACAGTTGATCCCAGGTAATTAAAAAAAATCGGGGCTCTCAATTCAGGGTGACACCTGTGGAACTCATATCCCCAGAAAACCAGAAAGTCCTGAATATACCTAATTCATCCCTTCAGCCAACCAGAAATGATCCTTTCTAACCATGTTTTACATTTTCATTGTGATACTTGCATTGTTGGCCATTTCGTGTTAACTTCTCAGGTTCAGTACATAAAACCAGTTATCTTGTGAACAACTAATCAGTCCCAGAGATTTCTGTAAAGCAGCTATCTCTTCTCATGTTTTCAACCAGCCTGAGATTCATATCTGCTTTCTGCTGTTTTGCATTAACACAATGCTAAGCATTTCAAGGTAAGGAAATTAGGTAGAAAAAGATTATTATTATACCACATATAGTAATGAGAGAAGAAGGACTTGATGGCATGAGATTTCGGGGATATTATTATGCCTCAAAAGCTATGTTTAATTGGTCACTACACATAAAATTTAACACCATTTAAAAGAAAGGAATGAAGCCACCGTTATGGAACAGGATATTCAGTGAGTCACGACTGCACCATACAGAGACACTCAGTCTCCTTCCTCAGAAAATCGTGATCTGGCCACTTCGCTGAGTTCCTGTTGCTTCTCTCTCTCTCTTCTCTCTTTCCCTCTCTCTGTATTGCAACCCACCCCATGGCAACCACACTGTGACCCACCACAAAGAGGAGAATATTGAACTCTTTAATGGGCTGCCCCATTTGTTTCTGCCATCACTGCCTCCTGCCTCACGTGAAGGCAGCTGGGCGCTGAAACTCCTTGGATTAATCCTTACTCCTTCCTACCTTACAGGCTCAGCAGGGGACCGCTGAGGGGGGACAAGCGTGAAGTCCCCCAGGAGTCACTGGATGGATGTTGCTTGACTCCTTCCATCCTTCCTGACCTACCTCACTCCTACCGCCCTTATGGGAGCACTTCGTACTGTTTTGAAGAAATGCAAGTCAGCTTGGCTCTCGTAGACAGTGAGTACTCCATTGTGACCACAATAAATCTCCAATTGGTGTCCCAGGTAGACTCCGTAATCCTTGCACCCCTGGCTGGACTGAGACGCGTCATTGGGGTGGGCATGACTCACAGACACAGGATGATTTGCATCAGAATCAAAAATCAAGTTGGAAGCACAGACATGGGGTGGGTCAGTGAGCTTTGCTCTCTTCCTCATCTCAGACCAGGCCTGTGTCACCCTGGCCCACTGTCACGACATTGACAAATTCACACCAACCTACGCAGCACATGCCCAACAGGTATCTGTCAGGCCTCTTAATCTGAATAAGATTCGTCTTGCCAGCTAGTGTGTTCCTTACAAGTTTCTTTCCCCAGCCATGTCCTTTGAGATTCTATGCCTGCCCAAGGCCAGTGGCATCTTTGTCTACTTTTCGTTAAAGATATTACCTAGGTTTTAAAGAACCTAGCCTCATTCTCTGTGTCCTTGATGTTGGCCTGTTTTAGGTGAGCAGTACATTTGCTTTTGTTATGTGTCCAGAAACAAGACTGGGCCTTGTCACTCCTAGATGTCACGAAATGCCAATTTCCCTTTGTAGTACCAAAGATTCATTTTGATTCAAAGGTCTGTACGTTCTCTCCTTCATTCTAATTTCAGTGTCTAAACTCCTTGCCACCATGAACAATGTGGGTATTTGATGACTGAAGGCTGAATATTGCAGTTTTCCTTCTAGAAAGCTGATGAGGTGTTTGCCTTGAATTGGTGTGAAAAACTTGCATAACTATTTGCACAAAATCAGGACGGTTGATGTTGGGATAATGATCTACCAGAACAGGGAGATTTCATTCCTAGGCTCAGGGAAGAAAACCAAGGCATCTCTCTCATGACAGGGCCTCAGGCCTCCTGGAATGTTTCTCTCACACTGTCCTGTTCTCCCACTGAGGAAACTGATGTTCTTATGTTAGGACTGCACAGTGGGCTGTTTGTGTGTGTAGGAGAACCTGCTTAATGTGTCTGTCTCTGTCTGAATTTATTTGCAGAAATTGAAAAGGATCAAGAGGAGCTAGAAGATCAAGACCCACCGTGCCCCAGGTAACTCTGAGGAATCAGGGACAGTTAATACAGTGTTGATATCCGGAGTCTCGGATGCAGGGAAAATCAGAGTGTGCAGAATATACCTGCTCCATCTGTTCAGCCAGCCATGAAATAGCCATATTCATAAGGTTGACTCTTTTCATTGTACACCTGTATTTGTATTTCCTTCTTATTAATTCCTTTCAATTCTACTAATGGGCATTCAGTTGACTCTGTTGAACTGATCAGTCACAGACATTTTCTGCAGTCCCCTTTTCTGTCCTTTTTTATTAAAGTGGAGCTGCACACTTGATGTCTGCCTCTTTGGCATTACCATGTTTACAAGTATTTGACAGCAGGAAAGTTAATGAAAATAATGCATGTCATGCTACAATGTTGAGAACAAGAGATGTTGAGGATACAGGAACTCTGTGAAGACTCAAGAGTCTGTATTCATTTGGCCAATGATGCTAATTTCAATAAAATGTATGCAACAGTTTCCCACAGGGATCACTCCATTTCCTTCCTCCCCAGCTCATTTCCTGCCCAGTGCACTCAAAGCCTCTCACGCTCTGTCTCCTTCTCGAGACAGGGAAGGATGATTGTATCTCCCTGAGGAGACTGTACTTTGCTTCCTCTGGGCCTTCCTGAGGGCCTCCCTATAGAACCAGCTGGGCGCAGTGGTGTTGGTTCTCTCTGGCGTTTATCTTCTGTCTTCTTTACCCCAGGCTCAGCCAGGAGCTGCCAGAGGTGAAGGAGCAGGAAATCCCAGAGGACTCCGTGGATGAAGTTTACTTGACTCCTTCAGTTCACCGTGACCTGTCTGACTGTCACCAGCCTTATAGCAGCACCTTGTCCTCATTGGAGGATCAACTTGCCTGCTCTGCTTTGGATATAGCCTGTGAGTACTCCATCCTGGAGGTCACAAAGATCCACTGTCATCCCAGGCAGCCTCTGTATGTTTTGTTTCTGCAACTCGTGCAGCTCAGAGAGACCACCTCTGCAGGCAGGCCCTAGACACTGATCCTGTTTTGAATCTGGCTCTTGGGTCCAGTTTTAAGCACAGACATCCACTGGGTAGAACTTCCTCTTCTCCTGTCCCAAGTGACTCCTCTGTCACCTGGATCCTTCTCACAAGAGTAGGCTGTGGCTATCAAAACAGGCCAGAGAGGGGTGTGGTAAGGACTTATTGCAAAGTCTTGGCCACAGTAGCTTAGCTGAAGAAATTTATATAACAGACCTCCTTCTTTAAGATAGGGAAACTCTCTTTCCTGAAATTATGTTGCTAACTACATGCCCTTATCTCTTCTCTGGCCATCCAGATATGCTGGGAGTTTTTCCCGATTATTTGGAGGCCTGTTTCATGATTCCTGTGTCCTAAGCTAGATTCTCTTCTTCAGGGATCCCCAGCCCTGAGGCCATGGGTCATTATGGGTCCATGACCTGTTAGGAACTGGACCACAGAGCAGGAGGTGAGCGTTGGGAGAGCATTTCAGCCTGGATTCCACCTCCTGTCAGATCAGCAGGGGCATTAGATTCTCACATGAGCTCGAACCCTATTGTGAAGTGCACATGCCAGGAAACTGGATTGTGCTTTCCTTATGAGAATCTAATGCCTGATGATCTGTCACTGTCTCCCAGTGACTGTCACCCCCAGATGAGACCATCTAGTTGCAGGAAAACGAATTTAGGGCTCCCACTGATTCTACATTACGGTGAGTTGTATAATTGTTTCATTATATATTACAATGTAATATTTGTAGAAATAAAGTGCACAGTAAATGTAATGTGCCTGAATCATCCCAAAACCATCCCTCCTACCCTGGTCCCTGAAAAAATGTCTTCCATGAAACCAGACCCTGGTGCTAAAAAGGTTGGGGACTGCGGCTCTACTTCCTCCGAGGGGGTCTTCCCTCCACTGACGCAGTCCAGCATCCCTTCCTTTATGTGTGGCCAGGCTTGCATCCTCTGCAGAGCTCCAGTGGTTTTCTCCACGTGTGGGTTTTAGTTTCAATCAAGTTTTGGTCTCAGTGCTATATTCTCATGAAAACCATCGACAACTGGTGTCCCTCATGAGGTTCTGGCGTAACCGATGAGCAAAGCAGAGTGGTTCCTGTCCCCACGACGTCCAGAAAACCCTTCCTCTGAGCAAGTGCCCCTTGAGATAGCAGCTTCACAGGATGTGTAAAAACAAAATCCAATTTTCGTTTCTTCTTGCTCATTCTCTTTTTTATAACTTCAATTCTGGGAATTTGATGTGGATTGTTGGGGATTTTACCCATTACATTATCTTCTAGTAAGAGCAAGTAACTCTGTGATGTCCCTCAGTATATTGGATTATGTTGTAATGAAATTAGCAAAAATGCCAGGTGTGGTGATTCACATCTTTAATTCCAGAATGTTGGGAGGCCAAGGAGGTGGATCGCCTGAGCTCAGGAGTTTGAGACCAGCATGGGTAATGTGGTGAAACCCTGTCTCTACAAAAAAATTAGCAGGGCGTGGTGGTACACACCTGTAGTCCCAGCTTCTCGGGAGGCTGAGGTAGAAGAGTCACCTGAGCCTGGTTAGTTGAGGCTGCAGTGAGCCATGATTGCACCATTGCACTGCAGCCTCAGCAACAAAGTGAGACCCTGTGTCACACACACTCACACTCACACACACACAGGCACACACACAAAAAGAAAGAAACTAGCAACAAAGATGTTGGCCTCTATTCTATTTTGGTCAGTAAGTGCCTTTCTTACTGGGACCATCCCCTTTCCCATTTTGCATTTCTCCCTGAGTTTCAAAACAGCAAATGCTTTTCTAGAATCACAGTGATTCATGAAACAATTAAAATACACACTGACCTTGCACCTGCTGTATGTCCTGCCCCTTTGCAAGCAAGCTCTGTCCTGCTATAACCTGTTCAGGGCTCAAAGGACACTCCCAAGCAGGCAGTGGCATTTGCATATTAGAGCTGAGGGCACTGAGGCGTTTTTAAGAAAACTTAGAAAACCTTGCAGAGAACAAGGATGTGGAGAGGGGAGGAGAGACAGGAGCCCTACAGCAACGTGGATCCAGCCCTACAGGCCCCGTCCCCATCCTGAGCCCAACCTGGACTGGCGTGAGGTCATTGGAAGTCTTTTCTTAGTCCACTCAGAATGTGTGTTCCTCTCCCCGTGGAAATGGAAAGAATTTGTTTAAGGGGTGCCACCCGAACCCCACTGGAGCAGTGGGTAATGTGAGGATCGTGTCCTCTGTTGCCTTCCTAAGGAACCGCACATGCTGATCTGTGGCTCTTGTGGCCCCTGAATTTCCGGGAAGGGACTGGTCCCTCTCCTACATTGACTCTGTCTGCTGACACCCACTATATGGCAATAGGATGGATATGTGTGGGTAGAGGGTCAAACCATTATAGTCAATGGGAAACTCAAAGTGTCCCAGAACCCATAAAAGTTTGCCTCAGTTAGTGTTTGGTCTGTAGCCTCCCAGCCCCCTTTCTCGTGGTTCTTTCTCAAAGCCTCGCAGCTCTAACTCTTGGCCTGTTCTTACATCCCTGTGTGTGAAGAAAAACAGCTCCTCCTCTCCTGTGCTCTGAGGCCTCTCTAGAACTTTCCCTCTTGTCACAAGAAAGAGATGAATAACAACAGAATAATCGTGATGGTCTTGTTAGACAATCCAAAGCCCTCTGGGCTGAAGCAAAGGTTTTTCATTTCAGGGACACCCCAGCCTGGGACCCTGCTGTGTCAGCGTCCCCAGGCACAGACAGGAAAGGTGACGTCGCCTGCACTGACATGATGTCTGTCTGTGTGGCGTGGGTCACTGGGTGGCTTTACAGACAGCAGAGACATCAGGGATGGGTGTTCTGGGTGTCTTAACAAAGGGAAAACTCAGATTGTTTCTACTGAAGCGCCTTCTCCTTTCAGCTCCCACCAAGATGGCCTGTCCCCAAGGGACTTGGAGTGCAGACTTGAGCCACCACCTGTCAGAGGTGCAGGTTGCACATGCACAGCTGGAACCAAGCACCCTGGTGCCCAGTTGTCTGCGACTACAGCTGGATCAAGGGAATGGCTTGGCCAGGCGGAGCCTTTCCTCCACCACCTGCAGTTTCACAGCCAACACTGATTCTGGGAACCAATGGAACTTCCAAGGTAGGGAAGGAAACGGAGTCATGAAGCTCTAATCCAGGTGTTGGTGGTCACGGTGCTGTGGGTGCAGGAGAGAATGGGGCCTCCCATGCTTCCTCAGGGTCAAGCTGAAATTCACGATGCTACAACCCAGTGAGATGAGCAAAGGCCTGGGGCTTAGAACCAAATCTGCTGTCAGGTTCTGGGTTTGCCACTTTCTGCTTGTTGACTTTGGCCAAGGTTTTTGTCTTTTTGCTATTTACATCTCTGTTCCCTCATCTGAGATACCTGAAAAATAATATCTACCTGCAATCATTGTTGGGAATATTAATTATGATAATTTGCAAAGGGCCTGATTCCATAAGAATTGCCCAATAAACTTATGAATGGGTGTTATCTAATCCTTTTAAGATCTTTCAGCTCAATTTACACTTAGAAAGTGACTTCACGGATGATGTCTCCTCTGAGACAGAGCAGTTATGAAGATCTCTGCTTTCTAGGGCCCCTCTTCCTTTCCTTTCTCACACAGACTCGTCTGCCAGTTTTCGTCCTGTCCTTCCCCATCCCTCATGAAGCCAATTTTCCCCTATCAGGCACTTTCAGTAACAACCTATGAGGCACATTGAGTAACAGTGTAAATCCTGGGCCCACACTCAGTCTCCTGACATGTCCAGTTTCCTCTCCTTTTTTCCTGCTTTTTTTGAAATAAAAGGGCAACTTTCACATGGAAAGTGTTCACATCAGTGTTTTTTATGAAATTCCATTTAGTTTAAATTCTCCACTCATGTCCACGGCCATGTCCTCAGTTTCTGTCTCACAGGGATCCACTTTTGCTCAGATTTCCTTAAAACCCTGGGTCGTGTTCATTCTCACTCTCCGCCCCACTCAGTATCTCCTCCTGGAGCCCCTGGGGCTGCCTGGTGCTCATCTGTCAGGCGATGCCCTCGGCTGAGGAATGAGGGGACCCCTGTCCTCAGGAGGAGGGAGGGTTGCGTGAGATAACGAGCACCATCTGGGCCCAAGGAGAGGACACATGGAAGGCGCTCAGGGAGTGTCGGGGGATACGCAGTCCCTGACACGTCCCGGGATGACTTATTTAAACTGATTTCTTCCCACTGGACTCTCCTTTGCTTCTCTATGGATTCTCACACCCCCACCTCTGTGCCACATGGGCTGCCACCCTGCCAGGCCCTTCCATTCCCATCTCCTGTTTGAACACAGCTCTGATTTAACTTTGATTTTTGTAATCTCCGCTCTCCCCAAAGTATAGCCTACATACAGTGTTATTTCCTTGCCTTTGCCTTATCTACCTGGAAGCTACTTGTGTTTCTTAATCCTATGTTTCTTGAATATTTTTGTGAATTGGCAGTACCTTTGGCTCCTGGCAATCTTACCATTGCTCAGTAATGTAGGAAAGATCAAGAAAAAAGAAAATATTAAAGTGACTCTATTGGCTTCCCCTCACCCTTTGGACTTTCTTCTCCAAGGCCACTTTCCTGATTTGATGTCCTCTGGGTGGGAGAGAAAGTCACAGTAAGATCATGGGTGCCAGTGGATCCCATTGGCTGTGGTTTTATTTTCAGAGCTGGTTTTAGAGCCCTCCCTGGGGATGAAGAACCCTCCCCAGCTGGGAGGTGATGCACTTAAAGGCTCAGCAGAGAACACACAAGGGCGTCAAGTCATTGGCCAGATTCATGCCTCCAGTGTCCTGAAACCAAAGATCATCAAAAGAAAACTCCCACTCAGCAAGTGGAGACTGGCATGCAGATTCCCTGGCCTGCAAGCTTAGGGTGCAGAGGTAATCACATCTATGGCTGATAGCTGCACTCCTTATTTCTCTGTCTATGGTGACAGCTCATTCTCCCACTGCTTTTTCTCACCCGTTTGTTCTCTCCAACAGCTGCTCTAACCTATGTCTGTTCTTACCTGTGTGTCCCACGGGTTCCCACCCTGACAGGCCCTTTCTGTCCTCATGTCCTCTTTGCTCTCAGAACTCTGCTCTATTCCTTCTTCTAGTGTCTTGACTGTCCCTCTCATGGCCACAGGAGAGCCAGGCCTCCTTGTCCTCATCCAAGTGCGTAGTTTAAGCTGCTGAACACAGGAATATTTGCCTGGAATCACACTCTCTCTTGGGAAATTTACCTTTCCTCCCTTCGTTCCCAGCTCCATTGCCTCTTTCTGCAGAAATCATTGCTTTAGTACATCATTTACACATCGATTTTCCTCTTGAGTCTTCTTCTGAGCAACCCAACTAAGTCAAAACTTGATCATCACTTGTTCCTCTCAACGGGAAGTGTTAAAACTAAGCACAAAAAGCCCCACTTAGGAAACTAAATTAGAACCAGGGTCACAGGTGGGGGTTCCCCACTGGCCTGGAGTCAGGTTTGTCTTCAGCCCCAGATGTGCAGCTTAGTGCCAACGTGGGTGGGGTTGCCAGGGTCTCAGTGTTCTCACCTCATGGACTCACTTGAGCTGACGATAACTGGAGAACATTTATCACATTTTAAAGGGACATCACTCCGAAAGTACATGCAAAGGCAGGGCTTCAAAACTGCATACATCATGAGGTTCATCGTTCCAACCTCTCTCCTTTTTATTCTCATTTCCACTTCTACAAGTCCAGTGAAGGGTCTAAAATGCAAGTCTAAAATGCATCTTGAGGCCAGCGTATATGAGAGAGCATTTTATGAATTAACTTTGAGAAAAGTGACTCCAGGACCAGCTTTATGCATACACAAGATGACAGACAAGAATCTGTCTACAGGACAATGTTTGCTTTGGCCCAGCCCAATTGATAAGAGAGAGATTGAACTGAAATTGTCAGAGACAAGGCTACAATCCATGGAACCACTGGGAACAAAGCCAATCATGAGATAAATGGGGAAAGGGAAGAAAATGATGGGAAATTGGGCTGGTCCATTTAGTATCTCTAAATCCTGCTGCCATGTAATAAGCACCTGGTGAGATTTCAATTAAGATGAATCCCTTCAACTCACACCTCGGGATTCTCACTTACATGGCCTGGGGTGTGGTTTGAGCATCTGTAGTTTTAAAATGCTCCCATGTGACTCTAATATGTGGCTAAAGATGAGAAGGACCCGTGGCCTACTGTGACCTCAGGTTAGCGACATGGAAGTGTCGCATACGTGTGCCTATTCCACAAAAAAGGCTGAGTATCTATCAGCCTTTCATGGGATCTGTATTCTGCTCTCAGTAGTGCTGTTTGTAAAGCATCGAAAAAAATACAACAAGAAAAACAAGAAAATTAATAGATTAGACTTTTAGCTTCTGCTTGAAGCACACTTGCTCAGTTTTGAATAAAAGATAAGAAATAGTCATTATATTAACACCTAATGTAGAGAAATAATACCTCCCACATTACATATACTGGAATTTAGTATTTTCTTTTGCATTTTAAAAGAAAACTTCCAGTTTACATTTCTCCACACCATTTTATAGCCCACTCATGGAATCACCACTGCAATGTGAAAATTTTACTTTTGGTCAATTATTAACCTTCCACGAAATCCCCAAAGAGAACTCATTGGTCTCACTTTTCCTGAAGAGAATACAATAACAAAGTAAGACTGAAATTCTGCAGAAGATTGTGTATGAATCCTTCTTCATGCCTCTCTTCACACTGGCATAAAATATTAAAAACAAACCTTTCCCAAAATGTACTTGGGGAAAACAATAAATAGGATGGGAGACTGTAGTAAAACACAAACTAACCCTTTTCTCTTTCTGCTTCAGAGTTCTCTTGGTCTAGATACTGAGAATATTTCTAGAAATGCCTTAAGGTGGAATAAGATGTGGAATCAACTTCAGGGCATTAGGGAAAATAAGCTGGGCCATGGTTACAGTCCCCGCTCTCTCTTTACTAACTCCATTTTGAGTCTCTATTTAAATTCCCTTTTTTTCCTGATCCCCTTTGGACAAATACTTATAATTATATATATATTTTATTTTTTTAACCAACCAAAGAAGCGCAGCAACATCATATTTATTTCTAGAACCTTATTCCTGTCCTAGTCAAGGTGACCCAACCGCCTCTCATGACTGTTGAGACCTCCAGATTGGAGCCTTTCCTCTCGCTTTCTCCAGTCTTTATTGAAACAGCCTTAGTGGATAGATTCTAATTCTTGAGTTGTCAATAGCAAGTCATGTGCCCTTAGTTCAGTCTTACCCCTGTGGCATCACTACTCCTCTGTTGTAAAAGGTGGACCTGGACGTGTATGTTGTCTGAGGTTCCTGCTGCTTCTCATATCCAGGGTTCTTCCCATGGCCCTCCCGTTCCTCCCTAGAAAACTAGCACATGGAGTTGTAATGGGGTGGATTTCTCTGCAAAAGGTCCTCTCCTTCTGCTCCTCTCTGCTTCTTGACAGGCAGGATGGATGCTGAGTACATCCTCACTGGGAGGAAAAGTCATAACTCTGCTCCAGACAGAGGAGATCAGGAGGAAAGGGGCTGATGTTCCCCACTGCTCGTTGGGCATAGGTGGGGTCCTTATATCCTGCACCCCAGGCTGACTAGAAGTTCAGGGAAGTTCAGGAATGTTTTCTTCTCACTTGTGGATGGCGCTTCCCCCTTCAGCCAACCCACGGCCCACCCTTCAGCTCATCCTCCCAGCAGGAGATCAGTTTGCCCCTGAGATATCACTACTTAGCAACCCCTCCAGACTCAGCCACCAGGAGGACCTGACAAAAAATGCTCATTTGATTTTTTCTTTCTCTCCCCTACAGATACCAAATACTGCTGGAAGGATGCAAAGGGTGAAAGGATGTCACAAAAAGTAGCTTTTCCATTTGATGAAAACAACTAAAACAGCAAAGCAAGTTCAAGTCCAAACACAACCCTGCAGGGGTCCTTCACTGAGGATTGAATTTTAGACACAGAATACTCTTGATTATTTCAACCCACTATGCTCCTTTGATCTGAGAAGCCACAGTCCATCCCCCTCCAATTGTGATCAATACCTAGGGAGACCAATGCCCAGATGGACAAACAGCATTCACAGGCCTTAGCCCTGCTCCTCTCAGTTCCCACCGTGTAGAGAACAGGAGTCAGGAGTTGCTGGCAGGAGACAGCATGTCAGCCAGGACTCTGCCAGGGCAGAGTATGAACAATACCATGTTCCTGTTGAAAATGCTTAGCCTGAGTTTCATAGAAGGTAACCCTCAGACAACTGCAGAATGTAGAACATTGAACAGGACAACTGACCTGTCTCCTTCAAACAGTCCATGTCACCACCAAGAACACAACAAAAAGGAGAAGAGACATTTTGGGCTCAAAAAGAGTAAAAAGACTATGTAGCTTGTGCTTTTTTAGTCATTTTGAACCCAAAACATCTCTTCATCTTTTTATTGTTGTCATTGAAGGTGGTGACATGGACTTGTTTGTAGAGGACAGGTCAGCTGTCTGGCTCAATGGTCTACATTCTGAAGTTATCTGAAAATGTCCTCATGATTAAATTCAGCCTAACCATTTTGCCAGGAACACTGCAGAGTCCATGCTGTGAGCTTCCTACCTCAGTCCATCTGCAGGCAGAGAAGGCCCAGTGTGTCCATCCCCATTGTTGTGATACTAGGATGGTCACTTGCTAAAGGAGGGGACAAGCAGCTCTATCCCTTGTAAAGACACCTTGTTTATAATTAATTTGGAAAGTGGTTTGAAATAGTATAAACATCCTGTATTCTAACAATCTTCCTCTGACTATTTTATCACCAATTAATCACCCCTGCCTGTGTCAGTTACTATATTTATGTTTGTACATTGAAAATTTTCTATCTCAAAATCTTACTTTATCCTTGCTTTTGCTGTCATTCTTCATAATATAGAATATTCCCTGCCCAAATTTTAACTTTCATCCAAAATTAATTTTAATTTCTTTTCACTGGCATTCTGTTGTGAAAAACAATATTCTCTGCCCTAATTTTAACTTGCATCCAAAATTAATTTTAGTCCATCAGTTAAAAATGTTTAAGTTTTAAATCTGTTTCATTAAAACATTTTGCCTCTCACTCTGGACTATTGGATTTTTTACGTATAATGTTTTAAGCTTTTATTATTATGATTGATTTTGGTGGATATGAATTTAGATTAATAAAAACATTCTTATTTCCCTGTTTATATTCTAAACTCTTCCATGTTTTAGTCTATGTTTACTATATGTGGTAGATTGTTTTACTGGATTTCTTTGTTGATGTTATTTGTTTTCTTTTTTGTTTGTGTATGTGTGTGTGCTTTTTGTTTGTTATTTAGGAAGAGTTGTATAGCTCCCATTTAACAATGCACTGAACAGGTTTTGATGTCACTAATCCCCTTTTAACGTGACACATTTCTACTATTTGGTTTATACATTTTAAATTATTTCTTTCAACTTCAACTTTTTACCACTATGACAATCAAAGACATTATTTTCCTCTTCTCTAACCTCTTTACCTGCCATTTCTTATTTGTTATTTTAACCCAAACATAAAGTGACAGCCCATGTGACACCTTGGTTTTTGGTTGAGATCTACATTTAAATATGTTGATGCACATGAGCTATTCAAAAGTGTGTCCTAAGCATCACTCGTTGAGTGGAATTTATCCTTAACAGAGTCCTCATGAGGGAATCAGGTCTCACTGACTTTAACATACTTAATAATAAACTTTTCCCAATGTCTTGATACATGGATTGCATCACTGGATATAAGGTCCTTGGCAAAAATGATTTTTTCTTGGGATTTTAGGAAATATTGTCTGGCTTTGGGGAACAGGCATGTGTGCTCTCATTCTGGGATTGTATTTTGTTCAAGCAGGACCTTTAATTTCTGCCAGTTACTTCATTCATTCTCCTCACAAGTCTCCAGAGGATGCTTCCTTTGTCCAGGCCTCCCCATCTCCCAGCAATTCTGCCCTTCGAAGACTGGCCCCTCTGGTCGTCTGCACTGTGAAGCCCCTGCCTTTCAATACCCCAGTAGCAGGGTTCTGATCCACCAGGTCTCAGGCCTCATCTGTGTTTCTCCACACTCGCTTTCCGAGGAAGGTTTTACCTGTGTTTTGTCATTAACAGGCCCTCACTGCTGTGCTGGCCTCTATTTGCCTGGTGCTTCCTCTCCCTCTGCTGTTATGTGGCTCCCAGATCTGGCTAAATAAAATCACCTGGAGTCCCCAGAGTTCTCTAGCCCTGGTTGGGGGCAGGATTATGGGTGGTATTTTCAACTCTGTGTTAATCCCCAGGGCTTCGACGTGTATGTGGAGAAATTCAGCTATTATTCTATCCTACTTCTTCAAATGCAGAACTTCAATAGTATAAAAAAGGAGACAGAATCCTATACTAGAACATCCCCATAATCACTAGCCGACTTCAACAATTATCGTTGAATGGCTGAGCTTTACAAAATGCAATCCTTCCTACTTACCTAGGAAGTGTGTGTGTGTGTGTGTGTGTATACATATATATTTATATATGCATGTATATGTATATGGCATATACGTCTGTGTGTGTTTTGTGTGTCTGTGTTTGTGTTTGTGTTCATGTGTATGTATATAAACACAGTTTGGTCATGAGATTCTGGAGGCTGAAATTCCCAAGACGGAAAGGCAGATACCCAAGGAAGTATTTCCTTCTTATTGGGCCTTTTACATCTCCTCTGGCCTTTGGTTGATTGGATGAGGCCCACTCAGGGAAGGCAATCTGCTTTACATAGACTGCCTATTCCAGTGTTAATGTCATCCAGATCCCGCCTCCAGTACACACACAGAATAACATAGGAACAAATGTCGTGGCACCCTGGGGCTCAGTCACAGTGACACACACAATTAACTATCACACAAGTTCTTTGTCATATTAGTGATTTTCATATTTTTCTCCCAATCTGTAGCATGTCTTTTTATTCTGTGAATAGTGTCTTGTGCTGACCAAGAATTTTTAATTAGTATATAGTTGAATTGATCATATTTTCTTTAATCGTTTTGTTGATGTGATAACTAAGAATACTTAGCCTAACTCCACATCATGAAGATTTTCTCTTATGTTTTCTACTGTAAGTTCTCTAGTTTTGCAGTTTACATTTAGTACTGTAATTAATTTTGATTTAATTGTGATGCAAGTATGGAGATTTAAGTGGATTTTTAAAATCTTTTTTAGTTTTTTCCTTCAACTTTTATTTTAAGTTCAGGGGTACATGTGCAGGATGTGCAGGTTTGTTGCATAGGTAAACATGTGCCATGTGGTTTGCTGCACAGATCATCTCATCACCTAGCTATTAACCACAACATCTATTAGCTACTCTTCCTGATGCTCTCTCCCCCCTCAACCCCCACCCCTCACTTCTGACAGGCCCCAGTGTGTGTTGTTTCCCCCATGTGTCCATGTGTTCTCATCATTCAGCTACAACCTATAAGTGAGAACATGCGGTGTTTGATTTTCTGTTCTTGCATTTGTTTGCTGAGAATAATGGCTTCTAACTTCAACCATGTCCCTGCAAAAGACATGATCTCATTCATTTTTATGGCTGCTTAATATTCCATGGTGTATATGTACCACATTTTCTTTATCCAGTCTATCATGGATGGGCAATGAAAACCATAAACTCCAAATATCCCAGAAACATAGTGTATCCTAAGGACAAGAAACATGAAGAAAACTACACCAAGGAACACCATACTCAAATTGATCAAAACCAGTGATGAACAGAAAATTCTAAGAGGAATAAAAGGAGAAAAAGCACATTATATACAGAGGACTAAATGTAGGGATGACATTCGATTTCTTATCAGAACCACTACATACTAGAAGTCTGCAATAGCTTTAAATACTGAAAAAAAAAAACCCACAAGCCATCAAAACTGACATCTGAATAGACTTCTAAAACTAAAGAGATTGAATTAGCAATAAAAAAAAAATACATGCCAAGAAAAGCCTGGGCCTAGACAGGTTCACTGCTAAATCCTACCAAATATCTAAAGAAGAGTTAATATCAATTTTTCACAAACTCTTCCAAAAATAGAAGAGAGAACACTTCCCAGCTTATTCTATGAGGCCAGTATTACCCCAACACTCTAAGACATCACAAGAAAACTACAAATGAATATAGTCTTTAAATATAGACACAAAATCCTCAACAAAATATTAGCAAACTGAATCCAATAACATCTGCATAAATTATACATGATGACTAAGTGGGATTTATCCCAGGGATAGTAGGTTAGTTTAACATCTGAAAACCAATTAATGTAGTATCAGTAGAAAATAAACCAAAATTAATGTGATCATCTCAATAGATGTGGGAAAGACATATGACAAATTCAGTATTCTTTCAACAAACAAGGAATAGAAGCAAACTTCCACAACCTGAGAGAGGACATCTGTGAGAAATCTTCAGCTTACATCATGTTTAGTGGTGAAAGACCAAATGTTTTAACCTTTAGATTAGGAATAATACAAAGACATTCACTCTCACCACTTCTATTCAATGTTGTACTAGAGATAGTAGCCAGGACAATTAGGTAAGAGCATGAAATAAAAGTATCCAGATTGGAACAGAAGAAGTGAAACTACCTCTATTTGAAGATTATATGTTTTCATATGGAGAAAACCTCAAGGAATGTACTAAAATACTACTAGAATTAATAAGTTCTTCAGGGTTACAGGACATGAGATCACTACTTAACAATAAATTGTATTTCAGATTTTCAGATTAGGGATACTCAACTTATACACTTAAATCTCTGGAAAGTGAAATCATGAGTATTTTTTCCTCTGTGGTCTCCTATATTTTTCTATATGGTAAATATGTGCCAGTTTCATAATCAGAAATGAAATTACAAAGATCATTTAAAAATAGCAAAAGACCTGGACACATACACCCTCCCAAGACTAAACCAGGAAGAAGCTGAATCCCTGAATAGACCAATAACAGGCTCTGAAACTGAGGCAATAATAGCCTTCCAACCAAAAAAAGTCCAGGACCAGACGGATTCACAGCCGAATTCTACTAGAGGTACAAAGAGGAGCTGGTACCATTCCTTCTGAAACTATTCCAATCAATAGAAAAAGAGGGAATCCTCCCTAACTCATTTTATGAGGCCAGCGTCATACTGATACCAAAGCCTGGAAGAAACACAACAAAAAAATGAGGATTTTAGACCAATATCTCTGATGAACATTGATGCAAAAATCCTCAATAAAATACTAGCAAACTGAATCCAGCAGCACATCAAAAAGCTTATCCACCACGATCAAGTTGTATTTATGCCTGGGATGCAAGGCTAATTCAACATACGCAAATCAATAAATGTAATCTATCACATAAACAGAATCAAAGACAAAAACCACATGGTTATCTCAATAGATGCAGAAAACGCCTTCAACAAAATTTACAGCCCTTCAGGCTAAAAAATTATCAATAAACTAGGTATTGATGGGATGTATCTCAAAATAATAAGAGCTATTTATGACAAACCCCCAGCCAATATCATACTGAAGGGGCAAAAACTAAAAGCATTTCCTTTGAAAACTTGTACAAGACAGGGATGCCCTCTCTCACCACTCGTATTCAACATAGTGTTGGAAGTTCTAGACAGGACAATCAGACAGGAGAAAGAAATAAATGGTATTCAATTAGGAAAAGAGGAAGTCAAATTGTTCCTGTTTGCAGATGACATGATTGTATACTTAGAAAAACTCATTGTCTCAGCCCAAAATCTCCTTAAGCTGATAAGCAACTCGGGATACAAAATCAATGTGCAAAAATCACAAGTATTTCTATACACCAATAACAGACAAACAGAGAGCCAAATCATGAGTGAACTCCCATTCACAATAGCTACAAAGATAATAAAATATCTAGGAATCCAACTTTCAAGGGATGTGAAGGACCTCTTCAAGGAGAACTACAAACCACTGCTCAATGAAATAAAAGAGGACACAAACAAATGGAAGAACATTCCATGCTCACGGATGGAAAGAATCAATATTGTGAAAATGGCCACACTGCCCAAGGTAATTTATAGATTCAATGCCATCCCCATCAAGCTACCAATGACTTTCTTCACAGAATTGGAAAAAACTACTTTAAAGTTCATATGGAACCAAAAAAGAGCCTGCATTGCCAAGACAATCCTAAACCAAAAGAACAAAGCTGGAGGCATCACGCTGCCTGACTTCAAACTATACTACAAGGCAACAGTAACCAAAACAGTATGGTACTGGTGCAAACACAGAGATATAGACCTATGGAACAGAACAGAGTCCTCAGAAATAATACCACACATCTACAACCATCTGATCTTTGACAAACCTGACAAAAACAAGAAATGGGGAAAGGATTCCCTATGTAACAAATGATGCTGGGAAAACTGGCTAGCCATAAGTGGAAAGCTGAAACTGGCCACTTCCTTACACCTTATACAAAAATTAATTCAAGTGGATTAAAGACTTAAATGTTAGATCTAAAACCATAAAAATCCTAGAAAAAAAACCCAGGCAATACCATTGAGGACATAGGCATGGGCAAGGACTTCATGACTAAAACACCAAATGCATTGGTAACAAAAGCCAAAATTGACAAATGGGATCTAATCAAACTAAAGAGCTTCTGCACAGCAAAAGAAACTACCATCAGAGTGAACAGGCAACTTACAGAATGGGAGAAAATTTTTGCAATCTACTCATCTGACAAAGGGTTAATATCCAGAATCTACAAAGAACTCAAACAAATTTGCAAGAAGAAAACAATCCCATCAAAAAGTGGCCGAAGGATATGAACAGACACTTCTCAAAAGAAGACATTTATGCAGCCAACAGACACATGAAAAAATGCTCATCATCACTGGTCATCAGAGAAATGCAAATCAAAACCACAATGAGATACCATCTCACACCAGTGAGAATGGCGATCATTAAAAAGGCAGGAAACAACAGGTACTGGAGAGGATGTGGAGAAATAGGAACACTTTTACACTGTTGGTGGGACTGTAAACTAGTCCAACCATTGTGGAAGACAGTGTGGCGATTCCTCAAGGATCTAGAACTAGAAATACCATTTGACCCAGCCATCCCATTACTGGGTATATACCCAAAGGATTATAAATCATGCGACTATAAAGACACATGCACACATATGTTTATTGTGGCACTATTCATAATAGCAAAGACTTGGAACCAACTCAAATGTCCATCAATGATAGACTG
Source organism: Macaca fascicularis (assembly GCF_037993035.2). Taxonomy (NCBI): domain Eukaryota; kingdom Metazoa; phylum Chordata; class Mammalia; order Primates; family Cercopithecidae; genus Macaca; species Macaca fascicularis. Next base: position 125,965,526 of record NC_088375.1, on the reverse strand, counting down.
GATTAAGAAAATGTGGCATAAATACACCATGGAATACTATGCAGCCATAAAAAAGGATGAGTTCGTGTCCTTTGTAGGGACATGGATGCAGCTGGAAACCATCATTCTGAGCAAACTATTGCAAAGGACAAAAAACCAACACCACATGTTCTCACTCATAGGTGGGAATTGAACAACGAGAACACTTGGACACAGGGTGGGGAACATCAGACACGGGGAGGCCTGTCGTGGGATGGGGCAGGGGGGAGGGATAGCATTAGGAGAAATACCTAATGTAAATGACGAGTTAATGGGTACAGCACACCAACATGGCACATGTATACATATGTAACAAACCTGCACATTGTGCACATGTACCCTAGAACTTAAAGTATAATTAAAAAAAAAAAAAAAGAAAAAAAAAAAAAAACTACCATTCAGCAAGTGGAGATTGGCGTGCAGATTCCCTGGCCTGCAAGCTTAGGGCTCAGGGGTAATGACATTTATGGCTCTTAGCTGCACTCACTTATTATTTCTCTCTGTCTATGATGACAGCTCATTCTTCCACTGCTTTTTCTGTTTCTCATTTGTTCTCTCCAGCAGTTGCTATAACCTCTGTTCAGTCTTACCTCTATGTTCCATGGGCTCCCACCCTGTCAGGCCCTTCTGTACGCATCTTTGCTTTGCTCTCTGAACTCTGCTGTGTTCCCATTGTTACTGTCAGTGTCCTCACCTCATGGATTCATTTGAGCTGACATTGACTGGAGGACATTTATGACATTCTAAAGGGACATCACTCCAAAAGTATATGCAGAGGGCAGGACTTCAAAACTGTATAGATCAGAAGGTACATCATTCTAACCTCTCCTTTCTATTCTAATTTCTACTTCTATAAGTCCCGTTAAGGATCTGAAATGCAAATCAGATGAATATTGAGGCCAGAGTATATGAAAGAACATTATATGAATTAACTTCGAGAAAAGTGACTTCAAGGCCAGCTTTATGCATACACAAGATGATAGATAAGAATCTTTCTACAGGACAAACTTTGCCTTGGGCCAGCCCAATTGATAAGAGAGAGACTTAACTGAAATTGTCAAAAAGAAGACTAAAATCCATGGAACCACTGGGAACAAAGCCAATCATGAGAGAAACGGGGAAAAGAAAGAAATGATGAGAAATTGGGCTGGTCCATTCAGTATCTCTAAATCTTACTTCCATGTAATAAGCATCTGGTGAGATTTCAATTAAGATGAATGCCTTGAACTCACACCTCGAGATTCTCACTTACATGGCCTGGAGTGTGGTTTGAGCACCTGTAGTTTTAAAATGCTCCTGTGTGATTCCAATATATGGCTAAAGATGACAAGGACTCCTGGTCTACTGTGACCTCAGGTTACCAACATGGAAGTGCCCTATATGTGTGGCTACCCCACAGAAAAAGCTGAGCATCCATCAACCTTTGATGGGATACAGATCCCATTCTCTTCTCAATAGTACTATTTGTATAGGATATAAAAAATCAAGAAGAAAAACAAGTAAATTAATAGATTAGACCTTTAGCCTCTGCTTGAACCACCCTTGCTTGATTTTGAATACAAGATAGTCATTATATTAACACCTAATATACAGAAACAATACCTCCCATATTACATATAGTGCAATTCAGTGTTTTCTTTTGTATTTTAAAATAAAACCTCCAGTTTACATTTCATAACCCACTAATGGGCTTAGCTCTGCAATGTGAAAATTTTACTTTTGATCAATTATTGTCATTCTGCAAAATCCACAAAGAGAACTGATTGGTCTCACTCTCCTGAAGAGAATACAATAACAAAGTAAGACTGAAATTCTGGAAGAGGTTGTGTATAAATATTTCTTTATCCCATTCTTGACACGGGCACTAAATATGAAAAAGAAATCATTCCCAAAAAGTACTTTGGAAAAAAATAAGAGGGAGAGGAGAATGTAGTAAAACACAAACTAATCCTTTTCGCTTTCTATTTCAGGGTTTTGTTGGTCAAGATATTGAGAATATTTCTAGAAATGCCTTAAGGTGTAACCAGGTGTGGTATCAACTTCAGGCCATTAGGGCAAGTAAGTTGGGCCACAGTTACAGTCTCCACTCTCTCTTTGCTAACTCCATTTTGAGTTTCTTGTTTTTTCCTTCTTTACTGATCCCTTTGAGAGAATATTTACATTTCTCCTTTTTGTTTGTTGTGGTATTTTTAACAAACCAAACAAGCAGCAGCAACATCACATTTCTTTGTAAAACCTTATTCCTGTTCTAGCTAAGGTGACCCAACTGCCTCTGATGACTGTTGAGACCTCCAGATTGGAGCCTTTCCTCTCGCTTTCTCCAATCTTTATTGAAAGGGCCTTAGTGGGTGGATTCTAATTCCTGGGTTGTCAATAGCAAGTCATATAGCTTTATTTCAATCTTACCCCTGTGGCATCACTACTCCTCTGTTGTAAAAGGTGGACCTGGACGTGGATGTTGTCTCAGGTCACTGCTGCTTCTCACATCTGGGGTTCTTCCCATGGCCTTCCCATTCCTCCCTAGAAGACTAGCACATGGAGTTGTAATGGGGTGGGTTTCTCTGCAAAAGGTCCTCTCCTTCTGCTCCTCTCTGCTTCTTGGCAGGCATGATGGATGCTGAGCACATCCTCACTGGGAGGAAAAGCCATCACTCTGCTCCAGACAGAGGGGATCAGGAGGAAAGGGGCTGATGTTCTCCGCTCCTGGTTGGGCATAGGTGGGGTCCTTATATCCTGCACCCCAGGTTGACTGGAAGTTCAGGGAAGTTCAGGAGTTTTTTCTTCTCACTTGTGGATGGTGCTTCCCCCTTCAGCCAGCCCATGGCTCACCTTTCAGCTCATCCTCCCAGCAGGAGATCAGTTTGCCCCTGAGATATCACTACTTAGCAACCCCTCCAGATAACCATCAGGAGGACCTGACAAAAATGCTCATTTGAGTTTTTCTCTCTCTCCCCTACAGATACCAAATACTGCTGGAAGGATGCAAAGGGTGAAAGGATGTCACAAAAAGTAGCTTTTCCACTTGATGAAAACAACTAAAACAGCAAAGCAAGTTCAAGTCCAAACACAACCCTGCAGGGGTCCTTCACTGAGGATTGAATTTTAGACACAGAATACTCTTGATGATTTCAACCCACTACACTCCTTTGATTTGAGAAGCCACAGTCCATCCCCCTCCAATTGTAATCAATGCCTAGGGAGACCAATGCCCAGATGGACAAACAGCATTCACAGGCCTTAGCCCTGCTCCTCTCAATTCCCATCGTGTAGAGAACAGGAGTCAGGAGCTGCTGGCAGGAGACTGCATGTCAGCCGGGACTCTGCCAGGGCAGAGTATGAACAATGCCATGTTCTTGCTGAAAACGCTTAGCCTGAGTTTCATAGGAGGTAACCCTCAGACAACTGCAGAATGTAGAACATTGAACAGGACAACTGACCTGTCTCCTTCAAACAGTCCATGTCACCACCAAGAACACAACAAAAAGGAGAAGAGATATTTTGGGCTCAAAAAGAGTAAAAATACTAAGTATCTTATGCTTTTTTAGTCATTTTGAACCCAAAATGTATCTTTATCTTTTTATTGTTGTCATTGATGGTGGTGACATGGACTTGTTTGTAGAGGACAGGTCAGCTGTCTGGCTCAATGGTCTACATTCTGAAATTACCTGAAAATGTACTCATGAATAAATTCAGCCTAAACATTTTGCCAAGAACACTGCAGAGTCCACGCTGTGAGCTTCCTACCTCAGTCCATCTGCAGGCAGAGAAGGCCCAGTGTGTCCATCCCCATTGTTGTGATACTAGGATGGTCACTTGCTAAAGGAGGCATCTAGGAGCTCTGTCCCTTGTAAAGACACCTTGTTTATAATTAATTTCGAAAGTGGTTTGAAATAGTATAAATATCCTGTATTCTAACAATCTTTCTCTGAGTATTTTATCATCAATTAATCACCCCTGCCTGTATCAGTTATTATATTTATGTTTTTACATTGGAAATTGTCTTTCTCAAAATTTTACTATATGCTTGTCTTTGCTGGCATTCTGTCATAGAAAAGAACATTCCCTGCCCAAAGTTTAACTTTCATCCAAAATTAATTTTAGTCTATTAAAGTTAAAATGTTTAAGTTTTGAATCTCTTTAATTAAATTGTTTTGCCTATCACCCTGGACTAGTAGATTTTTTACATACAATGTTTTAAGCTTTTATTTTATTATTGGTTTTGTGGATAAGAATATAGATTAATAAAAACCTTCTTATTTACCTGTTTATATTCTAAACTGTTCCATATTTTAGTCTTATTTATCATATGTAGTAGATTGTATTTACTATATTTCTTTGTCGATGTTATTTGTTTTCTTTGTGTGTTTGTGTGTGTGTGTGCATGTGTGTGCCTTTTGTTTGTTATTTAGGAAGCATTGTATAGATCCTATTTAACACTGCACTAAAAAGTTTTTGACATCACTGGTCCCCTTTTAACCTAACACATTTCTAATATTTGGTTTACAAATTTAAAATTATATCTTTCAACTTCAAATTTTAACACTGTAACAATCAAAGACATTATTTTCCTCTTCTCTGACCTCTTTACCTGCCATTTCTGATAGTGTTATTTCAACCCAAACATATACCAGTGACAGCCTATGTCTCCCACCTTGTCCCCACCTTGGTTTTTGGTTTAGATTCACAATTAAATACATTGCTGCTCACGAGCTATTCAAAAGTGCATGTCCTAGGCATCACTTACTGAGTAGCATTCATCCTTAACCATGTCCTCATGAGAGAATCAGGTCTCACTGATTTTTGCATCCTTAATAAACTTTTCCCACTGCCTTGGTACATGGACGCCTCACTTGATATAAGATACTTACCAAAAGTGATTTTTCTTGAGATTTTAGGAAACATTGTCTTGCTTTCAGCGACATGCATGGTGTGTGTTCGCATTCTGGGATTCTATTTTGTTCTACCAGGACCTCTAATTTCTGCCAGTTACTTCATTCATTCTCTTCACTACAAATTTCCAGAGGACACTTCATTTGTCATAGTGTCTCTACCACTCCTGCTGAACGAGCTTGGGTATGTATAAAAACTGAGGACAAGGGAGAAAATTTTTGCAATCTACTCATCTGACAAAGGGCTAATATCCAGATAAAGAACTCAATCAAATTTACAAGAAAAAACAAACAACCCCATCAAAAAGTGGGCAAAGGATATGAACAGACACTTCTCAAAAGAAGACATTCATACAGCCAACAGACACATGAAAAAATGCTCATCATCACTGGTCATCAGAGAAATGCAAATCAAAACCACAATGAGACACCATCTCATACCAGTTAGAATGGCCATCATTAAAAAATCAGGAAACAACAGGCACTGGAGAGGATGTGGAGAAATAGGAACACTTTTACACTGTTGGTGGGACTGTAAACTAGTCCAACCATTGTGGAAGACAGTGTGGCGATTCCTCAAGGATCTAGAACTAGAAATACCATTTGACCCAGCCATCCCATTACTGGGTATATACCCAAAGGATTATAAGTCAGGCTGCTATAAAGACACATGCACACGTATGTTTATTGCGGCACTATTCACAATAGCAAAGACTTGGAATCAACCCAAATGTCCATCAGTGACAGACTGGATTAAGAAAATGTGGCACATATATACCATGGAATACTATGCAGCCATAAAAAAGGATGAGATCTTGTCCTTTGTAGGGACAGGGATGCAGCTGGAAACCATCATTCTCAGCAAACTATCGCAAGAACAGAAAACCAAATACCGCATGTTCTCACTCGTAGGTGGGAATTGAACAATGAGATCACTTGGACACAGGAAGGGGAACATCACACACCGGGTCCTATTGTGGGGAGAGGGGAGGGAGGAGGGATAGCATTAGGAGATATGCCTAATGTAAATGACGAGCTAATGGGTGCAGCACACCAACATGGCACATGTATACATATGTAACAAACCTGCACATTGTGCACATGTACCCTAGAACTTAAAGTATAATTAAAAAATTTAAAAAAAAAAACTGAGGCCGAGTTGTGTCACTGGACACATTTGGGCATCGACATCAAATGTCTGGCATCAAATCCCAGAATCAAACAGGCAAAAAAGAAAGGAAAACATGAAACATAATGAAGAATGTAATAATTCCGTGGAAAATGACACACATGTTAAAAATAGAAGATAAGGACATTAAAGCAGTTATAATTTTATTTAAGTGAAGATATTGGAGATATTTTAAAATATCAAATTCCATAAGAGAAAACTATAGTTTACAGTCTGAAATTTTCAAAATGCACTGAATTAAACATTGCAGTAGAAAATATTGAACTAGAAGAAATAGCAGTAGAAACTAACACAAATGAAACACACAGAGAAAAAATGAATTTAAAAACTAAAAACCCCATCAGTGGGAAATCTTTAAATACTCTACTGTAGGGGTAAATGGAATCCCTGAAGGGAATGGAGTGGGTAAGAGCGATAGAAAAATATTTAAACCATACTGGATGAAAGCTTTCTAAGCTTCATGAAAACCATAAACCCCAAATATCCCAGAAACATAATGTATCCTGAAGATAAGAAACATGAAGAAAACTACACCAAGAAACACCATTCTCAAACTGATCAAAACCAGTGATGAAGAGAAACTCCTCAGAGGAATAAAAGGTGAAAAGACATGTTACATACAGAGGACTAACTGTAAGGATGGCATCCAATTTCTCATCAGAACTGTTACAAACAAAAAGTTTGCAATAGCTTTAAAGTACTGAAAAAAGAAAACACTGTCAACCTAGAATTCTATACCCAGTCAAAATATCTTTCAAAAATGAAGATGAGCAAAAAAGTTTTGGAAAGAAAAAAAAAATTATCTCAATTTGCAGATGACATGACCCTATATAGAGAAAATACCAAATACTAACACCCCCCACCCTCTGCCACACACACACACACACACACACACACACACACACTCACAATTACTGGAGTTAATAAACTAACTCGGCAAACTTGCAGCATACAAGATAAACAGATAAAAACCAGGTTTGTTAGCAATGAAAAATCTTAAAGAAAAATTAATACATTTCATTTATAATAGCACCCATAAGAATAACATACCTAGGAAGAAATTTAAGAAGGTGAAATATATGTACACTAAAAACTACATAACATGGCATAAAAAGATCGAAGAAGAATTAAATAAATGGGAAAACATCCTGTGTCCATGGGTCAGAAAATTTAATATAGTTAATATAGAAATACTACTCCAAGCAATCTACAGATTCAATACAATCTTATCCAAATTCTGTGGCCTATTTTTTTTCAGAAATAAAAAAGAAGAACTTCTTATCAAGTATTCCCAAATAGCAAAAACAACCTTGAAAAATAAGAACAAACACCTCCTATTCCAAAGGTCGTTAATTGCTTCCAGCAATATTGTGTAGTCTTCAGCATATGGGTTTCCACATCCTTTGCAATGTAGTTTTTATATTTTGATGCTACTGTAAATGTTTGCTTAAAATAATCTTTTTAAAAATTTTAGTAAAATTGTATATATTTAAGGTCTGCAACATGATGTTTCCACATACATCTACATAATGAACTAATGGCTATATTCAAGCTAATTAGCATATCCACCTCTTCACATAGTTCCTTTTTTTTAAGAGTAATGGAACACATGATCTACTCCTTTAGCAAACTCCAAGTATACAATACAGCATGAACAATAGTCCCCATGACATACATTAGGTCTCTAAAACTCATTGTGTAACCAAAAGCAGGTTAGTTGCTCACCACATGCAGAGTGCAATTAAGTGTGAGGCCTGGCACAAAAAAAAAAAAAAAAGTGAATTTATTTCCAAAGCTGGCTTGGGGAAAGAAGAATAACATGTCCTGCTTTGAATGTGTCACCTCACCTTTGGAGCAAAAAGTGGAATTTTTATAAGTTAAAGGGAGAAGTGAGCAAGGACAGAGGGGTCTCCCTGCTCTCAGGCAGTTATCCACTGGGCAGTCAAGTTGGTATCTTTCTGGTCAAAGTAAGTTGTAAAAGTGACCAGGTGGGCATGCTTTCGACATGCCCTCCTAGTAGGTAAAAGTTCTGAGATGACCCTGTATGGTGGAAGTTCTGTGATGGGTATGGTTTGGTCTGCAAATCGACTGTGCACTCCTGAGGAGAGATCTGTCTTGAAACTTGTTTAAAGGGTATGTCTGGTGATGGGGAGGTGATAGGTTATGTTTGCATTTCCAAAGGACTACGTAGACAACAGAGAACAGGGGGAAAAGGGGAGAGGAGAAGAGAAGAAAATAATAATAATAATAAAATAACCCATTCTTTTTATCTTAGGAGAAATTGTGGCAATCTGTTACAATTCATTCTACATAACTGAAGCTCTGTATCCTTTGACCAACATCTCCGCATTCCCCATCTCCCACCCCCCCTCTGGTAACTGCCATTCTACTGTCTGCTTCCATGAGTTCAACTTTTTTAGTTTCCATGTATAAGTGAGATCATGCAGTACCTGTTGTTCTGTGTCTGGCTTATTTTGCTTAGCATAATGTCTTCCAAGTTCATCCATATTATCACAAATGACAGGGTTTCCTTCATTTTCATGGCTGAAAAATACGGCATTGTATATGTGTTACATACACACACACACACACACACACACGCACACCAAATACACATTGTGCATTCCTAATAGGTCTGGGTTTTACCTGTAATCATACAGCATGTGTTCTCTTGTTCCTTTGCTTCATTGAAAATTTAGTTTGAAGGATTTCCTTTCATCTTTCTTTTTCTCTGGTTTCCAGAAATAAAAATTCTACCTCATTCCAATGGAACTCGAAAATCCAAGTAAGACAAAATATATTCTGCTGAATGTTTAGACTTTTTTTATATTTGACTCTTAAAAATACGTATTTTTTGAGATGGAGTCTCACTCTCACTCAGCCTGGAGTGCAGTGGCGTGATCTCGGCTCACTGCAACCTCTGCCTCCTGGGCTCAGGCAATCCTCCCTCCTCAGACTCCCAAGTGGCTCTGACCGTAGGTATGCACCACCATGCCCAGCTAATTTTTTAAATATTATTTTTGTAGAGACAGGGTTTCACCATGTTGCCTCAGCTGGTCTTAAACTCCTGAGTTTAAATAATCTGCCCGTGTCAGACCTCCCAAAGTGCTGGGATTACAGGCACCAAGGGGGATTTATCTCAGGGACAGAAGGTTAGTTTGATCACTTCACAATGATAAAAGATTCAGCTTACCACGAGCATATCAGCTTTTGGCCTCAATACATATAAAGGAAAAATTGATAGAGCTCCAAGGGGAGGGCAAGGTCTGGAAAGGTTCCTGCCCCATGGCCCTGGGGGTTCAGCCTTAGCAGAGAAGTCTGAGCGAGGGCAGCAGAGTGTAGAACCTTGAGCCTGCCATGCAGGGAGGGTAAAGGAAGCTGGCGACAGAAACAATGACACTACAAAACATTTGGGGAGTTGTCAAGAAATCGGTTCAAAGGGATTTTAGTTCTGTGGTCATTCCTCAGTCCTCTTGATGACAAAGAGAACATAAACAGAATGTGTAGATTCCTTTTATAACAAAAATTCTGTGAGAGAAACATAACTAGAAAATACAACTAACTGTAGAGAAATCTGTATCAGCTACCTAAAATATGAAGTCTTTCATTTTGACCATGAAACAACAACAAAGGATCACCACATGTTTGGGGGCATGAATGGCAGCATAAAAATCTAAAACTAAGATAAACACAGTAACTAATTCCAGAGAATATAGTAACAATTCAGGAAACTACAGTCAACTAAAACAAAACTATATAAAGCACCTCTAATATCCTCAAAAAGAATCAAGATGATAATTACGAAAAAAACTACCAAGCAAGGAACTATGAAAAGGGATAAATGCAATCAAAGGGATAAAAAGAGCTCTTGGAAGTAAAGATGTGATTGTTGACATGAGTTCAATAGAAGGGATAAACTATATGATTGAAGAAATGTCCTAGAAAATGACATAGTGATAGAAAATATTTATGAAAAGATAAGATGCAGCTAGGTGCAATGGCTCACACCTGTAATCCCAGCACTTTGGGAGGTTGAAGAGGGCAGATCACTTGAGCCCAGGAGTTTGAGATCAGCCTGGGTGACTTAGTGAGAACTTGTCTCCAAAAAAATAAATAAATAAAAATAAATAAATAAATAGGCAGGTGTGATGGTGAACACTTATAGCCCTGGCTACTTGGGAGGCTGAGGTGGAAGGATCACTTGAGCCCAAGAGGTCGAGGCTGCAGTGAACTGTGGTCATGCCACTGTACTCCATTCCTGAGTGACAGAGTGAGACCCTGCCTCAAAAACAAATAAATAAATAAGATGCATGGAGGGTGAGATGGTTAATTTTATGTGTCAGCTTGACTAGACTAAGGAATTTCCAGACAGCTGATGAAATACGATTTCTGAGTATGACTGTGAAGCTGTTTAAGAAAAAGATTAGCATTTCAATCCATATGCTGAGTAAAGAAGATCCACTCTCACCAATGTGGGTGGACATTATCCAGTCATTTGAGAGCCCACATAAAACAAAAAAGCAGGAGAAAGGCAAAATCCCTCTGTCTCTGTCTGTGTCTCTGTTTCTCTGTTTTCTCGAGCTAGGATATCCATCTTCTCTTGCCCTCAGACATCAGAGCTCCTGGTTCTTGGGCCTGAGGACTCTGATACTTACCCCAATGGCCCTGCCCTCCATCCTAGTTCCCAGGCCTTTGGCCTTAGACTGGGAATTTCACCATTAGCTCCCCTGGTTCTCAGGCCTTTGGACTTGGAATTGGAAAGCACCAGCTTTCCTGGTTCTCCAGCTTGCAGAGAGCCTATTGTGGAATCCACACCTTCTAATAATCCCATGAGCCAATTCCCATAATAAACTTCTGATATAGAAATATCTATCAAAGACTGAATACAAAAAGAATGATTTTCTAAATTCTAATAATAATTTTAGCTATGATGAAACACAGGCTACACAAACAACTGATGAGGTAGTAACTATTTAACTGGCAATAACAACAAAGTGTCTTCAGTGTTCAAGACTTCGTAGATCCCTATGTTATCCTCAGTCAGATGCGTTGCCTTGAACAAAACAACTATAAAAGATATATATATCATATATATATATATATGTTTCTCTAGAGAACCCTGACTAACACACAAGGTCTGTTTCTCTAGAGAACACTGACTAACACACAAGGTCAACCCAGAAGGTATGACATCCAAGTAATAAGAATTCTAGAGATAGAAAAGAGAAGGAAGAAAATTAAGAAAAATAATAGAATACACTAATGCTAAGAAAAAATAAATTTATAGTTAGGAAGAGCCCACTAAATGTCAAGCATAGTGAATGAAAAGAAAACCTACCTAAATTCACATTGTAAAATTTCATAACAGCCAGGATAGAAGCATGACTAAAAGTTTGCATAGAGGAAAAACAGGTCATATATGAAAAATCAGAGTGGTTCAGGCTTCTCAGAAATAACACTAGATGCTAAAAATTAACAGGGTAATCAATGCCTTAACAGCTCTGAGGGAAAGCATTTTTGAACTTGATGCTCAAACTCAGCCAAACTGCCAGTCTAGGAAAAAAGCAAAATAAAATAATTTTTAGACATGCAAGAAATTAACTTTCAGTAAAAATGGCCATTGACCACACATATTTTTCTCTTTCCCTCCCAAAACCACACAAAAACACCAATAACGTAATAAAGAAGGCAGTATCTAGGGTGGTACACATATCTTTCTTTGCCCAAGTGTTGTCCCTTGGTGATTATTAAGCACTCCCTTTCACTTTTTTGTTTGTTTGTTTTTAGACGAAATCTCGCTCTGTCGCCCAGGCTGGAGTGCAGTGGCAAGATCTCGGCTCTCTGCAACCTCCACCTCCTGGGTTTAAGTGTTTCTCCTGCCTCAGCCTCCCGAGTACCTGGGATTACAGGCGCCCACCACCACAGCAGGCTGATTTTTGTATTTTTCCAGTAGAGACAGGGTTTCACCATGTTGGCTAGGCTGGTCTCGAACTCCTGACCTCAGGTGATCCACCCACCTTAACCTCCCAAAGTGCCGGGATTACAGGCATGAGCCACCACCCCCGGTCCCCTTTCACTTCCAAAAGGATCTTGGTCTGTATGAAAATTATATGGTCACCCTATAACTAATCTACAAATTAAAAAAAAATACTATCAATTTCAACAGATTTAGAGGAGGTGGAAAGCAAATGGAAAAGTGATAACTGACTTAGCAGAATAAAAATTACAACAAATTCTACAAAAGGGAATGCACATAGAAGTTGATTTGCCCTTAAACACCCCTGGAGGCTTTATTCTCTGGAGAAAATGAAGAAGTTCTTGATTCAAGAATAAAGAATACAGAATTCAATAATTCTGTAAGGACTGGAAACACAGGGATTCAGTGAAAAAAAAATGCACGATGGATAGAAGGCCTTCTGCCTCTTTCTCTGCTTTGAACCCAGAATCCCAGCAGCCAGGCATACTTGCTTGCTTTGTATGTGTCTATAAAAATTAGAAAGAAATATGTTCCTTGATGGCCCAAAAAATGTAAAAGGAGATAGTGACTGTTACAGGCCCATAATTTCTGCCTTGAGTAGAGCAATGAAGAAGGTGGAAACCCTTCTCCCCTACCCTGGTTGCACAGTGAGTTTCTCCATTGCTTGTCCTATCTTCAAAGAGACCAGAACAGTTCTAGGACCCAAAACCTTTCACACAATTAAAGAATTCCATCTATATGACCCTGCATTTGGTAAGGAACACAGAGTGAGTACAACTTTTTGACCAGTCTCTGTCTTTTGGTGTCAAAATTTCTACCTCATAGAGAGAATCACAGAATGGTTTAGATCCACCTCTACATACCTCCCCATAAAAAGGAGGCTTCTCTAATTTTGTCCCTCCTTAGAACACTAGAGCTACATTATTAGACTATGTTTAATTATTTTTTTTAAAGATCTGTCTTCATCACTAAACTCCAAAATGCATATGGTTGAGAATGATATATATTTGGTTTTTGTACTGTCAAGATGAGTTCAGTGCCTGGCAGCTTGTTGAAGAAATTAGTCTAGTAGATTATTGGTAATGAAGCCATTTGCACATGAGAGCATCAGATAATAATATTAACACCTCTGAAATCCTTCTTTCAAAAATTATCAAACATTCATAATGTTGCAGGAAGTCAGGGACCCTGAACAGAGGGACTGGCTGAAGCCATGGCAGAAGAACATAAATTGTGAAGATTTCATGGACATTTATCAGTTCCCAAAATTAGTACTTTTATAATTTCTTATGCCTATCTTTACTGCAATCTCTGAACATAAATTGTGAAGACTTTGTGGCCATTTATCACTTCCCCTATCAATACTCTTATAATTTCCTAAGCCTGTCTTTACTTTAATCTCTTAATCCCACCATTTTCATAAGCTGAGGATGTATGCCACCTCAGGACCCTGTGATGACTGCGTTAACTGTACAAATTGTTTGTAAAACATGTGTGTTTGAGCAATATGAAATCAGGGCACCCTGAAAAAGAACAGAACAACAGCAATCTTCAGGGAACAAGGGAAGATAACCTTAAGGTCTGACTGCCTGAAGGGTCAGGCAGAATAGAGCCATATTTTTCTTCTTGCAGAAAGCAAGTAGGAGAAATATCACTGAATTCTGTTCTCAGCAAGGAATAACCCTGGGGAAGGAATGCATTCCCAGGGGTAGGTCTATGGATGGCCGCTCTGGAAGTGTCTGTCTCATGCAGTTGAAGATAAGGGATGAAATACGCCCTGGTCTCCTGCAGTGCCCTCAGGCTTACCAGGATTGGGAAATTCTAGTCAGACTGGTTGTCTGCTTTCAAACCCTGTTTCGTGTTAAGATGTTTATCAAGACAATGCATGCCCAGTGGGACCTGGAACCTCATCAGTAATTCTAATTTCACCCTCTGCCATGTGATCTTTTATTGCCCTCTGAAAGCATGTGATCCCTGTGACCTACTCCCTATTCATATATCCCTCCCCTTTTGAAATCCTTAATAAAATCTTGCTGGTTTTGTGACTCAGGTGGGCATCACAGAAACCGCCGATATGTGATGTCACCCTCCGAGGCTCAGCTGTAAAATTTCTCTCTTTGTACTCTTTCTCTTTATTTCTCAGACTGGCCGACACTTAGGGAAAATAGAAAACAACCTACATTGAAATACTGAGGACTGGTTCCCCCGATACATATCACTGAAAATCATACACACGAACTATGCAATATACCTGCAGCAGAATTTTCAGATGATCTAATGGCATTGTGCATGTCTGAACATAAGTACCAGCTATGCCTCCAGCCAACAGATATTTCCACAACAGGCCAGATTTTCTTCCTTCATCAATGAAATTTGTTACAAAAAGTCCATTTATCTCCCATATCAATTCCTTATTTTAAAAAATAATAATAATAATTAGATGAACTCAAATAAAAATTTTATCACCTTATAAGATCTAAATAATGTTTTATATATCTCAGATCCACAGTAAATTAATATCCTCTCCAAGAATATTGGGCTTCACTAACTAGCACAATTTAAAATAACTCACAAATAAGCGTGAAGTACTGTCAATTATAAATTAATAAAGAAACTATTTTAAAATTCATATGGAACCAAAAAAAAAAAAAAAAAAAGAGCTCACATAGCCAAGACAATCCTAAGCAAAAAGAACAAAGCTGGAGGCGTCATCATGCCACCAGACTTCAAACTATACTACAAGGCTACAGTAACGAAAAGAGCAAGGTACTGGTACAAAAACAGACACATAGACCAATGGAATAGAATAGAGAACTCAGAAATAAGACCACACATCTACAACCATCTGATCTTCAAAAAACCCGACAAAAACAAGCAATGGTGAAAATATTCCCTATTTAATAAATGGTGCTGGAAGAACTGGCTAGCCATACCCAAAAAATTGAAACTGGGCCCCTTCTTATACAAAAATTAACTCAAGATCAATTAAAGACTTAAATGTAAAACCCAAAACTATAAAAACCCTAGAAGAAAATATAGGCAATACCATTCAGGACATAGGCACAGGAAAAGATTTCATGATGAAATCACCAAAAGCAATTGCAACAAAAGCAAAAATTGACAAGTGGGATCCAATTAAACTAATTAAACTAGTTTCTTTGCTGTACAGCAAAAGAAACTATCATCACAGTGAACAGGCAACCTACAGAATGGGAAAAAATTATTGCAATCTATGCATCTGACAAAGGTCTAATATCCAGAATCTACAAGGAACTTAAACAAATTGACAAGAAAAAACAAATGACTCCATTAAAAAGTGGGCAAAGGACATGAACAGATACTTCTCAAAAGAAGACATTCATGTGATCAACAAACATATTTAAAAAAAAAAAAAAGCTTGACATCACTGATCATTAGAGAAATCCAAGTCAAAACCTCAATGAGATACCAACTCACGCCAGTCAGAATGCCAATTATTAAAAAGTCAAGAAACAACAGATGCTGGAGAGGTTGCAGAGAAATAGGAACACTTTTACACTGTTAGTAGGACTATAAATTAGTTCACCCATTGTGGAAGACAGTGTGATGATTCCTCAAAGATCTAGACCCAGAAATACCATTTGACTCAAATTCCATTACTTGGTATAGAGGAATATAAATATAAATATTTATATTGCAGAGGAATATAAATATTTCTATTACAAAGATACACGCATACATATGTTCACTGCAGCACTACAGCAAACACATGTCACAAGAGCAAAGACATGGAATCAACCTAAATACCCATCAATGATTGACTGGATAAAGAAAATATGATACATATATTCCATGGAATACTATGCAGTCATAAAAAGGAATGAGTTCATGTCCTTTGCAGGGACATGGATGAAGCTGAAAGCCATTATCCTCAGCAAACTAATACAGGAACAGAAAACCAAACACTGCATGTTATCACTTATAAGTGGGAGCTGAACAATGAGAACACATGGACACAGGGAAGGGAACAACACACACTGGGGCCTGTCAGGAGGTGGGTGGGAGGAGGGAGAGTATTAGGAAAAATAGCTAATGCTTGCTGGGCTTAATACCTAGGTGATGGATTGACAGGTATAGCAAATCACCATCACACACATTTATCTGTGCAACAAATCTGCACATCCTGCACATGCACCCTGGAACTTAAAATAAAAATAAAAATTAAGAAAAGAGGCCAGGCATGGTGGCTCTCGCCTGTACTCCCAGCACTTTTGGAGGCCAAGGCAGACAGATCACTTAAGGTCAGGAGTTTGAGACCAGCCTAGCTAACATGGTGAAACCCCATCTCTACTAAAACTACAAAAATTAGCTGGGTGCAGTGGTATGCGCCTGTATCCCAGCTACTCCAGAGGCTGAGGAAGGAGAATCACTTGAACCTGGGAGATAGAGGTTGCAGTGAGCCAAGATCATGCCACTGTACTCCATCCTGGGTGACAGAGCAAGGCTCCGTCTCAAAAAAGAAGTAAGAAAGTAATAGTAGAAACCACAATTACTTTTCCACCAACCTAATATCTTCAGTCAGACTCTTTGCTTTTAATGAAACAGATATAAAATATACAACACACATTTAAAGCAGTTTCCTTTTACATCTTTACCTACGGTGGAAGTGACAAAAAATTAGGTCTTTCTATGTAATGCCCAAAGCAGATAGTAAGCTCTGCTACACATATATCATAAAGTAGGAATATTTTGAGGGCCCAGAAGTTTGATAACATTTGTCATGATTAAGGACCTGGGCTCAGGAGCCAGATAGAATTCAAATTCTGACCTCCTGAATTCCTAATTGAATGATCTCTCTGGGTCTCAATTTCCTCAAATGCAAAATGGAGACAATAGTAATACCCACTTTGTTGAGTTCTTAAGATTAAATGACTTAGAAGTACATAAAGCACTTATCACAGTGCTTCGCACTAAAAGAGACTCAGTGAATGTTAGTTACTGGTATTATCAGTTGTAAAACACAGACTCTTTGGTGGCATTTGGGCGTCCAGTGCCTATGCTATGCATAGTCATTAGCAATAATGTGACTAAAAAATAGGTTAGTATCTGTTACATATATAAAAACTAACATTTGCAGAGCAAAGTCAGTACTATATTAAAGCTATATGTGTCATTTTTAATTTTCATAATAACCCTGAGAAGTATTATCATCCCAGTTTTAGAGTTAAGAAAACTGAGGCCCAGAGAGATTAACTAATTTACCCCAATTCACCCAGTAAGTGGCAGAGCCAGGATTTGAACCAAAGCAGCCTGAATCCAGAGCCTGCACTCTGTATTCCACCCTGAAAACGGGCTGTTTTCTACTTCTTTGCTGTACAGCTATACTGCCAAACCTATTTGTTTCTCATGAAATTACTATAAGCCAAACAGTGAAGGTGCCCCTGGAACAAATGACGCACCCTTTGTTAGCACTACACTTAAAAAGACAGTTTATTGAATTTAATTTATATTTCTCTATGAGATTGTCACAGACAATATGTCATTGAATCTTCAAAATAGCTATTTCCCATGTATTTATCTTCCTTTTATCTTCATTATCAAACAGAAAACTTATCCTATGGTAGGCATAGACAACAAATGTATTTTTTCATTGACTTGAATTTCCTTTAATCATCTTTAAGAGTACAGAGGAAAAAGTACCAAAAAGATAACATATTCGCCTAATGATTACATATGTTTTAAATTAAAATAATGTTGGTAACTGAAGAACGTTGTAAGTAATGTGGTAAGAGTTAAGAAAACACGCTATTCAAGCTAAGGCTATAGTGGAATGTCTTTGATTTTTCTACCTGTCAATAGTAATGTGATTCTACTGATCATCTCTCTTTCTCAGAGCAATCTCTTAAAGATATAGGAAAAGCTATAGAGCTTCATGCAAAACTTGTTTTCACTTAGTTCAGTTTCCTTAGAAGGCAGTTAAAAGGAGTTAAGTTAGGCTTAGCTTTCACATACTTGACTTAGGCATCTTGGGATTTGGGGAGTTATAGAAAATAGGATGGTGGCAGGTTGGTATTTATTGCAACTTTTTCTTAAATACATAGACTATTAAAAGAAAGTCCTAATGTTAAAGAAAAATGAAAGAAAAAAACATAGTTTTCATAAAGAAACAATAGATGTCACAGATTTGAAATACAAGTTTCAGTTCAAGGTTATTTCCTACCAATAATTGATAATAATAGCTAATACTTACGGTGTTTAACATGTGTCAGCTGCTGTTGTAAGTGCTTTGCCTATATTAACTAGTTTAATCCTCAAAACAACTTAAGGTGTAGGTACTGTCCATAGATCATTTTACAAACATTAGGAAACTGAAGTAAAGAGGGGTCACAGCTTGTAAAGGTGGAACTAAGATCTGAACTCAAGCAAGCTAGCTCCAGAGTCCTTGCTCCTGACCACTGACCAGCATGCATTAATTATTTCCTGTTCACAAGGCACTGTATTCAGTATTTTAGTACGATTGTCTCATTAATCCTCTCACCAGCCCTATGGAGTAGGTAATATCACCTCTATAGTTCAAAAAAACGAGACTTAGAAAGGTTAAATGATGTCCCCAAGGTCACAGGGATACTAAGTAGGGGCACTAAGAAGCACACTCCGGAAGTATGATTCTAGAGTTCATGATCTTAAATGTTACACTAGCCTCCTTACCTTTAGAGGCCAGTTACTTGGGTGCAGTGGCTCATGCCTGTAATCTCAGCATTTTGGGGGATTGAGGCGAGCAGATCACTTGAGGTCAGGAGTTTGAGACCAGTCAGACATGGTGAAACCCTGTCTCCACTAAAAATACAAAAAATTTAGCTGGGCATGGTGGTACATGCCTCTAATCCCAGCTACTCAGGAGGCTGAGGCAGGAGAATTGCTTGAATCTGGGAGGTTGCAGTAAGCCAAGATCACGCCACCACACTCCAGCCTGGGCAACAGAGCGAGAAACTCTGTCTCAAAAAAATTTAAAAAAAGAAAAGGCCAGTTACTTAACCTCTCTCTGCCTTGGTTTCCTCATCTATAACATAGGAATAATAATCCCTACCTTAGAGTTGTAGAAGCATATTGTAGTACACAGAAGAACAGTGTAGATTATAACTGGGAATCACCAAGCAACATTTTTAAGAAATTTTTTAAAACCTTTTAAATTTTAAGACTTTTTTTTTTTTTTTTTTTTTTTTGAGACAGAGTTTCACTCTTGTTGCCCAGGCTGGAGTGCAATGGTGTGATCTGGGCTCAGTGCAACCTCCGCCTCCCAGGTTAAAGCAATTCTGCCTCAGCCTCGCAAGTAGCTGGGATTACAGGCATGTGCCACCAAGCCAGGCTAATTTTGGTTAGTAGAGATGGCATTTCGCCATATTGGTCAGGCTGGTCTTGAACTCCTGACCTCAAGTGATCTGCCCTCCTCAGCCTCCCAAATGCTAGGATTACAGGCATGAGCCACCATGCCCGGCCTCAAATTTTAAGACATTTTGAAGCATAGATCTCTAAGAGTACTTGGAGACAAATGCTATGCAGACTATGATATATATATGACTATGTGCCTTGCCATTCTTTCAAGAGAATTCCAGTTATGGTTTATACATTCATCCAGTAAATATTAGGAAAGCATTATCTAAATCTACAATTCACAATTCCTACTTTCAGGTAAGTAAATAGGCAACTATCATACAGCGTGATGGTGTGCTGAGTAGGAGTAACCGACTTTTTTTTTTTTTTTTTTTTAGACAGAGTCTTGCTCTGTCGCCCAGGCTGCAGTGCAGTGGCGCGATTTCAGCTCACTGCAAGCTCCGCCTCGCGGGTTCAAGCCATTCTCTTGTCTCAGCCTTCTGAGTAGCTGGAACTACAGGTGCCCGCCACTACGCCCAGCTAATTTTTTGTATCTTTAGTAGAGACGGGGTTTAGCCAGGATGGTCTCGATCTCCTGACCTCGTGATCCGTCCACCTCAGCCTCCCAAAGTGCTGGGATTACAGGCGTGAGCCACCGCGACTGGCAGTAATCAACTCTTAAGAATGTAGTTGTTCTCAATAAATGGATGCTTTTTGCAAGTTGAGACTCTGGTTGAAGTAGATATTATATGCCAATTCTTGGCATTGTACAAATTTCTAAGGAAACAACATTCTATAGCATCACTTGTTTAATCAGCAAGATCTCACTAGCAAATCTAACAGTTTATAATGTATTACATTTTAATGCCCATGACGCATAGCATAAAATATACCAATAGTGAGAAAGAGACCACTTTCAGTAAAATGATTCCGGTAATGGGCAACTTCAACATCTTTTTTTGCAGGTTTAAGTAAAAAATACTTCCTCCATTCAACCCAATTCACTGTCATTGACCTGTCAATATCCGTGCTGTATATTATTTAAGAAGAATATGCTCAAATATAAATTACGATTCATATATTTCAAAAAACATTATCGAAATGACATATTCTTAAAGTCAGAAAAGTTAGGTTATAGTTGAGTTCTTCCTGTTGTTACTTTTATGATATAGAGTCCACTTAACATCTCTGAACTTCAGTTTATGTGAGAATAATTCCTATAACCCAGAGCTATTAGACTATTAAATAAGTTTACAAAGAACTACAGAACTTGTAAGTCAGTAGTACCGCATCCCAATTTTCTAGTATTTCTTCTTAAACATTTCTCCTTAAACATTTCTCCTTCTTTCTGTCTTATAACCTCATTTTGTAACTTCTTGTATGTTCTCTAGCAAAGAATGGTTGACAATTACCCTTTTTGGTTATGGATCTTATAAGACAATATACATTTTCTATGGCTATAAAATATCCAGTATCCAAAATATCAAGATGTCCATATATCCATGGAAATATAATTCCCATTAATATGAAATAATAGTTTTGAAGCCAACTTTTTTTGAGACAGGGTCTTACTTTGTTGCCCAGGCTAGTCTTGAACTTCCAAGTTCAAGCTATGCTTCCGCCTCAACCTTCTGAGTAGCTGGATCTACAGGCAAGTGCCACTGTCCCTGACTCAAGTCAATTTTAAAAATTTTAGGAATTCTCTGCTATGCAGCCATAAAAAAGAATGAGTCCATGTCCTTTGCAGGGACATGGAGGAAGCTGGAAACCATCATTCTCAGCAAACTAACATAGGAAGAGAAAACCAAAGACCGTGTGTTCTCACTCACAAGTGGGAATTGAACAATGAGAACACATGGACACAGGGAGGGGAATATCACACACTGGGGCCTGTCAGGGGGTGCGGGAGAAGGGGAGGGAGAACATTAGAACAAATACCTAATGCATGCAGGGCTTAAAACCTAGATGACTGGTTGATAGGTGCAGCAAACCACTATGGCACATGTATACCTGTGTAACAAACCTGCACATTCTGCACCTGTATCCCAGAACTTAAAATAAAATAAAAAATTTTTTAAAGGAAAAAAAAGAATGTTAGGAATTCTCATTGAAGAATTTCTCAAATTCCTGAATGCAGTTAAGAATTTGAAGAAAGCCCTTCTGCATGGTCATGCTGAGCCAGCTCCTGTGCCTGGAATTGGGCCACAGTCCCCAAGCTTCACCCTCCACCTCTTGACCATGGACCCCCACCAAGTGAGCAAGCCTGGGGCCTTCATGCAATTGTGAAAGCAGGATCCGGGTGTTCTGCACACCAAGGAAATGCACTTTCTGAGGGAATGGGTGAAGAGCATGTGGGGTAAAGTACCACCTGATATTCAGAAAGCTAAATCAGAAGAAAATATCAAGGAAGGAAAAACAGAGAGCAAGAAGACAGAAAGAAAACGTAAAGACAGATGAACCGTCAAGTGAGAAAACTGATCTAGAAATTGATAATGATGGTGTGACTGAACAAGATACTGATGCCCCTCAAGAAATGGGAGATGAAAAATGCAGAGAAAACAGAGGAGATGATGGATCAGCAAATGGTAAGAAAGTGGTTGCCACTGAAACCGTAAATGATGGTGAACTGCAAAAAGCCATTGGCTCATTCACAGATGCCATTAAGCTGAATCCTCACTTGGCCATTCTGTGTGCCAAGAGAGCCAGTGTCTTCATCAAATTATAGAAGCCCAATGCTGCCATTCAAGACCGTGACAGAGCCATTGAGATAAATCCTGATTCATTTCAGCCTTACAAGTGGTGAGAAAACACACATAGACTTCTGGGTCTTTGGGAAGAACCAGCCCATGCCCTTGCCCTTGCCTGGAAATTGGATTATGATGAAGATGCTAGTAAAATGCTGAAAGAAGTTCAAACCTAGGGCCTAGAAAATTATAAAACATTGGAGAAAGTATGAGTGAAAACATGAAGAGTAAGAGATCAAAGAAAGAATAGAAAAGGTTAAGAAGGCTCTTGAGAAAAGCATGAGAGAGCCCAGAGGGAGGAAGAAGCCAGAAGATGATCCGGAGCTCAGTAAGGCTCTTTTCCAAGTGGCTTTCTGGGAGAATGCCTGGTAATTTTCTCAGAGAAATGCTTGGAATGGGTGGGGACGTATCTGGAATGGCAGGAATGCCTGGACTCAAAATTCTTAGTGACCAGAGGTTCTCACAGCCATGCAGTGTTCAGAAATTATGGTGGCCTTCCAGGATGTGGCCCAGAACCCAGAAAATACATCAAAATGCCAGAGCAACCTGAAGGTTATGAATCTCATCCATAAATTGTCAGCCAAATTTGGAGGTCAAGCGTAATGCCCTTCTGATAAATAAAGCCTTTGCTAAAGGAAAAGCAATCTAGATCACCTAATCGATGCTGCAATAATGCAAACCAGTGTACCTCTGACCTTATCAAGACAGCTGGGGTGCTTTGAAGATAATCCCTACCCATCTACCCCAAATGCAACTAAAGCATTTTACAGTGGTTTGCCATTAGGGTATTCATGGAGATAATGCTTTCCTACTAGGAATTACGAACTTTAAACACTTTTTAAAACTTAAAAATATTTAAAACAAATTAAAAGGGTTTGTTAATTCTTTTTTTTTTTTTTTTTTTTCTGAGACGGAGTCTTGCTCTGTTTCCCAGGCTGGAGTGCAGTGGTGTGATCTCGGCTCACTGCAACCTCTGCCTCCCAGGTTCTTGTCTCAGTCAATCCCTTTCTCACTTTCATCAGCAACTATTGCTAAACTTCATGCATCTCCTCAGGCCATCCAGTGAATTCCTGATACTCACTTTCAGGCCATGTCATTCCCTATTTCTCCCTGAAATATGAGTGTGCAAGCAATCTCATCTTTAAAGAAACAAAAACAAAAAACCTCTTGACCCCACTTTCCCCACTATCACCTTTATCTCTCTTTGCCTTTGCAGCAACACCCCTTAAAGACTTGTTTCCCTTGCATGTCCACCTTCTTCTTGTAATTCTCTCTTGAGCCCACTCTCAGGCTCTCACCACCATTACTCCACCAGTGGCCTCCATGGCACTAAATCCAGTGGTCCATTCTCTGTCCTCAACTTAGTCTATCAGCATTTGACAGAACTGTCTCCTCTCTCAAATGTGTTCTTTATTTGGCTTCCAGAACAAAGTATTCTCCTGGTTTTCTTCCTTTCTCTCTGGTTCTTTCCTCTTATTCTCCTTCCCTGGTTTCTCCTCATTTCCCTTGCCACATTAACATTGGAGCATACCAGGACTCAGCATACTGTACTCCCTCCCTGGTCATCTCAGCCATTCTCATGGCTTCAAACATCATCTACAAGCCTGTAACTCCCAAATCTGAACTCCAGACTCATTTCAAGATACCTACTTGATATCTCTACTTGGAGGTCTGATTAGCATCTGAAACTTGAGAACAAAATAGGACTCTGAGATCTACTCCATCTTAAATCTTCTCCTCTCACAGTCTTACTCATTTCAATACATTAAGGCAGCTACAGCCTCCTAGATGCTCAGACCAAAAACTTTGGTAGTATCCTTAACTATTCACTTTCTTTTATGCCCCACACATAATCCAGAAGTAAATCTTGTCAAAATTTCAAACTCTATCCAGCATCCACTCACTTCTCACCTTCCTCCATCCTGGTGCAAGCCGTCCTAAGATCTTGTCTGTTATTATTGCAGCACTGTCTTAATTGGTCTCTCTGTTTCACCCTTGTCCCGACAAACTATTCTCAGTACACCAGCCAGAATGACATGGTTAAAACTTAAGTTAGATCATGTCACAGCTCTGTTTAAAACCACCCAATGACTTAACCGAGTAAAAACCAAAGTTCTTACAATTTCCTGCAAGCCTTATGTGATCTGGCCTCCTATTACCTCTAGATTTCATCTTCTACCATGCTCTCCCTAATTCACTCTATTCTGCACACACTGGCCTCCTCTCAATGCCCTAACCCTGTCAGAGACACTGCCTACTTCACCCTTTGCTGTTGCCATTTCCTTTGCCTGGAAAGCTCTTCCCCTAAAGATCATCATAGCTCCCTCTCTTACTTCCTTCATATCTCTACTCAAATGTCACTTTCAAGACTTCCCTACTCACCACAGTTAAATTGCATTTCCCCAACACACACACACACACACACACACACACACACACACACACGAGTCTCCCTCTTCTGTTTTATTTCCCCTTAGCACTTTTCATCATCTAACATAGCTTAATTATTTATTTAGTTAATTGTTTTTCTCCTCTTGTTTATAGTGAGCTCTATGAGAGCGAAGATTTTGGCCTATTTCCTTCACTACTGCATCCTTAGCACCTAGATAAATGACAGGCGTATCACAGACACTCAATAAATATTTGTTAGACAATAAATAAATCCACTCTTCATCGCCACCTCTTGTGCTTTACACTCAGAGGTTGAAATATTGAGTCTTATTCAAGGACTCTCTGTCTTGAGCTGTTGGAACCCTTTTCTCCCAATCAGTCATCTCCTGTCTCTATAACAGATCCAACATGTCCTTCTCTGATGGCTACTTCTCAGATCTCTCCTATCCTCCAAATGATAATAAAAATAAAATTTAAAAAGACTTGTCTTTTCGTATCATTTAAATTTCTCTTAAACCACATACCCACATTAACCATTTCTCTTAAACCACAGTCCTCACATCCTCACCCTCACTCACTCAACAGCCCTATGCAACCTGACTTAACCCTTTACCACCCTACTCAAACTCCTTTCACTGAGATCCCCAAAAATCTCCCAAATGCCAGATCCAATGGATATTTTCCAATAATGTTATTTCTGTTCTTTTCTGTTTAAAAAAGAAAAGACCTAAAAAATGAAGACACATAAAATGTTCAAGAAATAGAGGATGAAACATCATAAATACGTCAGTTCTCCCCAATATTAAGCTATAAATTCAATAAATTGCCATCAAAATTCCAAAAATCATATATATATATATATATGTGTGTGTGTGTGTGTGTGCACATGTGTATGCACATGTATATACCTAAACAATCTGATTTTAAAATTCATATAGAAGAGGAAAGGGTCAAAAATAGCATTGACACTACTGGAGATGAATGTAAGTCCAGATATCAAGAGGTATTATACAGTGATAGTAATTAAGACATGCAGGCCGGGCGCGGTGGTTCAAGCCTGTAATCCCAGCACTTTGGGAGGCCGAGACGGGCGGATCACGAGGCCAGGAGATCGAGAGACGATCCCGGCTAACACGGTGAAACCCCGTCTCTACTAAAAAATACAAAAGAACTAGCCGGGCGAGGTGGCGGGCGCCTGTAGTCCCAGCTACTCGGGAGGCTGAGGCAGGAGAACGGCGTAAACCCGGGAGGCGGAGCTTGCAGTGAGCTGAGATCCGGCCACTGCACTCCAGCCTGGGTGACAGAGCAAGACTCCGTCTCAAAAAAAAAAAAAAAAAAAAAAGACGTGGTATTGATACACAGTAGACAACAACTAATATAACAGGAAAAGGAAACAATACATTCATACACAGATGAAAATTTAATATATGACTAGAGGTAAGCATTTCAAATCTGTAGGAAAAGGATGGGACTAACCAATACATGGTGATAGGACAACTGACTATAGAGGAAAAAAATGAAATTGAATCCTTATTTCACACCACACACAAACATCAATTACAGGTGAATTAAAGAACTAAATATGAAATATCAAAAAATTTAAATAAGATATTGATGAATATCTTCATGCCCCAGGGTAAGGAAGAATTTCTCAATATGTCAAAAGCACAACCATAAAAGAAAAAGAGACAAATAAAACTACATTGAAATTTAAAATGTCTGCACAACAAAAAAAGCACTGAAAAAAATTTTTTTAAATAAGCAACAAACTGGGAAAAGATATTCATATTGCATAATATTAACGTAGGATTAATATCCAGAATTTAGAAAGAACACCTACAAGCTATTAAGAAAAAGACAACCAATCCCACTGAAAAATTGACAAAAGGAATGAACAGGTAATTCACAGAAAAGGAATATCCAAATGGCCAGCAAATATATGAAGAGATAATTAGTTTTACTAGTAATAACGAATATAATTAATTATATTTAGTTACATTAAAAATAATGAGATAATATTTCTGACCCATAGGTTTGGAAAATATTAAAATATTAGAATACTACAGTACCAAGTGTTGGAATGGAAATACATTTTTGGTAGGAATATAAAGTGGTACAACTACTTTGGAGAGCAATTTGGGATATTTAATTAAAGTTAAATATCTGTACATTTATGCAGCCAACAGACACATGAAAAAATGCTCATCATCACTGGCCATCAAAGAAATGCAAATCAAAACCACAATGAGATACCATCTCACACCAGTTAGAATGGTGATCATTAAAAAGTCAGGAAACAACAGGTGCTGGAGAGGATGTGGAGAAATAGGAATGCTTTTACACTGTTGGTGGGAGTGTAAACTAGTTCAACCATTGTGGAAGACAGTGTGGCGATTCCTCAAGGATCTAGAACTAGAAATACCATTCGACCCAGCCATCCCATTACTGGGTATATACCCAAAGGATTATAAATCATGCTGCCATAAAGACACATGCACACGTATGTTTATTGTGGCACTATTCACAATAGCAAAGACTTGGAACCAATGCAAATGTCCATCAATGACGGACTGGATTAAGAAAATGTGGCACATATACACCATGGAATACTATGCAGTCATAAAGAGGATGAGTTCATGTCTTTTGTAGGGACATGGATGAAGCTGAAAGCCATCATTCTGAGCAAACTATCACAAGGACAGAAAACCAAACACCGCATGTTCTCACTCATAGGTGGGAACTGAACAATGAGAACACTTGGACGCAGGGTGGGGAACATCGCACACTGGGGCCTGTTGTGGGGTGGGGGAGGGGGGAGGGATAGCGTTAGGGGATATACCTAATGTAAATGATGAGTTAATGGATGCAGCATACCATCATGGCACATGTATACATATGTAACAAACCTGCACGTTGTGCACATGTACCCTAGAACTTAAAGTATAATAAAAAAAGAAAGGTAAATGTCTGTAAAGCCTATGACCAAACAATTCCACCACAAGTAATACACAAGGAGATGTACACAAGAATATCCATTGCAGTATTATATTATATTATATTGGCAAAAAAAGAAACTTTTAACCTAAATAACCACCATCAGAATTCATAAGTAAATTGAGTTATATTTATTAAATGGAACCATACAGTGGTTAAAATGATTGAACTAGAGCTATATGCATTGACATAAATAAATCTCCAAAAATTTAAGGATTAGAAAATAGTCATAAAAAATCCAGTATGTCACCATTTAAAAGCTTAAGGCATAAGAAACAATATCCTATATTTTAGGAGTGTATCTATAGTAAAATGTACACAAATATAAAAATCTATATGAAAATGATAAGTTCAGAATAGTAGCTACTTCTGGCAGGAATGGAGGAAATGGGTTTAGAGAATAATACATTGAAAATGTTTGCTGCCCATAATATTTTATTTTTAAAAATCTGAGTCAAATATGTAAAATGTTAAATATTACAAACCCAGTGGTAGGTATGGTTTTTGGTTATATTATTCTCTTTATTGTTCTGTATAAAATAGTTCTTTTTTTTTATTTTATTATTATTTTTTTAATTTATTTATTATTATTATACTTTAAGTTGTAGGGTACATGTGCATAACGTGCAGGTTTGTTACATATGTATACTTGTGCCATGTTGCTGTGCTGCACCCATCAACTCGTCATTTACATCAGGTATAACTCCCAATGCAATCCCTCCCCCCTCCCCCCTCCCCATGATAGGCCCCGGTGTGTGATGTTCCCCTTCCCGAGTCCAAGTGATCTCATTGTTCAGTTCCCACCTATGAGTGAGAACATGCAGTGTTTGGTTTTCTGTTCTTGTGATAGTTTGCTAAGAATGATGGTTTCCAGCTGCATCCATGTCCCTACAAAGGACACAAACTCATCCTTTTTGATGGCTGCATAGTATTCCATGGTGTATATGTGCCACATTTTCTTAATCCAATCTGTCACTGATGGACATTTGGGTTGATTCCAAGTCTTTGCTATTGTGAATAGTGCTGCAATAAACATACGTGTGCATGTGTCCTTATAGCAGCATAATTTATAATCCTTTGGGTATATACCCAGTAATGGGATGGCTGGGTCATATGGTACATCTAGTTCTAGATCCTTGAGGAATCGCCATACTGTTTTCCATAATGGTTGAACTAGTTTACAATCCCACCAACAGTGTAAAAGTGTTCCTATTTCTCCACATCCTCTCCAGCACCTGTTGTTTCCTGACTTTTTAATGATCGCCATTCTAACTGGTATGAGATGGTATCTCATTGTGGTTTTGATTTGCATTTCTCTGATGGCCAGTGATGATGAGCATTTTTTCATGTGTCTGTTGGCTGTATGAATGTCTTCTTTTGAG
The DNA here is from genome assembly GCF_037993035.2 of Macaca fascicularis. Classification (NCBI taxonomy): domain Eukaryota; kingdom Metazoa; phylum Chordata; class Mammalia; order Primates; family Cercopithecidae; genus Macaca; species Macaca fascicularis. The sequence goes on along the minus strand of NC_088375.1, from coordinate 125,936,592 downwards.
AAATGTCTGTTCATATCCTTTGCCCACTTTTTGATGGGGTTGTTTGTTTTTTTCTTGTAAATTTGTTTAAGTTCTTTGTAGGTTCTGGATATTAGCCCTTTGTCAGATGAGTAGACTGCAAAAATTTTCTCCCATTCTGTAGGTTGCCTGTTCACTCTGATGGTAGTTTCTTTTGCTGTGCAGAAGCTCTTTAGTTTAATTCGATCCCATTTGTCAATTTTGGCTTTTGCTGCTGTTGCTTTTGGTGTTTTAGACATGAAGTCTTTGCCCATGCCTATGTCCTGAATGGTACTACCTAGGTTTTCCTCTAGGATTTTTATGGTATGAGGTCTAACATTTAAGTCTCTAATCCATCTTGAATTAATTTTCGTATAAGGAGTAAGGAAAGGATCCAGTTTCAGCTTTCTACTTATGGCTAGCCAATTTTCCCAGCACCATTTATTAAATAGGGAATCCTTTCCCCATTTCTTGTTTCTCTCAGGTTTGTCAAAGATCAGATGGCTGTAGATGTGTGGTATTATTTCTGAGGACTCTGTTCTGTTCCATTGGTCTATATCTCTGTTTTGGTACCAGTACCATGCTGTTTTGGTTACTGTAGCCTTGTAGTATAGTTTGAAGTCAGGTAGCGTGATGCCTCCAGCTTTGTTCTTTTGACTTAGGATTGTCTTGGAGATGCGGGCTCTTTTTTGGTTCCATATGAACTTTAAAGCAGTTTTTTCCAATTCTGTGAAGAAAGTCATTGGTAGCTTGATGGGGATGGCATTGAATCTATAAATAACCTTGGGCAGTATGGCCATTTTCACGATATTGATTCTTCCTATCCATGAGCATGGTATGTTCTTCCATTTGTTTGTGTCCTCTTTTATTTCACTGAGCAGTGGTTTGTAGTTCTCCTTGAAGATGTCCTTTACATCCCTTGTAAGTTGGATTCCTAGGTATTTGATTCTCTTTGAAGCAATTGTGAATGGAAGTTCATTCCTGATTTGGCTCTCTGTTTGTCTGTTACTGGTGTATAAGAATGCTTGTGATTTTTGCACATTAATTTTGTATCCTGAGACTTTGCTAAAGTTGCTTATCAGCTTAAGGGGATTTTGGGCTGAGACAATGGGGTTTTCTAAATATACAATCATGTCATCTGCAAAGAGGGACAATTTGATTTCTTCTTTTCCTAATTGAATACCCTTGATTTCTTTCTCTTGCCTAATTGCCCTAGCCAGAACTTCCAACACTATGTTGAAGAGGAGTGGTGAGAGAGGGCATCCCTGTCTTGTGCCAGTTTTCAAAGGGAATTTTTCCAGTTTTTGCCCATTCAGTATGATATTGGCTGTGGGTTTGTCATAAATAGCTCTTATTATTTTGAGGTACGTTCCATCAATACCGAATTTCTTGAGCGTTTTTAGCATGAAGGGCTGTTGAATTTTGTCAAAAGCCTTTTCTGCATCTATTGAGATAATCATGTGGTTCTTGTCTTTGGTTCTGTTTATATGCTGGATTATGTTTATTGATTTGCGAATGTTGAACCAGCCTTGCATCCCAGGGATGAAGCCCACTTGATCATGGTGGATAAGCTTTTTGATGTGTTGCTGAATCCGGTTTGCCAGTACTTTATTGAGGATTTTTGCATCGATGTTCATCAGGGATATTGGTCTAAAATTCTCTTTTTTTGTTGTGTCTCTGCCAGGCTTTGGTATCAGGATGATGTTGGCCTCATAAAATGAGTTAGGGAGGATTCCCTCTTTTTCTATTGATTGGAATAGTTTCAGAAGGAATGGTACCAGCTCCTCCTTGTACCTCTGGTAGAATTCAGCTGTGAATCCATCTGGTCCTGGACTTTTTTTGGTTGGTAGGCTATTAATTATTGCCTCAATTTCAGAGCCTGCTATTGGTCTACTCAGGGATTCAACTTCTTCCTGGTTTAGTCTTGGAAGAGTGTAAGTGTCCAGGAAATTATCCATTTCTTCTAGATTTTCCAGTTTATTTGCGTAGAGGTGTTTATAGTATTCTCTGATGGTAGTTTGTATTTCTGTGGGGTCGGTGGTGATATCCCCTTTATCATTTTTAATTGCGTCGATTTGATTCTTCTCTCTTTTCTTCTTTATTAGTCTTGCTAGTGGTCTGTCAATTTTGTTGATCTTTTCAAAAAACCAACTCCTGGATTCATTGCTTTTTTGGAGGGTTTTTTGTGTCTCTATCTCCTTCAGTTCTGCTCTGATCTTAGTTATTTCTTGCCTTCTGCTAGCTTTCGAATGTGTTTGCTCTTGCTTCTCTAGTTCTTTTAATTGCGATGTTAGAGTGTCAATTTTAGATCTTTCCTGCTTTCTCTTGTGGGCATTTAGTGCTATAAATTTCCCACTACACACTGCTTTAAATGTGTCCCAGAGATTCTGGTATGTTGTATCTTTGTTCTCATTGGTTTCAAAGAACATCTTTATTTCTGCCTTAATTTTGTTATGTACCCAGTAGTCATTCAGGAGCAGGTTGTTCAGTTTCCATGTAGTTGAGCAGTTTTGATTCAGTTTCTTAGTCCTGAGTTCTAGTTTGATTGCACCGTGGTCTGAGAGACAGTTTGTTATAATTTCTGTTCTTGTACATTTGCTGAGGAGTGCTTTACTTCCAATTACGTGGTCAATTTTGGAGTAAGTACGATGTGGTGCTGAGAAGAATGTATATTCTGTTGATTTGGGGTGGAGAATTCTATAGATGTCTATTAGGTCTGCTTGCTGCAGAGATGAGTTCAATTCCTGGATATCCTTGTTAACTTTCTGTCTCGTTGATCTGTCTAATGTTGACAGTGGAGTGTTGAAGTCTCCCATTATTATTGTATGGGAGTCTAAGTCTCTTTGTAAGTCTCTAAGGACTTGCTTTATGAATCTGGGTGCTCCTGTATTGGGTGCATATATATTTAGGATAGTTAGCTCTTCCTGTTAAATTGATCCCTTTACCATTATGTAATGGCCTTCTTTGTCTCTTTTGATCTTTGATGGTTTAAAGTCTGTTTTATCAGATACTAGTATTGCAACCCGTGCTTTTTTTTGTTCTCCATTTGCTTGGTAAATCTTCCTCCATCCCTTTATTTTGAGCCTATGTATGTCTCTGCGTGTGAGATGGGTCTCCTGAATACAGCAGACTGATGGGTCTTGACTCTTGATCCAGTTTGCCAGTCTGTGTCTTTTAATTGGAGCATTTAGTCCATTTACATTTAAGGTTAAGATTGTTATGTGTGAACTTGATCCTGCCATTATGATATTAACTGGTTATTTTGCTCATTAGTTGATGCAGTTTCTTCCTAGCCTTGATGGTCTTTACATTTTGGCATGTTTTTGCAATGGCTGGTACCAGTTGTTCCTTTCCATGTTTAGTGCTTCTTTCAGGGTCTCTTGTAAGGCAGGCCTAGTGGTGACAAAATCTCTAAGCATTTGCTTATCTGTAAAGGATTTTATTTCTCCTTCACTTATGAAACTTAGTTTGGCTGGATATGAAATTCTGGGTTGAAAATTCTTTTCTTTAAGAATGTTGAATATTGGCCCCCACTCTCTTCTGGCTTGGAGAGTTTCTGCCGAGAGATCTGCTGTTAGTCTGATGGGCTTCCCTTTGTGGGTAACCCGACCTTTCTCTCTGGCTGCCCTTAAGATTTTTTCCTTCATTTCAACTTTGGTGAATCTGGCAATTATGTGTCTTGGAGTTGCTCTTCTTGAGGAGTATCTTTGTGGCGTTCTCTGTATTTCCTGGATTTGAATGTTGGCCTGCCCTACTAGGTTGGGGAAGTTCTCCTGGATGATATCCTGAAGAGTGTTTTCCAACTTGGTTCCATTTTCCCCCTCACTTTCAGGCACCCCAATCAGATGTAGATTTGGTCTTTTTACATAATCCCATACTTCTTGCAGGCTTTGTTCATTTCTTTTTCTTCTTTTTTCTTTTGGTTTCTCTTCTCGCTTCATTTCATTCATTTGATCCTCAATCGCTGATACTCTTTCTTCCAGTTGATCGAGTCGGTTACTGAAGCTTATGCATTTGTCACGTATTTCTCGTGTCATGGTTTTCATGTCTTTCATTTCGTTTATGACCTTCTCTGCATTAATTACTCTAGCCATCAATTCTTCCACTTTTTTTTTTCAAGATTTTTAGTTTCTTTGCGCTGGGTACGTAATTCCTCCTTTAGCTCTGAGAAGTTTGATGGACTGAAGCCTTCTTCTCTCATCTCGTCAAAGTCATTCTCCGTCCAGCTTTGATCCGTTGCTGGCGATGAGCTGCGCTCCTTTGCTGGGGGAGATGCGCTCTTATTTTTTGAATTTCCAGCTTTTCTGCCCTGCTTTTTCCCCATCTTTGTGGTTTTATCTGCCTCTGGTCTTTGATGATGGTGATGTACTGATGGGGTTTTGGTGTAGGTGTCCTTCCTGTTTGATAGTTTTCCTTCTAACAGTCAGGACCCTTAGCTGTGGGTCTGTTGGAGATTGCTTGAGGTCCACTCCAGACCCTGTTTGCCTGGGTATCAGCAGCAGAGGCTGCAGAATATAGAATATTTCTGAACAGCGAGTGTACCTGTCTGATTCTTGCTTTGGAAGCGTCCTCTCAGGGGTGTACTCCACCCTGTGAGGTGTGGGGTGTCAGACTGCCCCTAGTGTGGGATGTCTCCCAGTTAGGCTACTCAGGGGTCAGGGACCCACTTGAGCAGGGAGTCTGTCCCTTCTCAGATCTCAACCTCCGTGTTGGGAGATCCACTGCTCTCTTCAAAGCTGTCAGACAGAGTCGTTTGCGTCTGCAGAGGTCTCTGCTGCGTTTGTTATTGTTTACTGTGCCCTGTCCCCAGAGGTGGAGTCTACAGAGACAGGCAGGTTTCCTTGAGCTGCTGTGAGCTCCACCCAGTTCGAGCTTCCCAGCAGCTTTGTTTACCTACTTAAGCCTCAGCAATGGCGGGCGCCCCTCCCCCAGCCTCGCTGCTGCCTTGCCGGTAGATCACAGACTGCTGTGCTAGCAATGAGGGAGGCTCCGTGGGTGTGGGACCCTCCCGGCCAGGTGTGGGATATGATCTCCTGGTATGCCTGTTTGCTTAAAGCGCAGTATTGGGGTGGGAGTTACCTGATTTTCCAGGTGTTGTGTGTCTCAGTTCCCCTGGCTAGGAAAAGGGATTCCCTTCCCCCTTGCGCTTCCCAGGTGAGGCAATGCCTCGCCCTGCTTCAGCTCTCACTGGTCGGGCTGCAGCAGCTGACCAGCACCGATCGTCCGGCACTCCCCAGTGAGATGAACCCAGTACCTCAGTTGAAAATGCAGAAATCACCGGTCTTCTGTGTTGCTCGCGCTGGGAGTTGGAGACTGGAGCTGTTCCTATTTGGCCATCTTGCTCCGCCCCTAAAATAGTTCTTAACAAGTTAGTTTTATTTCAGGAATGTTTAACATGAGAAAATCTATTACTATAATTCATTACGTAAATAGGTCAAATGACACATTTATATAGTTTAATAAAATTCAGCACTATCCCGATAAGATACTTTTCTTTGTTGTTCTTCTATGTATTTCTGTCACAATCCTTGCCACATTGCAACTGCCTGTTCACTGTTAGCACACGTGCACACACACACACACACACGCACACACACAGTGGACTGTCAGCTCTGTAAGGACAGGCACAAGGGCCAGGCTACCATTGCATCCTTATTCGCTAGTACATGCCCAGCAAAAAGGATCAAACTTGATAAATATAAAGGACATAATCTTATAAAAAGCAATAAATATATACACTAAAATGATACCAGGTTAACATTTGGGTGATTGTATTATGGTGACCTTGGGCAAGTTACTCAACCTCACTTGTCAACAATTTCCTCTTCTGTGAAAAATATTAGACTTTGCCTCTAAAGTCCTGTGAGGATTAAATGAGATAATGTATGTAATATTCTTAGAAGAGTGCTAGCAGACAGATGTTCAATAATGAAAAGCCATTTATTCATATTTTTCTAACATTTCCATAGTCATCACTTTTATCACTAAAAAGGGTTTAGAGATAATAAAATTAATAATAATAAAAATTAAGTTTAATATATACATACATATATAAGGGCTGACCTTTCAAGAATCTTCTCTGCCTCTTTTTTAGAAATATTTATACCTGTTAACTTGAGAGCATCGATAAATTTCTGAAGTATCAATCACTTCTTTAAAGGAATAAAGAAAATAAGGATCAACTGGAAAGTTTGAAAAGATACAGAAGCAAATATTATTTAGTGCATTATTATCCTCAAAGCCACTCAGGCAAAGAATACACTTTTAGGAAAAAAAAAAAAAAAAAGAAATGGCCTCAGGTGTAAGCAACTGGAAGCATTCCTACATGGTTTCTGGCGGCAGAAACACAACAAGATGCCTCTCAGATGACTAGAAGTGAAACCTCATGCCTTGGAATTGCCAAATAAACATTCCCTGGCCTTTGTTGTACACATCCTGAAAATTAATAGCATGAGTTTACTGGTGCACAGAACCACTGCAAGAAGAAAATGGTTCACCTAAAGAAAATTTTTAGTGGTGTCTTTGTAAAAGTCACCTCCAGAGCCTAAAACTGTTGTATATATTGGAATCTAATATGACCTGGGGATTTCAAAATCTGAAGCCCATCTGGGAACTCATCTTCAAACATGGATAAGCCAAGGTCAAGAATAAGACTATCTCTAAAACAGACAACACAGTTAGGAGCACCTGAGGAAGTTTGGTGTCATTTGCTTAGAAGATTTCATTCATGATATTGCCTTCCCAAGGAAGTATTTCCAGGAGATCTCATGGTTCCTGCACCCTTCCCAGCTCTTGGTGGCCCATCACGTTACCAAGAATAGAGTGAGGTTCTTCCAGGAGATGGGCTCGCCTGGCTATCAGAGTAAATGCATCAATCAGCTCATCCACCAGCTGAACTAGACCCAGAATACCTGAATGCATGGTGCATTGGAAGCATGTGTTTCTGTTTTTTTGAATTGTTATCAAAAATAACAACTGGAATTGTATCTTGAGGGAAGAGTATTTCCTGCTTTATCTTCAAAAACTGGAAGAGAAGAGTCAATGAAACTACAGCAAGTTATGTACATGGCAGGCACCTCTCATCACAGTCCAGCTCCAAGGAAATATTCCAGTGTTTCCTACACTGGCTGTCGCCTCCTCTGAAATAACCACATGTCATGAAAGGAGTCCTGCTGTGTCACATTTGCACAAGGCCCCCTAAGACTCCTGCAGCAATGGACCAAGCCCAAGGACATAATTGAATCTGAGAGTTCCTAGGGCCTTGTTTTGAAAAGACTTGAAATACAATTAGGAAGATGGGCACAAAAACAAGTGGTGGGTTGTCTCTTGTGAGTCTATGTTCCAACTTTTCACTGATGTCTTTGAGAGTGCTCAGACCTGGCTGGATCTAGTATACCTGCTGGCTTTTGTATCATAGCCTGCAACTAGCTTAGTCCTTTTCTCTAAAAGCTCAGTATTTGAGAATGAAGGACCCCTTCACCAGAAAAACATGTATGTACTCAAAATTTTGCTTGCAGTTTCAGGATGTTTAGACCCTTCTCCTCAGGGACCTATGCACCTTATGTGAGGAAGTCCTGCTCTTATGAGGATTGGTCATCCAGGCCCTGATCTTGCTTGTCTCTGGTTCCATGTCCCATGGAAGACCAAAGCTTACCAAGACAGCTTTTTCCCTTCACTGTGGCAGATTGTGTTGCCCCCTGCACCATCTATAACTCTGGGAAATGCCCGTCATCTGTCATATCTTCTCTTGGGCTTCAGGGTAGAATGTCCTGGTTTCCCTGATGATCAGCACTCTCCTTAAAACCCAGATCAAAAAGGAGTGAACCATTTTCTTGGTTTGGCATAGATAAAATTAGTGCAGTTTGATTTTTTGGGCCCCAGGCAAGTTAATTAGCATTTTCTGGCATATTCTAGTCTCCAGTAGTCTAGTCCAGGAGACTCTAGTCTCCTGCTGGTAATGATACAGTAGTAGAGAGTAGACCAGCAACTGGGCTTCTGGGGATTTTAATCCTGAAAACAGTGGGTCTGACACTGTAGTGTTTTTCATGAGTGTCCACCCCTAAGTGGGCCTTCCCAATACTCCCTTCACTTGGTTGCCTCCACTTGCCATCTGAGCAATTGGCGAGGATGTGCCAGGCCTAGGTTACACTTGAAAACATGCTTGACCTTGCATTCCCTGGTCCTTTCAGGTCAGTTTTGCTGCAATTTTGGCTCATGGGGCCCTCAAACATGGCTGGGAAATTGAGCTCAAGGTATAACAGTGCCTTAAAACGTTTCAGCCTATGAGGTAATTAATTAGGTTGGTTGGCTCCAGAGGTAACCTGGCTCCAGAGGTAACCTATTAGGAAGATGTGCTATAGATGTTATTCTTACACTGTAATTAAACATTGTGAAATCAGATTACTTTAAAATAATGTATCACTAAGTCATGGGAGAAAAGCAGTTGTGGGTATGGAAGCCCAGGGCTTACATCCCAGCTCTCTCTTATACTAAATATGGGTACAGCGTTTCCACTCTTGGTCTATAAAATGCGAGCTAATATCCTCTAGCCTCTCTGTCTCACATGGTAGTTAAAAGGATTAAGCAAAACAATAGTTTGTAATTCATAATTCTATACAAATAAAAGATGTGATTATTTTAAAAATAAATCTTGAAGCTTGTAATCTGGTCTTTGGGGAAAAAATCATAAATCATAAAATACAAATTCGGTAAAATTGAAAACATCTGTGCCTCAAAATACATCATTAGAAAGATGAAAAATAAAAGCCACAGAACAAAAATACAAACCTTACAACTAACAAAAGATAGTATTCAGAGTATATAAGAAATTCGATCAATCAATAAGAAAAAGACAAATAATGTAATGAATAAGCAAAGAACATGAAAAGGGACCCCACAGGACCTACAACTTATTCGTATTTCTACATTATCGCAGTCCTCACCTCACTGTGCTCTCATTTCTTTCCTTACTCCCACTTAGATTCCATGATCCATCATCTTAACCAATACCTTACATATCCCTTTACTCCCTGATGCCTCTTTTATTTCCCTTATTCATTTGGCAAAACCATAACCTTGAGTAAATCCCTGCAACTTCACCTCTGTGGCTAACTGGAGCTATAGGCACACTTCTTCCAATGCAGCTGAAAAACGGGTACAAAGTCGGTTAAGAATTTGCAGATATGGTAGCGGAAAGATGAAGGAGGCCCATAAAATGGCTTCCATGTCTTCAGTGAAGAATGAAGCATGTGGTAAAAGTGAGGATGTAAGGATGTGAGGGAGAGAGGATCAGAAAGACAGGATGTGAGGACCAGAAGTTTGAAGGGATTTGAAGAAGGTATAGCATCATTTTTATGGAGACTGGGAGACTATGTTACCAGAGAAACTGGGCACTATGAGCACCAATTTGCAATTACAATTTTTTAGGATATCAATTCGTGAAACTTGCAGTGCATCAAGTAGCTCACAACTAAGCACACTGATCTTATGTAGCTTCAGTGGACCATCACATCAGAACCTTTTGTCAGAGTATACTAGCCTCCACTATGCTATGACACGCAGTTATTCTAATCTACAATCCGAGAGGCTCTGTGCCTATCTATTCCTCTTAGTGTACAGAGTTTAGGCATTAGGAACTGAACAACAGAGGGATCCAGGATCCTGATGACTATGGAAACTTCATGTCATCCTGTATTACATAGGTTTATGTGTGACAGAAATAAACTCGGATTGGACCTTAAGCCACTAGTATTTCAGGTTTTCTCCACCACCCCCAACTGATTGTAAATCTAACCAATAAAAAGCTCCAATGAATAAAGTACAACTATTCAGAGTAACAGATCACCACAAAAATGCCCATGTTAAACCACAGTGAAAACCCTATCAATATAGGGTTTGAAACTGTTAATTAAATTGAAGTCAAAATAACTTTCGCATTTATATGAAATCAAGAGATTAGAAATATCTGTTTTACTAACTTTTATAAGTCCACATAGTAATGATATTTATGAAATAAAAAACTTTGTAAAAATGATAAATGAAGACAGCAACAATTGTGCAAATTACCTCAGCATTTCATTTAGCCAATATTTATTGAGTATATACACAGTGCTACACAGTATGTTGGCTGCTAGGGATATGAATATAAAATAGTCTCTAACTTCCATTGAGGAGCTAACAGAGACGTAAACAGATAACTTTCTCTCTGTTTATTTTCAGTATGGGTTTTTATTTATGAACAGATTTTATAGATTTAGCAAATGGACAAAAAAATATTTTTTTAGCCTTGGAAAAGATACCAATTTTGGTGGGGAAAAAGGCTAAATGTAATTTGTCTCACTGATCAGTAGAGGGTGATAGAACATCAAAATGACAGCTTAAGAATGCCTTTAGACCACATTGTAAGTATTTTTCTATAGACAATTCATTCAATTAATATTTTTCCATAAACTCAATGACATATTTAACTATGAATACAAAAGTACATGAGGAAATTATAAATAAAATGCATTCATAATTTGGAAAAAGCAAGGTGAAAAAAACAGCAATTTTCACTTATTCCTGTTTTACTTGTTATTCTTTATTACATTTTTTTCCTCCATGTTACAATATCAGGAAAGCTCATCAACCGAGGAAATACATTGCATCAGTTTTTTCTCATAAGTGTTACAAATACAGGTTGTCTTATTGGTATCTTTCACGTTAAGGGTCAAGTTAATGAAAGCCAATGTGATGGGTGCATGGCGACAGCTATGGCTGTTGACAAAAGAATGATAAAAATCTTTATATCTGTGGGTAGCATCTTTTTGAAGCATGAAATTTAATAACCCTCATTTATGCCATTCTTTTGACAGTAATATTTCATATATAATATTCACATGATAAAACTCTTTAAAATGCAACTACAGCAAAGCGGCATTTCCTCATCAGAATATATTTTGTTTAAAATTATTGTGAAAGTGCCTCTTACTTATGTTATTATAGTGTATTTTCTACAAAAAGAGAAAGTGGTTTTTCTTCATCCGAATATATTTTGCTTACAATTATTGTGAAAGTGCCTCTTATTTATGTCATTATAGACAATTAACTCTCCCTTTTCAAGGGTATAAATTAGCAGTTATTTGTGGAGCACACACTAGGTGCTCAATTTATGTATGTTGAGAGGAAGAGATTTTTGAAACTTTGAGTTAGGCTAGTATGCTGTTTTAGTTTCCTAGGACTGACTTAACAAATTACTAGAAACTGGGTGGCTTAAAACAATAAGAATTTAGTCTCTCACAGTTCAGGAGGCCAGAAGACCAAAATCAAAATGTTAGCAGGGTTGGTTCCTTCCAGAGGTTCTAAGGGAGAATCTGTTCCCTGCTTCATTCCTGGTTGCCAGCAATCCTTGGCATTCCTTGGCTTGTGGCTTCATCACTCTAGTCTCTGCCTCCACCATACATGGCATTCTCTGTGGGTGTCTGTGAGTTTTTTTATATATACTTTAAGCTCTGGGATACATGTGCAGAATGTGCAGGTTGGTTACATAGGTATACATGTGCCATGGTGGTTTGCTGCACTTACCAACCCATCATCTAAGTTTTAAGCGCTGCAATCATTAGGTATTTCTTCTAATGCTATCCCTCCCCTTGCCCCTACCCGCTGACAGGCCCCAGTATGTAATGTTCCCCTCCCTGTGTCCATGTGTTCTCATTGTTCAACTCCCACTTATGAGTGAGAACATGTGGTGTTTGGTTTTCTGTTCCTATGTTAGTTTGCTGAGAATGATGGTTTCCAGCTTCATCCATGTCCCTGCAAAGAACATGAACTCATTCTTTTTTATGGCTGCAAACTATTCCATGGTGTATATGTGCCAAATTTTCTTTATCCAGTCTGTCACTGATGGGCATTTGGGTTGGTTCCAAGTCTTTGCTATTGTAAATAGTCTTGCAATAAACATACACGTGCATGTGTCTTTATAGTAGAATGATTTATAATCCTTTGGGTATATACCCAGTAATGGGATTGCTGGATCAAATGGTATTTCTGGTTCTAGATCCTTGAGGAATTGCCATACTGTCTTCCACAGTGGTGGAACTAATTTACACTCCCACCAATAGTGTAAAAGCATTCCTATTCTCTATATCTTCTGCACCATCTGTTGTTTCCTCACTTTTTAATGATCATTATTCTAATTGGCATGAGATGGTATCTCATTGTGGTTTTGATTTGCATTTCTCTAATGACCAGGGATGATGACATTTTTTTCATATGTTTGTTGGCCACATGAATGTCTCCTTTTGAGAAGTGTCTGTTCATATTCTTTGCCCACTTTTTGATGGGGTTGTTTGCCTTTTTCTTATAAATATGTTGAAGTTCCTTGTAGATTCTGGATATTAGCCCTTGGTCAGATGGATAGATTGCAAAAATTTTTCTCCCATTCTGTAGGTTGCCTATTAACTTTGATGACAGTTTCTTTTGTTGTGCAGAAGCTCTTTAATTTAATTAATCCCATTTGTCAATTTTGGCTTTTGTTGCCATTGCTTTTGGTGTTTTAGTCATGAAGTCTTTGCCAGTGCCTATGTCCTGAATGGTATTGCCTAGGTTTTGTTCTAGGGTTTTTATGGTTTTAGGCCTTACGTTTAAGTCTTTAATCCATCTCGAGTTAATTTTTGTATAGGGTGTAAGGAAGGGGTCCAGTTTCAGTTTTCTTCATATGGCTAGCCAGTTTTCCCAACACCATTTATTAAATAGGGAATCCTTTTTCCATTGCTTGTTTCTGTCAGGTTTGTCAAAGATCAGATGGTTGCAGATGTGTGGTGTTATTTCTGAGGCCTCTGTTCTGTTCCATTGGTCTATATATCTGTTTTGGTACCAGTACCATGCTGTTTTGGTTACTATGGCCTTGCAGTATAGTTTGAAGTCAGATACTGTGATGCCTCCACCTTTGTTCTTCTGATTTAGGTTTCTCTTGGCTATACAGGCTCCTGTTTGGTTCCATGTGAAATTTGAAGTAGTTTTTTCTAATTCTGTGAAGAAAGTCAATGATAGCTTGATGGGAACAACATTGAATCTATATATTACTTTGGGAAGTATGGCCATTTTCACTATATTGATTCTTCCTATCCATGAGCATGGAATGTGTTTCCATTTGTTTATGTCCTCTCTTATTTCCTTGAGCAATGGTTTGTAGTTCTCCTTAAAGAGGTCCTTCACATCCCTTGTAAGTTGGATTCCGAGGTATTTTGTTCTCTTGGTAGCGATTGTGAATAGGAGTTCACTAGTAATTTGGCTCTCTGTTTGTCTATTATTGGTGTTTTGGTATGCTTGTGAATTTTACACATTGATTTTGTATCCTGAGACTTTGCTGAAGTTGCTTATCAGCTTTAAAAGATTTTGGGCTGAGATGATGGGGTTTTCTAAATATACAATCATGTCATCTGTAAACAGAGACAATTTGACTTCCTATCTTCCTGTTTAAATATGCTTTATTTCTTTCTCTTGCCTGATTGCCCTGGCCATAACTTCCAATACTATGTTCAATAAGAGTGGTAAGAGAGGGCATCCTTGTCTTGTGCTGGTTTTTAAAGAGAATGCTTCCAGGTTTTACCCATTCAATATGATATTGGCTGTGGGTTTGTCATAAATAGTTCTTATTATTTTGAGGTATGTTCCACCAATACCTAGTTTATTGAGTGTTTTTAGCATGAAGGGCTCTTGAATTTTATAGAAGGCCTTTTCTGCATCTATTGAAATAATCATGTGGTTTTTGTCATTGGTTCTGTTTATGCAATGGATTACGTTTATTGATTTGTGTATGTTGAACCAGCCTTGCATCCCAGTAATGAAGCTGATGAAGCTGACTTAATCATGGTGGATAAGTTTTTTGATGTGCTGCTGGATTCAGTTTGCCAGTATTTTATTGAGGATTTTCATAATGATGTTCATCAGGGATATTGGCCTGAAATTTTCTTTTTTTGTTGTGTCTCTGCCAAGTTTTGGCATCAGGATGATGCTGGCCTCATAAAATGAGTTAGGGGGGAGTCCATCTTTTTCTATTGTTTGGGATACTTTCAGAAGGAATGGTATCAGCTCCCCTTTGTACCTCTTGTAGAATTCGGCTGTGAATCCGTCTGGTCCTGGACTTTTTTTGGTTGGTAGGCTATTAATTACTGCATCAATTTCAGAACTTGCTATTGGTCTATTCAGGGATTGGACTTCTTCCTAGTTTAGTCTTGGTAGGGTGTATGTGTCCAGGAATTTAACCATTTCTTCTAGATTTTCTAGTTTATTTGCATAGAGGTGTTTATAGTATTCTCTGATGGTAGTTTGTATTTCTGTGGGATGAGCGGTGACGTCCCCTTTATCATTTTTTATTGTGTTTGTTTGATTCTTCTGTCTTATATTCTTTATTAGTGTGGCTAGCGGTCTATCTATTTTGTTAATCTTTTCAAAAAACCAGCTTCTGGATTCATTGATTTTTTTGGAGGGTTTTTCGTGTCTCTATCTCCTTCAGCTCTGCTCTGATCTTAGTTATATCTTGCCTTCTGCTAGCCTTTGAATTTGTTTGCTCTTGCTTCTCTAGTTCTTTTAATTGTAATGTTAGGGTGTCGATTTTAGACCTTTCCTGCTTTCTCTTGTGGGCATTTAGTGCTATAAATTTCCCTCTAAACACTGCTTTACCTGTGTCCCAGAGATTCTGGTACATTGTGTCTTTGTTCTAATTGGTTTCAAAGAACTTATGTATTTCTGCCTTAATTTCATTATGTACCCAGTAGTCATTCAGGAGCAGCTTGCTCAGTTTCCATGTAGTTGCATGGTTTTGAGTGAGTTTCTTAATCCCGATTGCTAACTGGATTGCACTGTGGTCTGAGAGACAGTTTGTTATGATTTCTGTTCCTTTACATTTGCTGAGGAGTGTTTTACTTCCAATTATGTGGTCACTTTTGGAATGAATGCTATGTGGTGCTGAGAAGAATGTATATTCTGTTGATTTGTGGTGGAGAGTTCTGTAGATGTCTATTAGGTCCGCTTGGTCCAGAGCTGAGTTGAAGTCCTGAATATCCTTGTTAATTTTCTGTTTCATTGATCTAATATTGACAGTGGGGTGTTAAAGTCTCCCACTATTATTGTGTGGAAGTCTAAGTCTCTTTGTAGGTCTCTAAGAACTTGCTTTATGAATCTGGGTGCTCCTGTAGTGGATGAATATATATTTAGGGTAGTTAGCTCTTCTTGTTCATTGATCCCTTTACCATTATATAATGCCCTTCTTTGTTTTTTTTAATCGTTTTTGGTTTAAAGTCTGTTTTATCAGAGACTAGAATTGCAACTCCTGCTTTTTTTTTTTTTTTTTTTTTTTTTTTTTGCTTTCCATTTTGCTTGGTAAATATTCCTCCATCCCTTTATTTTGAGCCTATGTTTGTCTGCACATGAGATGGGTCTCAATAATACAACACACTGATGAGTCTTGACTCTTTATCCAATTTGCCAGTCTGTGTCTTTTAATTGGGGCATTTAGCCCATTTACATTTAAGGTTAATGTTGTTATGTGTGAATTTGATTCTGTCATCATGATGCTAGCTGGCTATTTTGCACACTCGCTGATGCATTTTCTTCATAGTGTCGTTAGTCTTTATATTTTCATATGTTTTTTAGCAGTGGCTGGCACCAATTTTTCCTTTTCATATTTAGTGCTTCCTTCAGAAGCTCTTATAAGGCAGGCCTGGTAGTAATAAAATCCCTCAGCATTTGCTTGTTTGTAAAGGATTTTATTTCTTCTTTGTTTATGAAGCTTAGTTTGGCTGGACGTGAAATTCTGGGTTGAAAATTCTTTTCTTTAAGAATGATGTATATTGGCCCCCGACTCTCTTCTGGCTTGTAGGAATCTGCAGAGAGATTTACTGTTGGTCTGATGGGCTTCCCTTTATGGGTAACCTGATCTTTCTCTCTGGCTGCCCTTAATGTTTTTTCCTTCATTTCAACCTTGGTGAATCTGACTATTATGTGTCTTGGGGTTGCTCTTCTTAAGGAGCATCTTAGTGGTGTTGTCTGTATTTCCTGAATTTGAATGTTGGCCTGTCTTTCTAGGTTGGGGAAGTTCTCCTGGATAATATCCTGAAGTGTATTTTCCAACTTGGTTCCATTCTCCCTGTCAGTTTCAGGTACACCAATCAATCGTAGGTTTGGTCTTTTCACATAGTCCCATATTTCTCGGAGGCTTTGTTTGTTCCTTTTCAGTCTTTTTAATCTAATCTTGTCTTCATGCTTTATTTCATGAAGTCGATCTTTAATCTCTGATATCCTTACTTCTGCTTGATCGATTTGGCTATTGATACTTGTGTATGCTTCACGAAGTTCTCATGCTGTGTTTTTCAGCTCCATCGGGTCATTTATGTTCTTCTCTAAACTGGTTATTCTAGTTAGCAGTTCCCGTAACCGCCTATCGAAGTTCTTAGCTTCCCTGCAGTGGGTTAGAACATGCTCCTTTACCTAGGAGGAGTTTATTATTACCCACCTTCTGAAACCTCCTTCAGTCAATTCGTCAAACTCATTCTCTGTCCAGTTTTGTTCCCTTGCTGGCAAGGAGTTCTGATCCTTTGGAGAAGAGGCATTCTGGTTTTTGGAATTTTCAGCATTTTTGTGTGGTTTTTCCTCATCATCGTGGATTTATCTACCTCTGATCTTTGATGATGAGGACCTTTGGATGGGGTTTTTGCTTGGGTGTCTTTTTCATTGATGTTGATATTATTGCTTTCTGTTTGTTAGTTTCCCTTTTTAACAGTCAGGCCCCTCTTCTCCAGGTCTGCTGGAGTTTGCTGGAGGTCCACCCTAGACCCTGTTTGCCTTGGTATCACCAGCAGAAGCTGCAGAACAGCAAAGACTGCTGCCTGCTTCTTCCTCTGGAAGCTTCATTCCAGAGGATCACACAACAGATGCCAGCCAGAGTTCTCCTGTATGAGGTGTCTGTTGACCCTTGCTGGGAGGTGTCTCCCAGTCAGGAGGCAAGGGGGTCAGGGACCCACTTGAGGAGGCAGTCTGTCCCTTAGCAGAGCTCGAGCACTGTGCTGGGAGATCCACTGCTCTCTTCAGAGCCTGCAGGTAGGAACGTTTACGTCTTCTGAAGCTGCGCCCATAGCTGCCCCTTCCCCCAGGTGCTCCATCCCAGGGAGATGGGAGTTTTTTCTATAAGGCCCTGACTGGGGCTGCTGCCTTTCTTTCAGAGATGCCCAGAGAGGAGGAATCTAGAGAGGCAGTCTGGCTACAGTGGCTTTGCCACACTGCAGTGGGCTCTGCCCAGTCTGAACTTTCCAGCAGCTTTGTTTACACTGTGAGGAGAAAACCACCTACTCAAGTGTCAGTGATGGTGGATGCCCCTCCCCACATCAAGCTTGAGTGTCCCAGGTTGACTTCAGACTGCTGTGCTGTCAGCGAGAATTTCCAGCCAGTGGATCTTAGCTTGCTGGGCTCTATGGGGGTGGGACCCACTGAGCAAGACCACTTCCCTGGCTTCAGCCCCGTTTCCAGGGGAGTGAATGGTTCTCTCTCACTGGTGTTCCAGGTGCCACTCAGGTACCAAAGAAAACTCCTGCAGCTAGCTCAGTGTCTGCTCGAGTGGTCGCCCAGTTTTGTGCATGAAACCCAGGACCCTCATGGTGTAGGCACCTGAGGGAATCTCCTGGTCTGTGGGTTGTAAAAACTATGGGGAAAATGTAGTATCTGGACCGAATAGCACCATCTCTCATGGCACAGTCCGTCACTGCTTCCCTTGGATAGGGGAGGGAGTTCCTCAACCCCCTGCACTTTCCGAGTGAGGAAACAGCTCACCCTGCTTCAGCTCACCCTCCGTGGGCTGCACTCACTGTCTAACCAGTCCCAGTGAGACGAACCGGGTACCTCAGTTGGAAATGCAGAAGTCACCCACCTTCTGCATTGGTCTCGCTGGGAGTTGCAGACCAGACCTGTTCGTATTCAGCCATCTTGCCCAGAACCCCCATCTGTGTTTTTATGTAGCCTTCTTATAAGGATACCAGTCATTGATTTAGGGCCCACTCTAACCTAATATGACCATATCTTAATGAATTATATCTGCAAAGACCCTATTTCCAAATAAGTTCGCATTCTGAGGTTCCAGATGAATATGAATTTGGGCGGACATTGTTCAACCCAGTAGAAGTATAGTAATACTATTTAGTATGTCTTCAAATAAATTGTAAAAAGGAAGAAAATTCCTTTATGGAAATATAATATGAATACTGAATATGTTATATTTAGAATAGACACATCCCAAAGTACATTCAACTGAGTCTTTTTATTTTATTTTACATTATTTTTATATTTATGTATATTTATGTTTACATTTTAAATATTTATATTTATACCTTGCCTTGTTCTATAAGGGTTTTGGGGTGTCTTTCAATAAAAAGACTTAGTTTATAATATGCGCAGCATAAAATATATGCTGCTCATTGTCAATAGTGTATAGTTTTTATTAACAATGTAAAATTAGAGATTCAGTAATAAAGGAAGATATAGTAAAATCCTTACTATACGTGCAGTCTAAAAAGTTTAATCACATAAAATCCATGTCTACATTATTGCAAAGTTAAAAAAAAAACTGCTCAATTAGTCTTCCAGTTAATGTGTGCTTTATTTGTTTTCATTTATGAGCTGTGTAAGAAATAGACCAATTATTACAAAATATGTAGCATACACTGAGTTGAGAAAGCCCCAAATTATCACAAAGTAGTCACTTCCTGACTCTTCACCATGCAGAACATAATACCTTTAGCTGGTCTTCATTTGAGAATTGCACCCAGGTAAAGAAGGGGAGCCAATTGCCAGTTGAATTCCATCTGAATTTACATTATCTCAGAGATATTATCACAGTTTTAACACAGTCAAGACCAGAGAATGCTGAAATAGAGATGATAAAGGGAAATACAGTCTGTTGCGCAATTCTCATTATTAGAAAAAGAGAATGCATCAGCTCCTTTGGAAAAGCCAAGCTTTGCTATGAGTTGTTTAAAAATGTCTTGCTGAGTGATGAAGGGAGTAGATAATGTCCTTTTAAAATTGCTAAAATAATTGCAAAATCAGCTTTAAAAGACTGCTTCTTATCAATTGTTTTGTTATAGTGGAGGCCATAATGCTAAAACACAACTCGGTCAAGGCAGTTATGGGAAGGGCCAAGATAACACAAGCCAATGATTCCAGCTTATTCCAAGAATACAAGTTAAAGTAACTGGATTGTAACTAAAACAAACACCCTTCAAACTCACCTCCCCAAATATCACCTTCCTACCTAGGCATTTGTTAGGTATGGGATAGTAGACTCTACCTTCCTGTGCTCACTGATGAGAACACAGAAAGCCAATATTCAGAGCTGCTAAATCTATACATGCTTTAAAAACAAGTGAACTGACAGATAAATTACATATTTCTTTAAATTTTACATTTGGGGGTATATGTTCCAGTTTGTCAGATGAATATATTATGTAGTGGTAATGTTTGGATTTCTAATGAACCAACCAGCAATAGTGAATATTGTACCCAATAGGTATTTTTTGAGCCCTCATCCTCCTCCCATTCTCCCTTTTTCTGGAGTCCTCAGTGTCTATTATTTCCATTTTTATGTCCCTGTGTTCCTATTGTATAGTTCCCACTTACAAGTGAAAGATTTTCTGTTTCAGAGTTATTTCACTTATGGCCTCCAGTTCCATCCATGTTGCTGCAGATGACATGATTTTATTCATTTTTATGGTTGCATAGTATTCCTATATATATATATATAAAAGATATATATGACATATTATATATGTCATATATATATAAATATGACATATTACAAATATATATATCTCATATATATGACATTTTCTTTTCCCAATCAACCATTGATGTACACTTGACTTTCCTATTGTGAATGGTGCTGTGATAAACATATGAGTGCAGGTCTTTTTGACATAACAATTTCTTTTCCTTTGGGTAGATTCCCTGTAGATTGCTGAGTTGAATGATAGTTCTATGTTTAGCTCTTTGAGAAATCTCTATACTGTTTTCCACAGGAGCTGTACCAATTTTTATTTCCATCAATAGTGTATAAGCATTCCCTTTTCTCTGCATCCTTGCCAATATCTGTTATTTTTTGACTTTTTAATAAAGCCATTCTGACTGATGTGACATGGTTTCTCATTGTTGTTTACTTTGCATTTCGCTGATGATTAATGATGTTGAACATTTTTTCTGTTTCACGTTTGTTGGCTACTTGTATTTTGAGAAATGTCTGTTCTTGTCCTTTGCCCACTTTTTTATGGGGTTGCTTTTTCTTGTTGATTTGTTTGGGTTCCTTATAGATTCTGGATATCAGTCCTTTGTTGAATGCATAGTAAGTAAACATTTTCTCCTTATATTAGTCTGTTCTCACACGGCTACAAAGAACTGCCCAAGACTGGGTAATTTATCAAGGAAACAGGTTCAATTGACTCATAGTTCCACGTGACTGGGAGGCCTCAGGAAACTTATAATCATGGCATATGGGGAGGCAAACATGTCCTTCTGTACAAGGCAGCAGGAGAGAGAAGTGTGGCTCGAAGGAGGAAGAGCCCCTTATAAAACCATCAGACCTCGTAAGAACTCACTCACTACCATGAGAACAGTATGGAGGATACCACCCCCCATGATCAAATCACCTCCCACCTGGTCCCTCCCTTGACGTGTGGGGATTATGGGGATTACAATTCGAGATGAGATTTGGGTGGGGACACAAAGCCAAACCATATCACTCCCACTCTGTAGGTTGTCTTAATTTATTCTGTTGTTTCTTTCACTGTGCAGAAGCTCATTCATTTAATTATTTGTCTATTTTTGTTTTCATTGTATTTGCTTTTGAGTTCTTAGTCATAAATTCTTTGCCTAGACCAATATCCAGAAGAATTTTTCAAAGTTTTCTGCTAGGACTTTTGTAGTTTCAGATCTTACTTTTAAGCCTTTAATCCATCTTGAGTTAATTTTTATATATAGTTAAAGATAAGGGTCCGGTTTGATTCTTCTGCATGTGGTTAGTCAGTTTTCCCAGCACCATTTATTGAATAAGGAGTCCTACCTCCATTGTTTATTTCTGTCAACTTTGTTCAAGATCAGATGGTTGTAGCTATATGGCTTTATTTCTGGGTTATCTATTCTGTTCCATTCATCTGTGTCTATTCTTGCACCAGTATCATGCTGTTTTGGTGACTATAGCCTAGTAGTATAGTTTGAAGTCAGGTGATGTGATGTCTCTGGCTTTGTTCTTTTTCTTAGGATGCTTTTGCTATGTGGGCTCTTTTTTGGTTCCATATGAATTTTAGAATTGTTTAGAAAAGTTACATTTCTAAGACAATGAAATAAAAATGCAGCCTGGGCAACATAGTGAGATCCTGCCTCTACAAAAGAAAAATGAAGTCACTAGCCTGTCAAAATAAAACTCTAGACAAATACCTGAATGGTTCCTGCAGGGAAACTTGGGATTTCCTAATGAAAAGGTTCTGGGGCCTTCAAGTCCAATACAGTAGACCCAGCACAAAGCTTTTTCTTCTCTACCTTCTGAGACCTAAGGATAACATACAGGTTAACTCAGAACAGTAAAGAGAACAGTAAGAGGGTCACCAGTGAATGAGAGTTTAAAACAACGGAAGACAGAAAGATACTAGAAGTCTATGGCTAGATAAGAGAGAACCAGCAGCCTAGAATGTGCAGTAAAGGGTTTTAATGTCAGAGTGGGTCTGCCTCTATGGCAGAAACCCACAAAAGCCCAGGGCTGAGCTGGCAGGTGCCTCAGAGGTTAGGGGCAGAGGAGAGGTAAAAATAGAAGGGTTAATTGAAAGTGTGCCTAGTGCACAGTCTACACCAGACACCTACCTACACTCCCAACCCTCCTCTCCCACTCCTAAATACACAGAATACCAACTAGTATAGAAACCTGGCCACAAAAAAAAAAAAAAAAAAAAAGTTTCTTTTCTTGGAAAATTGAGTAAACTGGTTTGTAACACCATTCCTCCCTACAAAAACTAAAAGGCTCCAGCATTCTAACCCTAAAATGAACACGACTAGTGCATAAGTCTACTTTCAAAAGCAATGGCTAGAAGTGAGCGACAAAAATTTGTGTTCCTCATTCCTTACTGTGATGCCTCTTGTGGGAGGTAACTTCCAGGCCAGGGACTATATTTTCCAGCCTTGCTTGCATTCCAATATAGTCATTTAGCTACATGGGATATAAGTAGAAGTGATATGTATCACTTACAGGCCAGGGCTTTTAAGAAAGTAGATGTGCCTTTGCACTTTCTTATTTACTCTTCTGCCAGCCAGAGGCAGAAGGCACCAAAGCCTGCAGAGATGCTAGTAGTGCCAGGCGAAAGAGCCTGGGTCTCTGAATCACCACATGCAAGAAGCCACCTGCCAATCAAGCACTGGACCACAATACAGATGAGAAACAAACATCTGTTATGTAAAGCCATTGAAATTTATATAACTAGCTTTACCACAATCAATTATCCGCACCAATCCCCCCGCCACCCCGCGTCCACCACCCATGTACACAGAGCTCCCAACTACTGGCAGATATCCCATGGGTAAACAGACTTGTATATATCACAGTAAGAAACTCCTAAAAGTTACTTAGAAGTCTCATTCTGAAATATGATGGACAACTAAAGATCACAAGAAAGAAAACAAGCAACACAAAAGAGAAAGACCAAGATAAACAGTATTTATCCTAAGAAAAGAACAGAGATTATCTATGGAATAGAAAATATTAAAGTTTTAATTAGTGATCTCAGAGACATTTGAAAAGATACTGCTTCCAAGAAACTACGACTGGATACTCCTACACCCTATCCTGACTTCACACACACAAACCAAAATAAAAATCCAAAAGAAGAAAGAGTTCTTGGAAATTAAGCATATAATTGCTGACATTTTAAAAATCAGAAGGGTTGAAAGACAGCCTAGAACCTCTACAACATAAAGCAAAAGATGAAAAGAGAGAAAATGTCAGAAGAAAGATGAAACAAAGAGAATAAATCCAGAAGATCCTATATCCAGCAAATAGAAGTTCCAAAAAGAAAAAAACAAGGAATGAAACATCTTTTAAAGCTATAGTATGTATGTGGGTACACACACACACACACACACACACACTATATATATATATATATATATATATATATATATATATATATATATATATATATATGTCTCATCAAGAGTTAAAGAAAGATGTAACTATTACCAGTGAAGGGCGTAAATGAGTGCCAGGCAAAATGAATGAAAAAAAGATCAACTAGACACCACATTATGAAATCTTGGAACATTAAATATTAAGAGATTTTTAAGTTAATTAATTAATTTCTTTACTGTGGTAAGAACACATAAGACCTACCTTCTGAAAAAAGTTTAAGTTTACAGTACTATTAACTGTAAACACAATGCTATACAGCAGACCTCTAGAACTTAATCATCTTGCATAACTGAACCTTTATACCCACTGGACAGCCCTCTCCATTTCCCCCTCCCTCAGTCCCTGGCAGCCACCATTCTACTCCCTGCCATAGAAATGGACAACTAGCTTATTTCACTTAGCGTAATGCCCTCCAGATTCATCCATGTTGTCACGAATGACTGGATTTCCTTTCTTATGACTGAATAATATTCCATTTTATGTATATACCAAAGTTTCTTGATCCATTTATCTATCAATGGACATGTAGGTTGTTTCCACATCTAGGCAATTGTGAATAGTGTTGCAATGAACATGGGAAGACTCTAGAAAGGAAGAGAATAAAGGTCACCTACCAAGGAACAATAATACACCAGCATCAAGCTGCTGCTTCTTTTTATTTTTTCTGCCAAGACGGGGTCTTGCTCACCTCAGCCTCCTGCATAGCTAGGACTACAAGCACGAGCCACAACACCCAGTTTTGGTATTTTTTGTAAAGATAGGATTTTGCCATGTTGCCCAGGCTGGTTGTGAACTCCTGGGCTCAAGTGATCCTTTCACCTCAGTCTCCCAAAGTGCTGGGATTATAGGCGTGAGCCACTGTGCCCAGCCCAAGCTTCTTATTAGTAATACTCCATGCTAAAGACAGTGGAACAATTCCTTCACAGTTCTTAAGGGAAAAAATGTTTGAATATAGAATGTTGTACTCTACCTAACTATAAATCAATGTGAAGGCATACTAAAGACATTTTCAGATTTTCAAGTACTCAGAAATTTCATCTCCCATCTGTTTTTTCTGATGAAGATACTTTTGGAGATATTCCAGAGAAGTGAAGTGCAAACCAACAAAAAGGAAGATATGGAATACAAGAAAGAGTAGAACTCATTCAGGAGTAGAATGAAAAGTCATTTCGGAGTGACAGCTGTGCATGGGGTTTACAGAACAATCTAAATCAGAAGAGGGAGTCAGTGGGTCTCAAGTATAACATTGATACTATATTCAGGAAGAAAAATGAAATGTAGTTTACACAAAAAAATAGCATGACCGTGGAAATAGATGATATCAGTGACATGGCGAAGAAAACATGTTTCTTCTCTCAGCAAGATTAAAGAAAGATAATTGGAAATTCCAGGGAAAAAAAAACAAGAATTATATAGAAAAGTCAAGATACAAATATGAAGCCAGCTAAAATGTGGCACAATTTTCAGCAATTTCTGTAATTATAAAAGAGAATTTATTTAATTTAGACTCTAGAATATCTTTCTTCAAAGAGCCCAGAGGTCATGGTCTTGGACCTATAAAAAAAGAAGTGTAATTTTGGCATATTATTTGCCTATGAAATGAATATTAATTAAATAGTCATAATAACATAAATTGGGGGGTTATGTTGATTTTTAATTCCCAGAATCAAACTAAGCAACACATAAAAGATGGGTTACAATAAAGAAAGAAGTTAGCATTAACTCTGAAAACATAAAAACAAAAGTCTAGGCCAGACTTGATGGCTCATGCCTGGAATCCCAACACTTTGGGAGGTCAGGGTGGGCGGATCACTTGAGCTCAGGAGTTCGAGACCAGCCTGGGCAACATGCTGAAACCTCATCTCTATACAAAATACAAAAATTAGCCAGGCATGGTGGAACTTGCCTGTAGTCCCAGCTATTTGGGAAGCTGAGGCAGGAGGATTGCTTGAGCCCAGGAGGTGGAGGTTGCAGTAAGCCAAGATCATGCCACTGTACTCCAGCCTGGGTAATAAAGCAAGACCCTGTTTCAAAAGTAAAATATATATATATATATACTTGACAGAATATTATGGTAGGTGGAAGGGTAGAAGGTGGAAGAAAGGAGAAAAGGGCCAATAGTCTCATCAGCGTATCTCCAGAATGTGACCTCTTCTCACCAACTCCATGAGTACCTCCTGATCAGTACTACCTGTATCTCTGTCTTGATGACTGTAAGAGCCTCCCGACTACTACCCTACCTCCCCCTATGCCTTCCTACAGTTCTCAACATGGAAGCTATA
Source organism: Macaca fascicularis (assembly GCF_037993035.2). Classification (NCBI taxonomy): domain Eukaryota; kingdom Metazoa; phylum Chordata; class Mammalia; order Primates; family Cercopithecidae; genus Macaca; species Macaca fascicularis. The sequence continues at coordinate 125,911,122 of NC_088375.1, read as the reverse complement.
CAAATCCACAAGTAAGACTGGGTCACTCCTCTGCTCAAAACTTTGCAATGGCTTCTCATTGTACCCAAAGTAAAAGCAAAAATTCTTTATATTGATCCACATGGTCCTATATCATCTCACCCTGTTATCTCGCTGACCTCATCCTCCACCACGCTGCCCTTTGCTCACTCCATTCTAGCCCTACTAGCCACCTGCAATCCTTGAATGTGCCAGGCACACTCTTTCCTTGGGGCCTTTGCTGTTGCCTCTGCCTGCAACTCTCTTCCCTAAAATGCTCGCGTGAATAATATCCTCCTTGCCTTTGTGTCTCCTCAAACGTCATCTCTCAGTGAAGTTAAATCTGACCACCCGATTTAAAATTATTATCCCCACTTTCCAGACTCCTGAACTATCTTTTCCTGTCTTACTTTTTTTCTATGTTGAATGTATTGATGTCTACTATATAATTTCTGTATCTGAACAACCCTACCCCCAACTACCATGTAAGTGCCAATGAGCCTGAGAGCTCTGTTTCATTCACTGAGCACTTAGAACAGTGCCTGTCACCATAGTAAGTACCCAATAAATAATCATGATTATATAAATACAGCTTGGGCGTCAAGAGGTATTATATATGGCTGATGGGACAAAAGCTAGAGGTTTAAGTGTATTATTTAAAGGTATAAAAGCAACTAAGAATAAAACTATAATAATAACTATCAAAAACTGGGAAAGGGTAGCTAAATCCTTGTTTTTATTATAGAGAATAAGTACAACACATAGAAATAAAGTCTTGAAAGATACACACCAAATTACTTGCAGTTGTAACTTTGCAGGAGGCAGTTTAAAGGAATAAAGGGATAAAAATCAGTGATTAAAATTTTAATCTTGGCCAGGCACGGTGGCTCACGCCTATAATCCTGGCACTTTGGGAGGCAGAAGTGGGAGGATCGCTTGAACCCAGGAGTTCAAGACCAGCCTGGGCAACACAGCGAAACCCTGTGTCTACAAAAAATGAAAAAATTAGCCAGGCACAGGGGCACACTCCTGTAGTCCCAGTACCCAGAAGGCCGAGGGGGAGGATCCATTGAGCTTGGAAGGTCAAGGCTATAGTGAGCCATGGTCACACTACTGCACTCCAGTCTGGGCAACAGAGTAAAACCCTGTCTCAAAAAAAAAAAATGCAATTTTTTTTAATCAAAAAAGGGAGGTGGTTTTCCTCTGAAAAGTGGGATTGGGAAGTGTGGCAGACAGCTGTTGTTTTTCAGTACAAACTCCTCAGCACTACCTTATTTTTACTATGTATACATATTACTTTGATGAAAATTAAAAGACAATAAATTTTATTTCAATTTTTTTGCTAATCAGCTGACTTTAGAAAATACATTTTTAAAGAAGCAAAGGAATAAGCAGTTCTAGGTTCACTCTAGTACGTAAACAAACATCCAATAGATTCCCCAAAGTACCATACCTCATAACTGAGATGACGTTGGCCTTGGAAATTTTCAAAGCTGATGTTACCAATTGATCACTATGGCTATAAAAATAAAAGGAGATATAATAACATTAAACATTTGGTTTTAGGCACTTTAACTCCCTGAAATGTACCTGTATGGATTTCAAATTTTTCCTCTATTATCTAAGATAGTCACTGTTTGAAAGCCAAGGCCTCCTCTCCCATCCATCTGTTATCTGCTAGGGGATTAGTATAGTATTTTAACATTTGATCTTATTTTCTCCCTTCTGGATCATGTGGATTGGCTTCGCCATTGTATGAGTTTGCCAAAAGCAAGAGTAACATGCCAAACCAAACATCTGTCACTAAACTGCAGATTTATTATTTTTACCTAAAAGAATACTTGCTACATCAAGAATACTGTAGTCATTAAGCCAGATGAGGCCCCAGGCCAGGTGGGTGGTGTGACCACGGACACCAAGGTCTCAGAGAACACCCTGCTCTTCCCAATCACAGAGCCCTGAAGGACCTAGCCTTTCCTAGTGGAGTGCTGTCAAAAAAGACAACTAAGAGGAAAGTTCTGATGAGGGGATATGCAAATCTACAAAGAGTTATTTGAGTCACTTTTATAGTTTCTACAAAATTTAAAGACTGAGACTAAAAATGGCCCTCAGCCACTTATTCATTGGTCAGCCCTAGCATCTAATATAAATGCTCTTCCACAACCCCTAGCAAGCCAGGAGGGGGTAACAAAGATAGCTTTTGGCAAGACCTCAGGTGAAAGAGAAATTCTGATTCTCAACACTCTATCCCAGGAGGGTAGGGAAGAAAACAGGGAATTAATATCAAAGGACAGTGTTTCTATATCTCCACAGCATATCTTTAGGATGGGAATCAGGCTGTTACCTAGTTTCAAAGATCAACTTACAATAGCAAAGGTAAGGTGACAAGCCATTCAAGGTATTTAAAACATAAGTACTAAAATTTTATCCGTACATTTATGTGTGTGCTTTTGAAAAAAAAGGCCTGTATTGCAGTCCCCACTGGATAAATATATTTTTTACTAAATTTATTAGACATACAACAATTTTAGAAGACATCTGTCAAATACAATAACTTTAGTTTTAGAACTGTTAACATTATGCCATTTATTTTCTTTTTTTTTTTTTTTTTTTTTTTGAGACGGAGTCTCACTGTGTTGCCCAGGCTGGAGTGCAGTGGCCGGATCTCAGCTCACTGCAAGCTCCACCTCCCGGGTTCACGCCATTCTCCTGCCTCAGCCTCCCGAGTAGCTGGGACTACAGGCGCCCGCCACCTCACCCGGCTAGTTTTTTGTATTTTTTAGTAGAGATGGGGTTTCACCGTGTTAGCCAGGATGGTCTTGATCTCCTGACCTCGTGATCCGCCTGTCTCGGCCTCCCAAAGTGCTGGGATTACAGGCTTGAGCCACCGCGCCCGGCCGCCATTTATTTTCTAACAGTGTTTATTAGGCAAGGACTGATTGCCTATAATTACCTAGACTCCCCCAACACCATTATCTAAAAGAGTGGGACAAAGGATCAGAAGGTGACCAAGCAAAACAAGTACTTTGTTTTAGAGCCTTTACATTTCAGAAAAATCACTCCTGTGATGCTCAGAGCTTTCAATGCTATTAAACCACAGACTTTTGGCCAGGCACAGTGGCTCATGTCTGTAATTCCAACACTTTGGGAGGCCGAGGCGGGAGGATGGCTTGAGTCCAGAAGTTCAAGACCAGCCTGGCAACATAGTGAGAACCCATCTCTACAATTTAAAAAATGCAAAAATTAGCCAGACATGTGCACACACCGGTAGTCCCAGCTACTCTAGAGGGTGAGGTGGCAGGATCACTTGAGCCCAGGAGCTTGAGGCTACAGTGAACTATGATTGCATCACTGCACTCCAGCCCAGATAATAGTGAGACGCTGTCTCTAAAAAATAAAATAAAATGCATAGCTTTTAAAGCATCAGTAACCAGGAATCTCTATTAAGATTGCACACCATTCTTGTCCTCCTCAACCTCAGTCATCTCAATTGCATCCAGATGTCCAAACCAGAACCCTGGGAGTGATTCTTGTCCACTCCCTCTACCTCAGTCTCCATATCAAATCATCCCCCACAAAGCCCTGTTGAATATCATTCTAAAATACATCATGAGCTTTTTCACACTCTCTGGTTAAAGGTAGTCCAAGTCAACACTGTCTTGCTTACATTGGGGCTTACCATGCTACAATCAGAATTTTTAAATAAAAATAGTAGCAAACACCTTATAATCCTTATTATGGGTCGGGTACCCCTCTAAGTGCTTTAAATGCATTAGCTGATTTATGCTTCTCAATAACCCTATAAAGCATTCTAGTACCACTTTAAGATGAAGAAACTGATGCACAGAGAATTTAACTGACTTTCCCAACATCACACAGCTAGGAAGTGGAGGAGCCAGCTGTCCCCTCCTCACTGACCCTTTGTATTCACACCTGCCATCCTCTGGTCTGATTTCCACACAGCAACCAGTGTGATTGTTTAAACAAGTAACTTTTATACAGAACCAGAAACCTTGAAGTGAGAACAGAAAACAACTTCTATTCTTTTCTTCCCAACAGCCTGATCAAACCGGCTCTGCAGGATAGGTTCTTTCCTGGCGCCTGGGGCAAGTCCCTTGACATTTTTTTGGCGCTCTCAGTTAATACAAATTCTCTTTTAGTCGCAAATAGTCTCATTTCAATAATAAAAATGCCCAGTTCAACGTGTTGGTTGAACTTCTGAACTTCATTACAGTTAATACTTTCTCCCTACCACCCATCCAAACCCCAAACCTGCTTGGGCTGGCAGCCTTTGTGGTGGGATTGGCTCCTCTCTCCTGGCCTCCTCCTCTTCATTGTCTCAGCCACTTCAGCCAGCCAAGGTTGGCTGTGGCAGTGGCAGTGGCAGGTGTTTAAAGCTGACTCTTGCTCTCAGGACTTTTTTTTTTTTTAGACTCTGGCCGTTGCAGGTGGCCGTGGCAGGTGGCAGGTGTTTAAAGCTGACTCTTGCTCTCAGGACTTTTTTTTTAGACAGAGTCTCGCTTTGTCACCCAGGCTGGAGTGCAGTGGCGCATGGGCTCACTGCAAGCTCTGCCTCCTGGGTTCATGCCATTCTCCTGCCTCAGCCTCCCGAGTAGCTGGGACTATAGGTGCCCGCCACCACACCTGGCTAATTTTTTGTATTTTTTAGTAGAGACGGGGTTTCACCGTGTTAACCAGGATGGTCTCGATCTCCTTTTTTTTTTTTTTAAAATGCAGCCTAGATAGTCCCTGTAGGTTCCTCTGATTGGAGCTCACTGAAATAGGCAAAGCCTCGACCTTAGCTGGATGCTTACACATCCACTCCAGCCCCACGATCAACTTGACATGTGAACTGAATCTGAAGACATCTCCAGCCTCTTTCTGCTAAGGTTGTCTGGTGTGGGCAGAAGGTCTCTTAAGCATGATTCCCTTTTAAATGACCACATGCATATATTCCTGCCAAGGATTTCATACCTTGGAGCTGCCAATGAAACTCTCAATACCAGTTAACTTTCCAAATGCAGTTTCTTACTTTGATGACAGTAAGCTATTTACCGGGTATTTCTGTGACCTATGGACTCCATAGGCTACAAATCAAACCTTCCATATGGTCTCCTTGGAGCATCCCTCACTAGCACACCTGAGGCAAGGTAAAAATACCTGTCCTACCAATCTTTCATGGGGTTATAGGGAAGACACAATGCATTGGAGATTCTCTCAATGGGAATTTCCAAATCTCAACTATCTCCTTGGCCTTTTCAATTTTAGTTCCTATATAGCCTTAAGATAGGCAAATGGGTGAAGATCCACAGAAGTGGTTTCAGCACCTCTTCCATAATTCTGCTATACATGATCCGACTCACTGCACTTTGAAATGTGGGGGTAATTAGGCCCTCAGCTGTGGTGAGTCAGGAAGAGTCCTATTTTAACATTCTGTTAGAAATACTAACCACATCGTGCCTTTCCATTGCCATTAGCATTAAATGCTAAAAAAACACTAATCATATTATGTCCTTCCACTGCTATTGCTATTAAATGCTAACTCTTTACCATGTTCTTTGGAGCACTGCATGATATGGGCCTTGCCTACCTGTCTAGCCTTGTTTCATAACTCTCTTTTCCAGCTTTAGCTGCATGGGTCTTCTTGCAGGTCCTTGGATTCTCTAAGCTCTTTCCTACCTCAGGACCTTCATATATGCCTAGAACATTCTTTCTCCTACCACTCTTGTCCTCATTTGTTAGGTCTCAGCTTAAATATTATCTCAGAGCAAAGGACTTTCCTGAAGTATTATAGCTCTCCACCCCCAGCCAACTATTCTTATTCATATATATTATTTTACATTACAGCATTTACCACAAATTGTAAATGTGTGATTGTGTATTTTCAAGTTTATGGCCATATGGCCAGAAACTGGTTAACGATTTACCCAATTATTTCTGCTTTCCTCCTGGACATACAGTTGAACTACATATCCCAGCCTCCCTTGCAGTTAGGTACAGCCATCTGACTGTTGTAGTCAATGGAATGTAGGTAGAAAAAGAATACTTCTAGGCCTGGCCTGTAAAATCTTGCCATGTCTGATCCCCCATTCTTTTTTTCCATTCACCAAATTAATAGAGAAGATTCAAAAGACCCAAAAGAGCATAGAATTACAAGAGGAAAGTGATCTGAGTTAGTGCTTAGAGGGGAGAGTCCAGTATAGTCAAGACATCAGCAGCCGCCTCACTGGACTATTGTTTGAGCAAAAAAACAAACTTTTATTAGGTTAAGTCATTGAATTTTCTCTTATAGAAGTATTCCAGCAAGTAAATTGAAGAAAGAATGACAGAATTAGATTACCACTATATTAAACCCTAATGAATTCACGAATCTAGACAATGATCATCAATGGCTATTATTTGTGATGGGAAGAGGAAGCTTTGAGAATATTCACAGATATTAAATATATTTCATTGCATCCTGGGCTCTCTTTTCTTTCTTTTGTTTTTTTTTTCAATTTTTATTTTAGATTCCAGGGTACACACACAGGTTTGTTAGAAAGGCATGTTGCATGATGCTGGGGTTTGGAGTATGATTAAACCCATCATCCAGGAAGTGAGCATAGAACCCAATAGGCATTTTTTCAACCCTTGCCCCCCTCCTTTCCCATTCTTGTATTTTCAAGTGTCTATTGTTCTCCTCTTTATGTCCATGTGTACTCCATGTTTCGCTGCCACTTGTAAGTGAGAACATGTGTTATTTGATTTTCTGTTTCTGCATTACTTCAGCTGCATCCATGTTGCTACAAAGAACATGGTTTCATTCTTTTTTATGGCTGCATAGTACTCCATGGTATATTAGTATTAATGCCACATTTTGTTTATCCAATCCACTGTTGATGGGCACCTGGGTGGGGTCCATGTCTTTGCTATTGTGAACAGTGCTGCAATGAACATACAGGTGCATGTGTCTTTTTGGTAGAATGATTTATTTTCCTTTGGGTATAAACTCAGTAATGTGATTGCTTGGTTGAATAGTAGTTCAACTCTTATTTCTTTGAGAAATCTCCAAACTGCTCTCCCCAGAGGCTGAACAAATTTGCATTCCCAGCAACAATGTATAAGCATTCCCTTTTCTCCATAGCCCCACCAATATCTGCTATTTTTTGGCGTTTTAACCAAACCCATTCTGACAGGGTGAGATGGTATCTCATCGTGGATTTGATTTGTATTTCTCTGATATTAGTGATGAGCATTTTTTCATGTTCATTGGCTGCTTGTATATATTTTTTAAGAAGTGTCTGTTCCTGTCCTTTGCCCATTTTTAATGGGGTTGGTTTTTGCTTGTTAATTTCAGTTCCTTATAGATTCTGAATATTAGACCTTTGTCAGATACATAGCTTGCAAATATTTTCTGCCATTCCCTAGGTTGTCTATTTACTCTGTCGTTAGTTTCTCTTTCTATTCAGAAGCTCCTTGGTTTAATTAGGTCCCACTTGTCAATTTTTGCTTTAATTGCAATTGCTTTTGAGGACTTAGCCAAGGCTGATGTTGAGAAGGATATTTCCTAGGTTTTCTTCTATAATAGTTTCAGGTCTTACATTTAAGTCTTTAATCCATCTTGAGTTAATCTTTGTATATGGTAAGAGATAGGGGTCCAGATTCATTCTTCTGCATATGGACAGCTAGTTATCCCAACACCATTTATTGAATAGAGTCCTTTTCCCATTGCTTACTAGCTGTAGATGTGTGGCTTTATTTCTGGGTTCTCTATTCTGTTCCTTCCATTGGCGATTTTCTATTTTTGTACCAGTATCATGCTTTTTTTAGTTACCGTAGCCTTGCAGTACAGTTTGAAGTCAGGTAATGTGATGTCTCTGGCTTTGTTCTTTTTGCTTAGGATGCTTTGGCTATGTGAGCTCTTTTCTGGTTCCATACAAATTTTAGAATAACTTTTTTTATTTCTGTGAAAAATGAAGTTAGTAGTTTGATAGGAATAGTGGACTCTCTTTTCTATTTATATTCACCTCCAGATGATCACATTTGGTCCCAGGCTTTTAATACATCTATCCATTGACAACTTCCACATTTTTATCTCCAGAGCTATTAATTCCAGTGAAGTTCTGGATTTCTATATTCAACTGCCTCCTCAAAGTCTCTACTTGGCTGTCTAAAAATTCCTTAAGTTTAACATGTACACAACAGAACTCTTTATTTCTCTCCAAAAACCTCCTCCCACAGTCTTCCACATGTGAGCAGATGAATCTAAGCCACCATCATATCTCATCCAGTGATAGCTGATGTCCATATAATGAGTTCTTCACACAACATCTAGGGTGAGTGAACTTTTTAAAATTCAAATCAGATAACGCCACTTCCCTGTTCAAAACCTTTGTACACTCCGATACACTCAAAAAAATTCAAACATGTTTTCATGGCCTTCTGCTTCTTGGCTGCTCTGACTTCATTTTCTACCACACTTTCCACTGCACACTCTTCTCAAATCTTCTTATTGTTCCTTGAAAGAAGCAAGCTCATTCCTGCCTCAGGACCTTTGTATTTGCTATTTCCCTGCTTGGAACTCTGTTCTACCATCTACTTATGGCTTTGTGCTACACTTCATTCAGACATCCTTGAGAAGGCTTGTCCAGTCTATCAAAAATAGCACCTTGCCTCCTCCCACTGTCCCTGCCCTGACTCTTACTCTATTTTATTTTTTTCATTGAAGTTATTACTATTTGATATTACATATTTGCTTCTTTGTTTAAATATCATCTCACTTGCCAGAATGGAAGCTTCATGAATGCAGGAATTTTGTTTGCCTTGTACATTGCTGTTTCTTCAGTGCATAGAAGAGTCATTACCAATGAGTGGGAACTCAATACGTATTTGTTAAATAAACAAATTGATTAATGGATTATAAACAAATGACCATAAAACCTTCCAAGTTCGACTCAATCACAGTTACGAGCCACATTTAGGAAACCCTGACATATGAGCATTCTGTCATTTATTGACTGGGTAACCTTGGGAGAGATGCCTGATCTCTCTGTGCCTCCGTTTTTTCATCTGTATAATGGAAGAATAATATCATCTGTTTCATAGAGTGCAAGGCTTAAATAAATGAATACATGAAGTTCTTAGACTAGAACAATGCATAGTATAATACATTGTAGGTACTCAATAAATATTTGCTACATTATTATTATTACAGAATTCCAGATTTTCAGTGTTTTAAGAAAGTAGAGGAAAGGGCCGTTTTTCACATTAAAGGAATTTTTAAAGTCATAACCAATAAATATGTATTGGTATTTACAAAGCAGGCCTTAACTGCATGAGAGGTAAGAAATAACAGAGAAACTCAGAATGAAAGTATTAAAAACCGCTTCCAATTACAAATCAATATGAAATAAAAATAATTCTGAAAATACAATGTAGTCATTCAGATTTGATTAACAACCAAAATAAATCAGTTTATATACAACTTTTCAGGAATACACCTACAGGATAAATTAAAGGACAGCTGAATTCTTCAATACTTAATGTCACTATAATCAGCAAAGACAGATGGAGCCCTTTCCTCCTGCCCTTGCCCCCTCTACTCCACATAACCACTATATCCCCCTCTTACTAACAACTTCTATCTTGAAGGCAGCAACATGATTCATACTATAGCCCAGGCTTATCATATTAGGGCAAGACCAAAATACTTAGCCTGAAAACGGGGTTCCACAAATGAAGGTGCTTGATTAGCTAAGCTACATGTTAAGAAATCACTTCTGCACTAAAAGTAAAGCCAAAAATTGAAGCCAAACACTGAATAATTTTGATAAAACTTGCTTTTAAGTAAGTTGTTTCTGCATTTATCTCAGCTTCATTTCCTACACATCACTGAGAGGAATATTTCCTCTTTTTATCATCCACAATTATTGTTTTGACATTTTGTTGTTGTGTTGGTTTGTCTGTTCATTTGCTTTCTTGCTTTACTTGCATCCTGATGGATTAAAAGCATCAGGGTGAGATTCTGCTACAATCTCCTTTGGCCAAACTTACTTGCCAAGCATGCAGCAGTCTTCCTGTTCCCACATAGCAACCTCCCATCTTTTCTTAGTATTTGGAAGCATGCCAAAGCAAGAAAATGATACTGGGTGTCTCAACATACCTTAAGATTTGGCCCTCCTGTCCCTCAAACAACCTAACAAACAAAACATAGCCTTTTACAGAGCCCACCACAGCTCAGCAAGGCCTACTGCCTCTGTTGATTCCACCTCTGGGAGCAGGCCATAGCTGAACAAAAGGCAGCAGAAACTTCTGCAGACTTAAACATCCCTGTCTGACAACTCTGAAGAGAGCAATGGTTCTCCTAGCATGGCATATGAGCTCTGAGAACAGACAGACTGCCTCCTAAAATGGGTCCCTAACCCCCGTGTAGCCTAACTGGGAGACACCTCCCAGTAGGGGCCGACTGACACCTCATAAAGGCAGGTTACCCTCTGGGACGAAGCTTCCAGATAAAGAATAAGGCAGTAATATTTGCTGTACTGCAATATTTGCTGTTCTATAGTCTCTGCTGGTGATACCCAGGCAAACAGGGTCTGGAGTGGACCCCCAGCAAACTCCAACAGACCTGCAGCTGAGGGACATGACTGTTAGAAGGAAAACTAACAGAAAGGAATAGCATCAACATCAACAAAAAGGACATCCACCAAAACCCCATCTGTATGTCACCAATATCAAAGACCAAAGGTAGATAAAACCACAAAAATGGAGAGAAACCAGAGCAGAAAAGCTGAAAATTCTGAAAACCAGAGAACCTCTTCTCCTCCAAAGGATTGCAGCTCCTCTCCAGCCACAAAACAAAGCTGGACAGAGAATGACTTAGACAAGTTGACAGAATTAGGTGTCAGAAGGTTGGTAATAACAAACTTCTCTGAGCTAAACAAAGATGTTCGAACCCATTGCAATGAAGCTAAAAACCTTGAAAAAAAGATTAGACGAATGGCTAACTAGAATAAACAGTGTTAAGAAGACCTTCAATTACCTAATGGAGCTGAAAACCATGGCACGAGAACTATGTAACTCATCCACAAGCTTCAGTAGCCAATTCGATCAAGTGGAAGAAAGAGTATCAGTGATTGAAGATCAAATTAATGAAATAAAGCAAGAAGAAAAGTTTAGAGAAAAAAGAGTAAAAAGAAATGAACAAAGCCTCCAAGAAATATGGGACTATGTGAAAAGACCAAATCTACATCTGATGGGTGTACCTGAAAGTGATGGGGAGAATGGAACCAAGTTGGAAAATACTCTTTTTTTTTTTTTTTTTTTTTTTTTTTTTTTTTTTTTTTTGAGACGGAGTCTCGCTGTGTCGCCCAGGCTGGAGTGCAGTGGCCGGATCTCAGCTCACTGCAAGCTCTGCCTCCCGGGTTTTTACGCCATTCTCCGGCCTCAGCCTCCCGAGTAGCCGGGACTACAGGCGCCCGCCACCTCGCCCGGCTAGTTTTTTGTATTTTTTAGTAGAGACGGGGTTTCACCGTGTTAGCCAGGATGGTCTCGAACTCCTGACCTCGTGATCCGCCCGTCTCGGCCTCCCAAAGTGCTGGGATTACAGGCTTGAGCCACCGCGCCCGGCCTGGAAAATACTCTTAAGGATATTATCCAGGAGAGATTCCCCAGCCTAGCAAGGCAGGCCAACATTCACATTCAGAAAATACAGAGAATACCACAAAGATACTCCTCGAGAAGAGCAACCCCAAGACACGTAATTGTCAGATTTACCAAGGTTGAAATGAAGGAAAAAACGTTAAGGGCAGCCGGAGAGAAAAATCGGGTTACCCACAAAGGAAAGCCCATCAGATTAACAGTAGATCTCTTGGTAGAAACTCTATAAGCCAGAAGAGAGTGGGGGCCAATATTCAACATTCTTAAAGAAAAGAATTTTCAATCCAGAATTTCATACCCAGCCAAACTAAGTTTCATAAGTGAAGGAGAAATAAAATCCTTTACAGACAAGCAAATGCTGAGAGATTTTGTCACCACCAGGCCTGCCTTACAAGAGCTCCTAAAGGAAGCACCAAAAATGGAAAGGAACAACTGGTACCAGCCACTGCAAAAACATGCCAAATTGTAAAGACCATCAATGTTAGGAAGAAACTGCATAAACTAACAGGCAAAATAACCAGCTAACATCATAATGTCAAGATCAAATTCACACATAACAATATTAACCTTAAATGTAAACAGGCTAACTGCCCCAATTAAAAGACACAGATTGGCAAATTGGATAAAGAGTCAAGACCCATCAGTGTGCTGTATTCTGGAGACCCATGTCACATGCAGAGACACACACAGGCTCAAAATAAAGGGAGGGAAGAAGATCTACCAAGCAAATGGAAAGCAACAAAAAGCAGGGGTTGCAATCCTAGTCTCTGATAAAACAGACTTTAAACCAACAAAGATCAAAAGAGACAGAAAGGACATTAAATAATGGTAAGGGATCAATTCAACAAGAAGAGCTAACTATCCTAAACATGTATGCACCCAACACAGGAGAACCCAGATTCATAAAGTAAGTCCTTAGAGACCTACAAAGAGACTTAGACTCCTATACAATAATAATGGGAGAATTTAACACCCCACTGTCAATATTAGACAGGTCAATGAGACAGAAGGTTAACAAGGATATCCAGGACTTGAACTCAGCTCTGCACCAAGTGGAACTAATAGACATCTACAGAACTCTCCACCCCAAATCAACAGAATATACATTCTTCTCAGCACCACATCGCACTTATTCCAAAATTGACCACACAGTTGGAAGTAAAACACTCCTCAGCAAATGTAAAAGAACAGAAATCACAACAAACTGTCTCTCAGACCACACTGCAATCAAATTAGAACTCAGGATTAAGAAACTCATTCAAAACCACACAACTACATGGAAACTGAACAACCGGGTCCTGAATGACCACTGGGTAAATCACGAAATGAAGGCAGAAATAAAGATGTTCTTTGAAACCAATGAGAACAAAGACACAACATACCAGAATCTCTGGGACACATTAAAAGCCGTGTATAGAGGGAAATTTATAGCACTAAATGCCCACAAGAGAAAGCAGGAAAGGTCTAAAATCGACACCTTAATATCACAATTAAAAGAACTAGAGAAGCAAAAGCAAATACATTCAAAGGCTAGCAGAAGGCAAGAAATACCTAAGATCAAAGCAGAACTGAAGGCGATAGAGACACAAAAAACCCCTCAAAAAATCAATGAATCCAGGAGCTGGTTTTTTGAAAAGATCAAGAAAATTCGGTAGACCGCTAGCAAGACTAATAAAGAAGAAAAGAGAGAAGAATCAAATAGATGCAATAAAAAATGATAAAGGGGATATCACCACTGGTCCCACAGAAATACAAACTACCATCAGAGAATAATGTAAACACCTCTATGCAAATAAAGTAGAAAATCTAGAAGAAATTGATAAATTCCTGGACACATACACCCTCCCAAGACTAAACGAGGAAGAAGTTGAATCTCTGAATACACCAATAACAGGCTCTGAAATTGAGGCAATAATCAATAGCCCACCAACCAAAAAAAGTCTAGGATCAGACAGATTCACAGTCGAATTCTACCAGAGGTACAAAGAGGAGCTGGTACCATTCCTTCTGAAACTATTCTAATCAATAGAAAAAGAGGGAATCCTCCCTAACTCATTTTATGAGGTCAGCATCATCCTGATACCAAAGCCTGGCAGAGACACAACAAAAAAAAGAGAATTTTAGACCAATATCCCTGATGAACATCGGTATGAAAATCCTCCATAAAATACTGGCAAACCGAATCCAGCAGCACATCAAAAAGCTTATCCACCACGATCCAGTCAGCTTTATCCCTGGGATGCAAAGCTGGTTAAACATACACAAATCAATAAAGGTAATCCATCACATAAACAGAATCAATGACAAAAAACCACATGATTATCTCAATAGATGCAGAAGAGGCCTTTGACAAAATTCAACAGCCCTTCATGCTAAAAACTCTCAATAAACTAGGTATTGATGGAACGCATCTCAAAATAATAAGAGCTATTTATGACAAACCCACAGCCAACATCATACTGAATGGGCAAAAGCTAGAAGCATTCCCTTTGAAAACTGGCACAAGACAGGGATGCCCTCTCTCACCACTCCTATTCAACATAGTGTTGGAAGTTCTGGCCAGGGAAATCAGGCAAGAGAATGAAATAAAGGGTATTCAATTAGGAAAAGAGGAAGTCAAATTGTCCCTATTTGCAGATGACATGATTGTTCATTTAGAAAACCCCATCATCTCAGGCCAAAATCTCCTTAAGCTGAGAAGCAGCAACTCATGGTACAAAATCAATGTGCAAAAATCACAAGTATTCCTATACACCAATAACAGACAAACAGAGAGCCAAATCATGAGTGAAATCCCATTCACAATAGCTACAAAGATAATAAAATATCTAGGAATCAAACTTACAAGGGATGTGAAGGACCTCTTCAAGGAGAACTACAAACCACTGCTCAACGAAATAAAGGAGGATACAAACAAATGGAAGAACATTCAATGCTCATGGATAGAAAGAATCAATATTGTGAAAATAGCCATACTGCCCAAGGTAGTTTACAGATTCAGTGCCATCCCCATCAAGCTACCAATGACTTTCTTCACAGAATTGGAAAAACTAAAGCTCATATGGAACCAAAAAAGAGCCCGCATTGCCAAGACAATCCTAAGTAAAAAGAACAAGGCTGGAGGCATCACAGTATCTGACTTCAAACTATACTATAAGGCTATAGTAACCAAAACAGCATGGTACTAGTACCAAAACAGATATAGACCAATGGAACAGAACAGAGGCCTCAGAAATAACACCACACATCCACAACCATCTGATCTTTGACAAACGTGACAAAAATAACAAATGGGGAAAGGATTCCCTATTTAATAAATGGTGTTGGGAAAATAGGCTAGCCATAGGTAGAAAGCTGAAACTGGATCCCCTCCATGCACCTTATACAAAAATTAATTCAAGATGGATTAAAGACTTAAATGTTAGACCTAAAACCATAAAAACCCTAGAAGAAAACTTAGGCAATACCATTCAGGACATACGCATGGGCAAGGACTTCACGACTAAAACACCAAATGCAATGGCAACAAAAGCCAAAATTGACAAATGGGATCTAATTAAACTAAAGAGCTTCTGCACAGCAACAGAAATGACCATCAGAGTGAATAGGCAACCTACAGAATGGGAGAATATTTTTGCAATCTACCCATCTAACAAAGGGCTAATATCCAGAATCTACAAAGAACTTAAACAAATTTACAAGAAAAAAAACAACCCCCTCAAAAAGTGGGTGAAGGATATGAACAGACACTTCTCTAAAGAAGACATTTATGCAGCCAACAGACACATGAAAAAATGCTCATCATCACTGGTCATCAGAGAAATGCAAATCAAAACCACCATGAGATACCATCTCACACCAGTTAGAATGGCGATCATCAAAAAGCCAGGAAACAACAGATGCTGGAGAGGATGTGGAGAAATAGGAATGCTTTTACACTGTTGGTTGGAGTGTAAACTAGTTCAACCATTGTGGAAGACAGTGTGGCGATTCCTCAAGGATCTAGAACTAGAAATACCACTTGACCCAGCCATCCCATTACTGGGTATATACCCAAAGGATTATAAATCATGTGACTATAAAGACACATGCACATGTATGTTTATTGCAGCACTATTCACAATAGCAAAGACTTTGAACCAACCCAAATGTCCATCAATGATAGACTGGATTAAGAAAATGTGGCACATATACACCATGGAATACTATGCAGCCATAAAAAAGGATGAGTTCATGTCCTTTGCAGGGACATGGATGAAGCTGGAAACCATCATTCTGAACAAACTATCACAAGGACAGAAAACCAAACACTGCATGTTCTCATTCATAGGTGGAAACTGAACAAGGAGAACACTTGGACACAGGGCGGGGAACATCACACACCGGGGCCTGTCGTAGGGTGGGGGACTTGGGGAGGGATAGCATTAGAAGAAATACCTAATGCAAATGACGAGTTAATGGGTGCAGCAAACCAACATGGCACATGTATACCTATGTAACAAACCTGCATGTTGTGCAGTTGTGCACATGCACCCTAGAACTTAAAAGTGTGTGTGTGTGTGTGTATATATATATATATATACATATCCTTTTAGAAAGATGGCTCTTAAGATATAAAGGAGAGTTAAAAATTAGTAAAGTTAAATATGGCATTATAATTATCATACTAAATAGGCCTACTGCATATTCCTACTGTTATTCTTTTTAGATTGAAAATGAAAAACCATAGATATGGAGTAAAGTACTGCTTGAGACATTATGTCTTTTACAGACTCACTGGTAATAACAAATCTTCTCTATCCACCTATTGGAGAAAATGCTCCAGTAAAACAACTGTTAAACCGTTAAAAACATTGTTTTAACCAATTCTACTGAAACCTGAATGTTCCTTCTTAGAAAGGTTGAATAAAAATTATGCTTTCCAACTGAGAAATTATATTTCATTTTATGATGGTAATTGTCTGCAGGCTATTTGTTTTAAATATATTAACCACATCAGATTTAATCTAGAAAGCTCTT